>NC_063338.1:23523337-23560199 GCF_021869965.1 Rhincodon typus
TGGAGTGGGACAGGCAGCGATGGGCGGGCCCAGTGTGGAGCAGAGCACGTTGGCCAGCTGTTGGCGCGCTGATCTGGAGTGGGACAGGCAGCAATGGGCGGGCCCAGTGTGGAGCAGGGACAGCCAGCAGGCTGGGAGCCTAGACCAGGGCAGCCTGTCACAGATGGTAGTCAACAGCCTGCGAGCCTGGTTAGAGTCGGCCCAGCTTGGTAGAGAGCCCCAATGTGGAGTGACTGCAGGCTATAGAAGGACTGTAATGTTTATCTTTAAACTTTATTTCTCTGTTTTTGTACCGAATCTATTTTAATACCTAAGATTTGTAACTAGGTACTTTGTACCTAAGATGTGTGGCTGCATTGTACATGTTTCACTGTACTCCTGTACTTTTGTACTGGTGTACAAGTGGCAATAAAACCAAATTCTAATTGTTCTCTTTCTGTTTAAATGCTTTCCTTCACTATGTTAAAAATCTCATTTAGATTATGTTAGCTTTCAGTCAAAAAATCTGCTAAATAAAAACTGCGGATGCTGTAAATCAGGAACAAAGACAGAAGTTGCTGGAAAAGCTCAGCAGTTCTGGCAGCATCTGTGAAGAAAAAATCAGAGTTAACGTCTTGGCTCCGGTGACCCTTCTTCAGAACTGATGGTAGCTGGGAAAATGTCAGTTTATATGCAGAAAATAGGGAGGGGGAGGGGGTAAGGAGTAAACGATAGGTGGGGATTGAGCCCAAAGCGAGAGAAGAGCAGTTGGATAGACAAAGGGGTTGATGATGATCTGGCTGGGAGGGTGAATAGTTGTTAATGGGGACTGTTAGGGACTAACAATAGGGGGTGTGTAATGGCAGGCTCTGTGATAACAAGGCCTCATGTGTGGGGTAGGGGACTAGGACATAGGAGAGTTTAGGCCCTAAAATTATTGAACATGATATTGAGTCTGGAGAGCTGAAGAAGGATCCCTAAGAGGAAAATGAGGTGTTGTTCTTCAAGCTTGTGTTCAGCCTGAGACAGCAAGCCTGAGACAGAAATGTTGGCCAAGGAACAATGTGGTGTGTTAAAGTGGCAGGCAACTGGAAGCTCAGGGTCGTTATTGCCAACAGAACATAGATGTTCTGCGATACGGTCACCCAATCTATGCTTTGTTTTCCCCAATATAGAGGAGACCACAGTGCAATAGACCAAATTCTAGGAAGTGCAGGTGAAGTGTTGCTTCACCTGGAAGGTATGTTTGGACCTTTGGATCTGACTCCCACAGCTAAGTGGACTATACATCTTCGCACCCTGCTTCCTGTAAAGACTCCATTCCATTCGCCCAGTTCCTCCGTCTCTGTCGCATATGTTCAGATGAGGTCAACTTTGACAAGGGAGCCTCCAAAATGTCCACCCTCTTCCTCAACTGAGGATTCCCCAGCATTATTGTCGACAGGGCCCTCAACTGAGTCCAATCCACCTCCCTCATTTCTGCCATCATCCCATCTCGTCCCTCCTGCAACAGCGAGAGGGTTCCCCTTGTCCTTACCTACCATCCCACCAGCATCCACATCCAGAAGATCATCAGCTGCCATTGCTGCCATCCCCTGCAAGATGACACTACAAGATAAATATTCCACTCCTCTCCCTTGTCCGCCTTCCACAGGGACCATTCCCTCTGGGACACCCTGGTCCACATTTCTTCACTCCCAACAACCCCCACAAACCCATAGCACCTTCACCTGTAACCAGTGAAGGTGCAACACCTGCCCATTTACCTCCTCCCTCCCCAGTATCCAAGGGCCCAAATGTACCTTCCAGGTGAAGCTGCACTTCCCAGAATCTAGTCTACTGCATTCGCTGCTTACAATGTGGTCTCCTCTACAATGGGGAAACGAAGCGTAGATTGGGTGACCGTTTCACAGAACATCTACGTTCTGCTCACAAAAAAGACCCAGAGCATCCAGTTGCCTGCCACTTTAACACAACACCCGTTCCCAGGCCACCATCTCTGTCTCAGGCTTGCTGCAGTGTTCCAGCGAAGCTCAACACAAGCTGGAAGAACAACACCTCATTTTTCCACTTGAAGACCCTGCAGCCCTCCAGTCTCAATATCGAGTTCAATAATTTTAGGGCCTAAACTCTCCCATGTCCTAACCCCCTACCCGACACACCAGGCCTTGTTATCACATAGCCTGCCATTACACGCTACCTATTGTTAGTCACTAACAGTCCCCATTAACAGCTATTCACCCTCCTAGCCAGATCTTTATCAACTCCTTTGTCTATCCAACTATTCTTCTCTGTCTTTGGGCTCTATCCCCACTTATTGTTTACTCCCTACCCCTTCCCCCTTCCTATCTTCTGCATGTAAACCAATATTTTTTTAGCTACCATCAGTTCTGAGGAAGGGTCAACCGTCCCAAAATGTTAACTCTAATTTTTCTTCGCAGATGCTGCCAGATTTGCTGAGCTTCTTCCAACAACTTCTGTTTTTGTTTGTCGCATCTTGTTTCTCCAGTTTTAACATTTTTAATTCAGACATGTCAGTAGCCTTCAATGGCTATTTCTGATGTAACAGTTCAAACAGCTAATTGTTTTGACACCTTCTATATCAAATCAACAACATTCAAGGTCCTGAGAGGAAAGGGAGGTTAGAGATGAACATTAATTTGTATGGACGGTGAGATTAAGGGTTTTGCTTCCCACATCTTCCAAGAACAGGAGTGATGATGAGAAAGAGAGGAATAACATGTGAAGAAAGAACTTTTAGCAACAACAGCTCATATTAAACTAAAGTAAGATGGTCAGCTGTTTAAAGGGAAAGTAGGTGAGGGAACTGAAGATATATTTCATGAATAAGATAAAACTTGGGATGGCATGAAGAGAGATAAGTGGAAAACTCACAAATAATGTGGGTTCAGGGCAAGGGCAGGGAAACATGAACATGGTTTGGAAATTCAGTTCTCAGGTATGAGTTTCAAAAATTTAATAAAAGAAAGGATGAAGATTGAAGAGAATGAGTCTGACATGTTTAGTCTGTCTTCTTTGGTAGAAATGTGACAAGTGGATTTGGAATTGAAAGCATTATACTGACGATCCTACTGAAAAATTGAATCAGAAATGATAGCTGAGTGTTATTGTTTGAAAACCAAAGTGGTGATGAAGAAATAGAGACTACCTCAAATGCCAACCAATGACAAATGGTCCATCATGTGACAGTTCCACCTTAGTATTATAATGAAATGTCATGAGTGCCTCACAAAGTGCTAATGTCCTAGCTGTTAAGAAAACATGGGCTAAAATTTTCAAATGTTTTTATTGGTTAGGATTACAATAAGACATATAAAGAACCCAGGAGATCCCAACTCTCAATTAAAACTGTGTCTTTAATTCTAACATCAGCTTTTGAAGAATCATGTTGCACGGTCTCAGTAGATTATTTTATACCTCCACCTAAAACTGGGAATCAGAAGCAGTATCTTTTGACGATTATAGATGTTTCCACAAGATTTTGTGAAACATTACGTTTTGGAAAAAATACTGCAAAAATGGTAGTGGAAAAGTTAATTCAAATTTGAACAAGATATGATTACCCAAAGAAATGCAATTAGATCAAGGATCAAATTATATGTCACAAATATTCAAAGAAATTGAGACTAGTTTGGGAATTAAACAATTTACGATCCTCTGCTTGTCACCCACAATGTTTAGGTACATTGGAAATTGACATCAAAGGTTTTAGACCATGATTATTGCTTATTGTCAAATATATGCTGATGACTGGAATAAAGGAATTCTTCCATTTTCATTAGAGATGGTTCTAATGAGGATGTATTCCTTTTGAATTAACATGTTGACATGAGGTGCAAAGACCACTTAAATTTATTAAGGGAAAGTTGATAAACCAAAGCTCAGAAATAATTCTTTTAATCTATGTTTCTGGCAAAAGCTTGTGAATTGTCTAAAAATAATTTGGAGAATGCTGAACAAAAAAAATTTTAAAAAGTTTAAACCGATTAAAAAGTTGAAATTCCAGGAGATAAGGTATTTGTATTGCCACCTGTCTCTGGGGAACCATAAAAACATTGGACCTTGTCAAATGTCAAACCAGAATGAAACTCAATTATGTAAATTGTTTAGCGAGCACTCCAGATGGGAGAAGGAATCAGCAAGTGTGTCATGTCAATGTGTTGAAGATATATTATGACAGGGACGAGAGGACAAAAGTGAACAAAGTAGGGAGTGAAACAGAATCATAAGAGCAGCTGGAGAATGAATACAAAATGGAACATTCAAAACTTAATCTCCAACTATCAAATTGGAATATATGGAGGTACTTAAAAGGTTAGAGAGCATCATGTTTTATCCTCCAGAAAAGTAAAGACGTGACTTCCAAAGGCTACTACCAATTTGTGGGAACGAGTCAGGAAAAACAGTTTTGGCTGTTCATGGTGTGAATGTGGAGAATGTGTTGCCTATAAGATAGTGCCCATAAGTAGTCAATGCAGAGAAGTTAGCTCAGATAAGGGAAGCGGTTAAGTTAATGATCAATAATGATATTATTTCAACCGAGTCATAGTAGTTGGACTTTACCAATTGTGACAGTGTCAAAACTGAGCGGGTCACAGAGATTCTGTATTTATTATCACAAACTCAACATGGTAATGAAAGTGGACTCATCTTATATCTAGACTGAAGGACTGTATTAATCGAATTGGACAGACATGATTTGTCGTAAAAATTGACTTCCAATAGGAATATATACAAATGTCATTAACTGATAGAACTAAAGAAATATCAACTTTTGTAACACCAGGTAGACCTCAAAATATGCAGTTTAAAATGAAAATTATACGAGCAACATTTCAATGATTAACCAATAAAGTAATAAAAGATTACGGAACTGCGTCACTTTAAGCTAAACCTGGCAAGAAAACTTATATCATTTGACTGAACAATTTGATCAACTACAAACAGTCAATTTGGCTATCAGTTTGGCTAAGAGTGAAGTTGTCAGATCACATTATCGGACAAGGCCAAATAACACCTAGAGAAGTGAAAGTACTGACCATTTTTGATTTCCCTATTCCGAGGACAAAATGGGACATTTGACATTACATTGGTAGAGTGAACTGGATTACAGGTTTATTCCAAATTTCAGTACTGTCGTTGCACGTTTAACAATCCTGCTTAAAAAAGACAGAAAATTTGAATGAATACAAGATGGTCAAAAGTGGTTTTAAAAATTTGAAGGTTGTGCTGACAGCTGCACTGATTTTAGCCGTACTTAAATATGAGAAACTAGATAGCAACATTGGTGTGGGGGCTGTTTTACTGCAGGATGACGAGATGGTGATTGAACAACTATTTTTCAAAGAAATAGATTGCACATCCAAAAAATAAAATTAACTGTTAAGAAAGAGACATTGGACTGAATCTTAATGCTAAGTGAGAATTGTGTTGAGTGTTTTGGAGGATTTCTAGTCACATGCCTAGTGATTTTTTTTACCCTGTCTTATCAAACATACCTCATTAATTATCTACCACGCCTCTTTGGGATCTCACATATCCAATGCCGGCCCCATCTCAGCATGCGCTGTTTCTAAAACAACTCACGACTTGGTGGATATCTTGGAATTGGCCAGTGCCCCTCACTCCTGTGCCATTTCTAAAAACCTGGTTGTTCCCTTGTACAACAGTTGTCTGTACAGAGTTGCCCTGCACGTTTTTAGCTGTTTGACCTGGACATGACGGACAGGGAGAAATTGGTGCCCTCTTTTGAGGGCAGGTTTCTGGAGGTCCAGCTGAATGAAGTGGTGCACAGGCAGGAATTCCTCTTTCCACATCCCCCTCAAGACAGCATTGAAGGCCATGATCCCTGTCCATGCCAGCCTGCTCTAAGCCTTACACCTGGGTCAAAGCAGTCTCAGCCATCTAGAGGAATGTATTTCACTGTAAGAAGAAAGTCTGTGTCCTTCTCCACTCCCTAGTGTCAGTGACGCAATCTACTGTCTGCCGCCTCACACTTGCTCTATCTCTGCTGGACTCACATCCCACCTAAGGCTCGTGCTCATTCACTCACACCACTGCCTTGCAACATTTCCCTCAATCTGCCTCACCCAGCCCAACATCACTAACCCTACATGCCGTCTGCGCTGTCTGCTTCCTTGCTCAGGCACCAACCCAACAGCTCCAACAGTGTTAGCTGTGTCGCCTGGTTTTGTCTTCCATAATACCTCGCTGCCTCTCACTCAAGATGAAAATACACACAGTAAGGTACAAAAAGTCAAGACGGATGGTGCGTTGCCTGTCATTCAGCTTCTCACCCCTCATGTGGAGAGGATCCTAACCTTGACCACCCCGAGCAGGAATTGGACTGATATCGGAGACTGTCCATGATTGACTTTGCCTGAGGGAACGTTATTCCTTTGTCTAGACTGAGGAGTGCTGACACCTGTCAAACATCCTAGCTTTGTGACTGTATTAAACGGCACAGCAGACAGCAGTTGTATATGCTTCAAATCTCTGGTTGAGAGGGCAAAGTGCAAAAAGTCAAGGCAGGGATTCTGTGAGCATCCTAGTAGGGTCAGAGAGAATGAGTGCTATGAGAGCAAATTAAGGCCCCAGAGATGTAGCCTGGTCACATCCATGAAGCTGGGTTCATGTGCCTTAATGCACAGCGTCTGTGCAGCAGCATGACAAAAATAGTCTTCATTGCAGCCCGAGGTGCAGCATGGAAGTGCAGAAGCATTCTGTACCATTAGAGTTGTGTGGTTCAGAATTATAAGAGGAAGAAAAGTGTTAAAATGATGCAGTAATACTGATGCTAAGAGGCTGTGACCAATGCATGCATTTGTTGTAGTCAAGGAAGCAGTGACTCTTGATACTGTTGCTGAAATCCAAAAGAAAGTTTCCATTGCAGGCATTCCTCGAAATTCAGAGTTTGCCCTATAAGAATTAATGCATTATTTTTAATCAAAAACCTATACAATGTATTCTAGGTATATGTATGAAACTTACAACCAAGCTCTTGATATATACTCATTTTGATATTGTAAATGCTGTTATTTGAATCTTAGTTCGAATACTTACCTGATGTCTCCCAGTTCCAGGGGATGGTTGGAAATGCTGTCCTTGGAGAAAGTGCGTACCTTGCAGCATTTCATAAAAATATGCATTATTTGTTTCACACAATAATGGTGATAGGTCACTACTGATTTTTTTGTGGAAATTAGTTTTTATTTTATTTCATGTACAATTTTTCTGGGTTCCTACGAAATACAACTAGCAACTTAATCCTTTATTGAACAATCTCTGTGAGGGGTGGGAGAGCAACCAGTTCCAAATTTCATCCAAATATGCTCTGGTGCAATCAAAATATAGCACAAAAGCATCTTATCGATAATTCTCTCTTAAGTCATCCCCATGTGCAGTGCAGATTCTCAATTCCCAACATGCAGTGAGGTCTCTCCATGGTTTTTCATAAACAATTTCATTAAATAGTGATGAAAAACAGCTTAAGCTTGCATCAGCACTAGCATGGTGCCCTCATTGATTCTCAAAACATTACACTATCATTAAGAGATAGTAGGAGTCTGAGATAACAAGGTATAGAGCTGGATGAACACAGCAGGCCAGGCAGCATCAGAGGAGCAGGAAAGCTGACATTTCGGGTCTCTGGACCCTTCTTCAGAAATGGGGGAGGGGAAGGGGGCTCTGAAATAAATAGACAGGTGGGGAGGCAATGATAGAAGATGGATAGAGGAGCAGATAGGTGGAGAGAAGACGGACAGGTCAAGGAAGCGGGGATGAAGCTAGTAAAGGTGAGTGTAGGTAGGGAGTTAGGATGGGGGTTGGTCAGTGAGGAGGAAGGGGTGGATAGGTGGGAGGGAAGACAGACAAGTCAAGGAGGCGGGGACGAGATGGGCTGATTTTGGGATGACGTCAGGGATGGGGAGATTTTGAAGCTTGTGAAGTCCACATTGAGACCATTGGGCTGCAGGGTTCCCAAGTGGAATATGAGGTGCTGCTCCTCCGGCCTTTGGGTGGCATCATTGTGGCACTGGAGGAGGCCCAGGATGGACATGTCGTCCAAGGAGTGGGAGGAGGAGTTGAAGTGGTTCGTGACTGGGAGGTGTTGTCGTTTGTCACGAACCGAGCGTAAGTGCTCCACAAAGCAGTCTCCGAGCCTCCGCTTGGTTTCCCTGATGTAGAGGAGGTCACATCAGGAACAACGGATACAATATACCACATTAGCAGATATGCAGGTGAGCATCTGTTTAATATGGAAGGTTTTCTTGGGGCCTGGGATGGGGGTGAGGGGGGAGGTGTAGGGGCGTGTAGCACTTCCTGCGGTTGCAGGGAAAAGTGCCAGGGGTGGTGGGCTGGAGGGAAGTGTGGAATGGATGAGGGAATCATGGATAGAGCAGTCCCTCTGGAAGGCAGATAAGTGCGGGGAGGGAAATATATCCTTGGTAGTGGGGTCAGATTGCAGGTGGCAGAAGTGGTAGAGAATGATGCGTTGAATCCGGATGTTGATGGGGTGATATGTGAGGACAAGGCGAATTCAGTCTTTGTTATCGAGGGGAGGGAGTGTGAAGGCTGAGGTGAGGGAAACGCGAGAGATGTGGCCAAGGGCGTTTTCGACCACTGTGGAGGGGAAATTGCGGTCCTTGAAAAACGAGGACATTTGGGATGTCCGGGAATGGAATGCCACATCTTGGGAGCAGATGTGGCGGAGGCGAAGGAATTAGGAATAGGGGATGGCATTCTTGCAGGAAGGTGGGTGAGAAGAGGTGTATTCGAGGTAGCTGTGGGAGTTGGTGGGCTTGAAATAGATATCAGTTTCCAGGTGGTTACCAGAGATAGAGACAGAGAGGTCCAGGAAGGGGAGAGAGGTATCAGAGATGGTCCAGGTGAACTTAAGGTTGGGGTGGAAGGTGTTAGTAAAGTGGATGAACTGTTTGAGCTCCTCGTGGGAGCACGAGGTGGCGCTGATACAGTCATTGATATAACGGAGTAAGAGGTGGGGGATAGTGCCAGTGTAGCTGTGGAAGAGGGACTGTTTCACGTTTCTGCTCCTCTGATCCTGCCTGGCCTGCTGTGTTCATCTAGCTCTACACCACGCTATCATTAATGTTAGTTTGGATTGTTGATACTACCCTGTGCGTTATCCTATTACTGTACCAGTAAAAACCTGAAATACTTAATACGGTTAACACAGAACGTTTCAAAAAGCATTTCAGAAAAAAAATTCCCCACAAGCCAATGAAGGATATATTAGGATGGGTAACTACAAATCATTAAATAAGTAATTTTAAGAATGGCCTTAAAGGAGAGGACATCGAAGTATGTTCGATGGGAGCTGTAAACACTGTTGACAATGATCATTCTCTTCTGCCTCTGAACCAATTTTGACTTTGATTTGCCACTTTGTCTGTGATCCCATTGGTTTTTAGTTTTGTGATTAGTCCATCATGTGGAGCCCCAATGAAAGCTCTGCCAATATCCATGTATACCATATCCAACACATTACCCATATTGAGCCTCCTTGTTGACTCCTCAAACAAAATTAAATTGTACTACCCAAACAAAGATGTGGCTGGACAAGTTTGAGTTTACCGTTAATCTGAGTCTTTCTAAATGAGAATATGTCATATCCTTTGAATTGTTCCAATAATTTTCCTACCATTAAACGTTAAATTGACTCAGTCTTTATCCCTTTTTGCTTTTCCTCGAAGAATCAGAAATAAATTCAATGGAGCAGTGAGGAGCAGAGGATATTTAGGATAAAAACAGAAAATACTGGCAAAACTCAGCAGGTCTGGCTGATTGGTTGATTTATTGTCACATGTACCGAAATACTGTGAAAAACTTTGTTTACGAGTGGTACAGGCAGATCACAGTTCCCCCCTGCCAAGACAGCAATGGTAACTGGAGTACAGACACTGGAGGAACAGACCTGGACTCACTACATTGATACTAGCAAGCAGCAAAAGAATGGACAGTGAGACCAAAATACCCTTTAAGCTGAGAAGGTACTTCTAAAGAGGAATATCTTCGCAGCTTTGGGATGTCTGTGCAACATGATGAAAGCAAAGGAAAGCAATTGGACCTCAGTACAGACCATGTGGGAAATGCCGTGAGGTCATATGGCTGTGCTGGAAGGCTGAATGGTGGATTCAAACAATGTTGCTTTTCTGCTCCCTTCTGCCTGTTGTACTGGCTTCTTACCCCAGGCTGTCCATCAGATTTCTCTGGCAGCAACAACTAGGCCAGTTGTGGAGGGGAATGAAGGGTGTGTTAGCATTGGAGGAAGGGCTTACTAAAAAAGGGAAAGAGGTTTCAGATGTATGGCGTGACAAAGGAGACAAGAGGGGCTAAGTGCTGTTTGTATATGGTTGTGATAGAAAAGTGAGTGAATAATGTGTTCAGGTGATGTTGGTGGAACAGGGGCCCATTACTATGGGCATAGGGGAGTGTAGAGGAGACAGGAGAAGGTTTGGTTACTGTGTGTGTAGGGAAGTGAAGAGGAGACAGGAGAAGGTTTGGTTACTGTGTGTTTGGGGCTGGTTATTGTGTGTGTGGGCATGGGGTGATTATGGTGGAACACGGACTGATTATTGTGTGCGTGTGGGAAGCGAAGATCTTAACTGAATCTTCTGTCACTGGGTGATATGAAGATTAAGGCTGAGGCCAGGATAAGATTTTTTCTAATTCATTGACAGGATAAGAGCATCAGTGGCCAGGCATCATTTATTGCCCATCCCCCTAATTGCCCAGAGGGAAGTTATGAATCAACCACATTGCTATTGGTCTGGAGTCACATGTAGGTCAGACCAGGTAAGGACAGCAGTTTCCTTCCCTAAAGGACTTTAGTGAACCAGATGGATTTTTTCCCCAACAATCGACGATGGATTCATGGTCATCATTAGATTCTTAATTCCAGATATTTTATTGAATTCAAATTCCACCATCTGCCGTGGTGGGATTTGAATCTAGGTCCCCAGAACATTATCTGGGTCTCTGGATTAACAGTCCAGCGATAATACCACTAGGCCGTTGCCTCCCCAGACGTAAAATAACATTATTACAAGTGCTTTAAAAATGGAAGTGTTTGTATTTGTATAATAGAAATGTTGATCTATCAAATGTGAACTTTAATGATTATTTCTGAACGTTACCATGCTGCGTTTTTGCTGTTTAGTTTTTGCTGGCCTCTTGGATCATGCTAATTTCCAGCACTGATAAGATGGTGTCATGTTCCAAAATATTTAGGGATGTGTTGCCATTGAGAATGGTTGCAGTAGGGAGCATTTTATCTTTTGAGAGAAAATTCGATAAATATTTAAATAGGGGATGGTTCAGGGCAATGGAAAGAAAGCAGGGGAATGGGATTACTCCAGCAAAAATATCTGTACAGATACAATTATCTAAAGGGTGCTGTAAACCTCTTTGATTTGAAAATCCAAAGCGAACATGATGAGGGGCATTAAAACGTGACACACGAATACATACAAAAGCTTTTTCTTGTTATTTTTGATTTGGTTTGTAAAATGTTTTGAAAACATGCACAAAACCAAAAGCTGAGTCAACCTTGTTGATGATGTTATCTGCTGGCATTAATTCAACTCTCTGATGCTGCAAATTCTCAAAGTCAGGGGTCTAGCAATGTCTTGAGGACTCATTGTTTAATTCAAATGATATTTGGAAATATTTGATGAAACAGACATGGAAAAAGAATCAATTAAAACCCATTTGTTTGTAGGCCATTTGAATGTTTAAAGAAGTTACTTCTATGATAACATTTTATTTTCCATAAACTGCAATGAACCAGTGTCAGATCAGTGTATATATAATCTCATCTCCACAAAGAGGAATGCAAGCCAATTACAGTTGCCTATGCGCTCCTTAGGCTTTCAATTTCTTCAATAATATTGCCTGTGCCTGTTAACTCCTGATGAGAAAGAACATACATAATAATGCTCACTACCACTGTGTGTAATTATTATGTTTGGATAATTGTAACAAAATGTTTAATATTGTGCAAGGGGACAAGGTCATGGAACAGGAGAAAGGGAAGCATCAAAGTCAAAGTTTGGTTGCCATATATTGGCAAGATGTTTTAGAAATAATTTTCAGAGTACTTATTGTTCTAAATTTAAGTATGGCTTCAAATCCATATATGTCTTAAAGTTTTGAGGCTGGTTGGCTCACTGAGCTGGTTTGTTGTTTCGCAGACGTTGCGTTACCATGCTTGGTAACATCCTCAGTGCAGCCTCTGATGAAGCGTCGGTGTGTTTTCCCGTCTGGTTTTTAAACTCTGGGGTCCGTTGAGATGGATTGCCTCACTTCCTTTGTAGTGGAATGTATATGGGGTCGAGTTCAATGTGTTTATTAATAACATGCGTCGTGAAGTGCCATGCTTCTAGGAATTCTCGTCCCTGTCTCTGCCTAGCCTGTCCCCGGATCTTGGTGTTGTCCCAGTCGAAGTCGTGGTCCTCCTTGTCCGTGTGGATTGAGATGAGTGAGTATTGGTTGTGTCTTTTTGCAGCCAGTTGGTGTTCATGTACTCTTGTTGTTAGTTTCCTTCCTGTTTGTCCGATGTTGTGTTTCTCACAGTCTCTGCAGGGGATTTTGTAGATGACATTGGTCCTGTCCATGGCAGGGAGTGGGTCCTTAGGTCGGGTGAGCA
The DNA here is from genome assembly GCF_021869965.1 of Rhincodon typus. Lineage (NCBI taxonomy): Eukaryota > Metazoa > Chordata > Chondrichthyes > Orectolobiformes > Rhincodontidae > Rhincodon > Rhincodon typus. The sequence goes on from NC_063338.1 coordinate 23,536,002, forward strand.
GTTGTCATAGGGTTGATGTGGGCTTGTGTGTCACTCTGATGCCCAGCGGTCGTAGGAGTCTTGTGGTGAGTTCTGACGTGTTCCTGACGTAGGGTAGTGTGATGAGTGTGTCGGGGCATGTAGAATCTTTCTGATGCTGTTCGTGTAGGCATCTTCTGACCCAGTTCTTTGGATATCCATTATCCTTGAACACTTGGAAGAGCTATTCCTCCTCCTCTTGGTGTAGTTTCGTGTTGCTGCAGTGTGTTGTTGCCCTTTTAAATAGTGTTTGCATGCAGCTTCGTTTGTGTGTGCTGGGATCATTACTGTAGAAGTTCTGTGTGTGGTCTGTGTGTGTGGCTTTACGGTGTATTTTCATTTGCAGTTCCCCATTTGTCTTGCGCTCTACCATGACGTCCAGGAATGGGAGCTGTTTGTTCTTCTCCTCCTCTCTGGTGAATCTTATTTCGATGAGGGTGTTGTTTATAAGTTTGTGTGTCTGTTCTAATTTACTCCATTTAATGATGACAAAGGTCTCGTCTACGTAGCGTATCCACAGCTTTGGTTGGATTTGCAGAAGGGCAATCCTTTCCAGTCTTTGCATCACTGCTTCTGCTATGAGTCCAGAGATAGGTGATCCCATGGGTGTCCCGTTGATTTGCCCGTATGTTTGGCCTACGACAACTGCTCACCCGAACTAAAGACCCAACCCCCGCCATGGACAGGACAAATGTCATCTACAAAATCCCCTGCAGAGACTGCGAGAAACACTACATCGGACAAACAGGAAGGAAACTAACAACCAGAGTACATGAACACCAACTGGCTACAAAAAGACACGACCAATACTCACTCATCTCAATCCACATGGACAAGGAGAACCACCACTTCGACTGGGACAACACCAAGATCCTGGGACAAAGGCAGAGACAGGCACGAGAATTCCTGGAAGCATGGCACTCCACGAAGCATGCTATTAATAAACACATTGAACTCGACCCCATATACATTCCACTACGAAGGAAAACCGGAAGTGAGGCAATCCATCTCAACGGACCCCAGAGTTTAAAAACCAGGTGGGAAAACACACCGACACTTCATCGGAGGCTGCATTGAAGATGTTACCAAAAACGGTAACGAAACATCTGCGAAACAACAAACCAGCTCGCTGAGCCAATTAACCTCAACACCCACAAACCGAGCTACAGATCTACTCCAAAACCTCAGAGATGTCTTAAAGTAATATTTCACTTCTCCTCCCCATCCACACAGCCCTCATCCCTCCCTCCCATTATCTCCATCACCTTTACCCCCTACATTCCACCTTTCGCTCTTCCACATTCCCTCACCTCTTTTATACATTTCCCTCCATTCGCCTTTACTTCCCCAACTGTCTGCCCCATCCCCCATTCTTACTAATGACCTCACCAACCAATCTCACATCCCTATTCAACGACACCCAACCCCATTCCCTCACTAACCCACACCCCCCACCCTATTCTCCCCACAACCCTACCCAACCTCTGATTTAATTACCAATTCATTTTACCAATAAGCACGTAGACATATTGTACAGCAACATTTACATTTACATACGATCTTTAGCACAAAAATTTCAAGCACATTTCTGTCACGTGTAAAAAGGCGTAATTTGTTACTGAGCTAAAGAAGTGTAAATTATAATTACAACTAAAATCTTGGTCAAATGGATAGGTTTTAAGGATGGTCTTAACAAAATGAAGCTATGTGGCAGGAATATTCCAAAGCCTAATACCTAGACAACTATAAACATGGCTACCAACAATGCAAAAAAGAGGCTAGGAATACAAAGGTAAAGTTTCCACAGTCCTACTAGACCATAGAGCTGCTCTCTCAATAGGGAGAAATGACCTGTGGTCAGGCGAAGGGAGAGGTTGAGAAGGAAATTTCCATGATAACCTCAGCTGATGTGGGAATAGAAACCAAGGATTACTTGAAATATAGGGAAAATTGGTGTGTGATTGTAGGGTTGGAACTGATTACAGATATGTAAAGAACAAAGAACAATGCAGCACAAGAACAGACCCTTCAGCCCTCCAAGCTGGTGCCAACACATTCTGCCCTTCGATATTAAAACTTTCTTCACTTAAAGGATTCCTATCCCTCATTTCCCTTCCGATTCATGTATTCGTCCAGGGACTTCTTGAATGCTGCTACTGTGTCTGCTTCCACCACCTCCTCTGGCAGGACTCACCACCCTTTGTGTGAAAAACATGCCTTGCACATCTCCTTTAAACTCCCCCCCACTCACACCTTGAACCTGTGTCCCCTAGTAGTTGATGCCTCCACCCTGGGTAAAAGCTTCATACTTTCCACTCTATCCATGTCATTCACAATCTTGTAAACTTCTATCAGGGTGTGAAGTGTATCATGGAAATCCATCCCAGGTGATAAGCAGGAGGAACAGCATCCAGCCAGAGAGTGCTGAGACATGGCTCATTTGCATTCTGAGAGTGGACTTTGCAATCAGCGTGGGTGTGAAGGGTATCATGGAAGAATCTGCTGTTGAGGAATCCAGTTGGCTCCCCTTCCAACCCCACCTCCTCCCTTCCATTCCACTTTCTAACACTTCCTTCCAGTCACCAACTGGATGCATCGCTCCTGTCAACCAACCAGGTTGTACCTACTACCAGTATCCACCAGTCACCAACATTCTGCCTCCACACCTCCCCGCCTCTTTATCTGCAGGTCTCCCTACCCCCACATCCAGTCCTGAAGAGGGATAATACCCAAAACATTGACTTCTCCTTTCCTCCAGATGCTGCCTGGCCTGCTGTGTTCTTCCAGCCTCCTGCTTGTCTACCTGGATCTGAGCATCTGCAGTTTTTTTTTGTCTCTATCCAAATTGTAGTCTGCTCCTCTTGCACAATGTGCGAAGCCGGGCACATTTCCAGTGCCTGGGAGCTGCATGTGTGCAAGAAGTGTCTCCAGTTGCAGCTCCTGGAAGCCCAAGGTTTGGAGCTGGAGCAGCGTCTGGGACAATGTGGAGAGTGTCATAAATAGTATGGATAGAGAGATGGTCACATCACAGATTCAGACTCCACAGGCAGGAAGGGTATGGGTGACCATCAGGCAGAGTAGGAGGCCAAAGCAGACAGTGCACCAATCTCTTGTGGTTACTCCCCTGCAAAAGAGACATACCGTTTTGGATACTGTTAAGCGGAATGGCCTCTCAGGGGATAACAGCAACAGCTAAATTCATGGTACCATGGTTGGCTCTGCTGCAGAGGGAGGGTAAAATATACATTAGAAATGCTATAGGGAATTCAATCATAAGGGGAATAGATGGCCATTTCTGTGACTGCAAACGCGAGTCCAGGATGGTATATTGCCTCCCTGGTGCTGGGTTCTGGATGCCTCGAGCGGTTGCGGGGCATTCTGTAGGGGGAGGGCAAAGAGACAGTGGTCCTGGTACACGTTGGTAAAAAGAATAGGGGATGAGGTCCTAAAAGCAGAATATAGAGAACTAGGAAGAAAGTTGAATTGTAGGTCCTCAAAGGTAGTTATCTCAGGATTACTACCAGTGCCACGAGCTAGTCAGAGTAGAAACAGCAGGGTATATAGGATGAACACATGGCTGAAAAGATAGTGTGATGGGGAGGTTTTCAGATTCATGGGGCATTGGGACTGGTTCTGTGGGAGGTGGGTTCTGTACAAACTGGATGGGTTACACCTGGGCAGGACCGGAACTGATTTCCTTGGAAGGGTAATTGGCAGAGTGGTTGCAGAGAGTTTAAACTAGTGTGGCAGGGTGATGGGAACCAGAGGACTAGGGCAGTAGGTGCAGAAATTGAGGGAAAGGTAGAAACTAGGGCAAACATGACTAAGAACAGGCAGGGAAATGCTGTTGATAAGAGCAGGGGAGGTGATCTGAGATACGTGTGTTTCAATGCAACAAGTATAATAAGCAAGGTAGATGAACTCAGAGCATTGATTAGTACTTGGATCTATGACTTTATTGTTTTTATGGAGACTTGGCTGAAAGAGTGTCAGGATTAGCAGCTGAATGTCTCAGGATTTAGATATTTTAGGTATGATAGAAAGGGATGTAAAAGGTTTGGGGGAGCTGCATTACTGGTAAACGGGTATCTCACGGCCGTACTGAGGGGGGACACACTAGAGGACTCATGCAGTGAGGCAGTATGGGTAGGGCTCAGGGTTAGGAAAGGTGAATTCACAATACTGGGGGTATACTGCAGGCTGCCAGCGGGAGATAGAAGACAGCATATTTTAGAGAGATGTAATAACAGCAGGGTTATTATTGTGGATGATTTTAACTTCCCCTACATTGACTGGGACTCAATTTGTGATAGGGGCTTGGATGGAGCAGAATTTATAAGGACCGTTCAGGAAGGATTCTTGACACAGTATTTAATCAGCCCAATTGGGGAAAGGGCTATACTGGACCTGGTTTTGGGAAATGAGCCCGCCAAGGGAGCGAAGTTTCAGTGGGTGTGCATTTTGGGAGTAGTGACCATAATACCATGAGTTTTAAGTTACTCACGGATAGGGATAACAGCAGTTCTCAGGTGAAGGTGTTAAACTGGGGGAAGGGGAACTACAACAATAATAGGCAGGAACTGGAGAGTGTTGGTTGGAGGCGGCTATTTGAGGGTAAAGCCACATCAGAAATGTGGGAGTATTTCAAATGGCAGTTGATAAGAGTTCAGGAGCAGCACATTCCTGTGAGAACGGAGGGTAGGTATGGGAAGTTACGTGAACCTTGGATGACCAGGGGTGTTATGACCTTGGTCAGAAAGAGAAAGGAAGCGTATGTAAGGTCTAGGAGGATGGGAACTGATAAAGCCTTTGAAGTATATAAGGAAAGCAGGAAAATACTTATGCGAGGAATTAGAAGGGCTAAGACGAGTCATGAAAAGTCGTTAGCAAACAGGATAAAGGACAATCCCAAGGCTTTTTATACATATATAACAAGCAAGAGGGTAGCCAGGGAAGGGGTTGGCCCACTCAAGGACAAAGGAGGGAATGTATATGTGGAGCCAGAAGAGGGAGGTGAAGTCTTAAATGAATACTTTGTATCAGTTTTCACCAAAGAGAAAGATTTACTGGAGGATGACCTCAAGGAAGGGTGTGTTGAGTTTCTAAACTGACTTGCTATTAAAAAGGAAGAGGTGTTGTATGTCTTAACAAGTATTAGGATAGATAAGTCCCCAAGTCCTGATGGGACCTATTCCAGAAAATTGAGGGAGGCAAGAGAACAAATTGCTGGAGCATTGACAGACATCTTTGTATCCTCTTTGGCCACAGGTAAGGTCCCAGAGGACTGGACAAAAGCTTATGTTGTCCCACTGTTTAAAAAGGGTAACAGGGATAATCCAGGAAATTACAGGCCTGTGAGCCTCATGTCAGTGGTAGGGAAATTATTGCAAAAGATTCTCATGGACAAGTTCTATAAGCATTTCGAAGCAAATGGACTGATTAGCAAGAAACAGCATGGTTTTGTGTGGGGGAGGTCGTGCCTTACTAACATGATGGAGTCTTTTAAGGAGGTGACGAAGATGATTGATGAGGGAAAAATGGTTGATGTTGTCAACATGGGTGTCAGCAAAGCCTTTCACAAGGTCCCTCATGGCCAACTGGTACAAAAGATGAAGTCACATGGTATCAGGAGTGAGCTGGCAAGATGGATACAGAACTGGCTTAGTCAGAGGAGACAGAGGGTAGTGGTGGAAGGATGCTTTTTGAAATGGAGTTGTGACGAGTGGTGTTCCACAGGGATCAGTGCTGGGAACTCTGCTGTTCATAATCTACAAAAATGATTTTGAGGAAAATGTAGCCAGCCTACTTAGTAAGTTTGCAGATGATATAAAGGGTCGTGGAGTTGCAGATTGTGAGGAGGATTGTCAGGGGATGCAGCAGGATATAGGTAAATTGGAGGCATGGGCAGAAAAAAGTCAGATGGAGTTTAAGCCAGAAAAATGTGAGGTGACGCATTCTGGAAGATCAAGTACAGGTGAAAATTACACAGAGAATGGAAGAACCCTTTGGAGTATTGATATGCAAACGCATCTGTGTGTGCAGGTCCACAGATCACTGAAAGTGGCAGCGCAGGTAGATATGTTAGTTAAAAAAAAAGGCTTATAGCATGCTTGCCTTCATTCGAAGGGGTATTGAGTATAAGGATACAAAAGTTGTGCTGCAGCTTTATAGAATTTTATTTAGGCCACACTTGGAATATTGCGTACAGTTCTGATCACCACACTACCAGAAGGATGTGGATGCTTTGGAGAGAGTACAGAAAAGGTTTACCAGGATATTGCCTGGTATGGGGGATTTTGGGTATGAGGAAAGGTTGGATAGACTGAGTTTGTTTTCACTGGGACAGACAGGAGTAAGGCATTTCAGGGATTTCAATTTAAGGATATGAATTTTAAATATGTTTACACTTATTAATTAGTTCAGTCATTAACTATATCTTTTATGTATTACGTTTTACTGCCAAAATCCTCAGTCTTCCAAAAAGCTGTTGATAACTTCACACTCATTTACAACAACGCTAACTATGTTTCAGAGTTCATTTCAGCAGCTGGGACCAATCCTTCTGGGAATAATCTAATATTGATCTTAATTTTTAAAACAGATTCTGTTCCTTCTAAATCTTTAAATTTGTCATTGTGGCAGTTAAGTTAGTCTAGGTGGAACTACTTATATTTAGAGCACCTCTGCTGCCTCAGCATTATTAAAATTAATAGATCTACACAAACTTAAACACTTTAACTTTACACTCTCAAATATGATTGTCAATTACTATTACCACCTGGCCTCATGAATGCTTTGAATTCCTGGAGAAGACCCCTTTGTTTTATTTTGTTGTTATGAGAGTTTTTCTTTATATTCACCTACTTCAGTTAAATGTAAGTTCATTTGACTACAGAGAGCTGCTACTTAGTGTTAAAAGGGTCCACCAACTGAGTTCCTGCTCACAAGGAATCCAATTGATGTCATTCAGCTGTTTTCTGCAGGGACCAAATAAATCATTTGAGGTTGAATAAGAAAAAGCTCCTTTGATATAGTGGCATTCATCACCTTAAACAACCAAAGAAATGCTTTTTGACATGAATTCATGTTGGAATGTAAGAAATGTGTATGGTCAATTTACATGCAGTAAGCTCCCAGAATGGCAACTCAATAATGCCCAAATAATTTGTTCTGTATGTTAATTCTGATTCAGAGGGAACAGTACTACCAACTGATTCACGAGTGCCCATTGTTAACCATTTCATCACCTCCTATAATATTACTTGGTTTATCTTTAACATACCAGGATCATTTTATGACTCAGAACAAAAACGTCTGTGCCGAGTGTTTCTGGCTTGAGTACCTTCAGTTCCAGTCTGTTGAGCTGCAGATCAGGCTGAAGACATTGCATTGCATCAGGGAAGGGAAAAGTTAACTGGATAATTTGTTCCAGAATGCAGTCCCACCCCTCATGATAGAGTCTTCCAATTTGGTCCGGGAAGGGTGGGTGTGACTGCAAGTAAGACAGGTAAAGGGATCAAGAAGAGAAAAGTAGAGCATTCACAGATCTTACAATTGTCCAACAGTTTAGAGATTCTTACAGCCGGTATGGACAAAACCAAGAGCAACAAGGCGGATGAGTGAATTGACCATGGTGCAGCAGTACAAGAAGCTATTCAAGATTTTGGGTGGGGGAGGGGATGAAAGTAAATAGTAAGGTAGTAGTGATTGGGGAGAGTACAGTCATGGGGATAGACAACAGTTCACTGCAGTCAGGGTTAAGAGTCCAGATGATTGTTTTGCACACCCGGTGCCAGAGTTCAGAACATCTGCCCTTGGCTGCAGAGGAACTTGCAGCGGGAGGGGAAGGGTCCAGCTGTCATGATCCAGGTAGGTATCAACAACATAGGGAGGTCAATGTAAGAGGTTCAGCTAAGGATGTACGACCAGTTGGGCGCTAGATTAAAAACTAAACCCCAGAGATAATCATCTCTGGTTTCAGTTACAAGGTTAAGTTAGAAAGTTTGGTACTGTTCTCCTGGGATCACAAGAAGTGAAATGGAAAATTGATAGCTGAAAAGAATATTATGATAGATTTAGGTAAAGTAGACAAGGAAAATCTCTTCACATTAGCTGATGATGCAGGGACAAGGGAACTCAAATGTAATGTTTTGGTAAGAATGTGAGGAAAACCTTATCCACACAACATGTAGTAATAACGTGGAAGTTACTGCCCATGAGGGTTGTGGAGGCAGAAACGATTAATGACTTAAAATGGAAATTGGATGACACTTGGAGGAAATACATTTGCAGGGTTACATGGTTTTAACTGTAATGTAGAACTGAGATTCCTCTATGGAAAGTCAGCATGGAATCCAACAGCGGAACAAGGGAACCTAAAAATAAGGAGTAGGCATTCACCCAAGTCAGCCATGGCTGATGTTATTATAACCTCAAATCCGCTTTCCTGCCTATCCCTGATAACCTTTCACCACCTTACTTAACAAGAATCTATCTACTTCTCTCTTTAAAATATTGAAGTATTCTGATTTCAGTCCCTCTACAGGATGAGAGCTTCAAAAGTTCGCAATCCACTGAGGGAAAATAAATTGCCACATCTCTGCTTTAAAGGAGTGACCCTGATTTTTAAACAGTGACCCCGAGTTCTAGATCTCCCACTAAAGGAACCGTCCTCTCCACATCTGCAATGTCAAGAATCTTGAATGCCTAGATCTAGAATTTTGTATGCTTCAGCCAAGTTGCCTCTTTTTTTTCTAAACCCCAGTGGATACAAGCCTGGGGGGCCTGACATTTCCTCATAAGACAACATGTCCATTCCAGGTATTAGTCTCATAAGCCTTCTCTGAAGTGCTTGCAAAGTATTTACATTATTCCTTTATTAAGGAGATCAGTATTGTACACAGTACTCCAGACGTGATCTCACCAGTGCCCTGTATAAGTGAAACATAACATCCTTATTTTTAATTTAAATTGAATGTATCATAATAAAGTATAGCATTCCATTAGCCTTCTAAATTACTTGACGTACCTTCATTCTGATGTTTTGTGACTCATGCACAAGGACAAACAGATACCACTGTACCTTGGAATTCTGCTGTCATTCTCTTTTAAGTAAACTCTGATTTTTTTATTCTTCTTACTTAGGTGAACAACTTTACACCAAAGTAAAGAACTTCACATTTTCCCAGATTATACTCCATCTGCCAGATTTTTGCCCACGTATTCACTTATCTATATCTGTCTGTAGGCAGATATTGTCTTCAGAACAGACTTTCCTACCTACCTTTGTGCCATCTGCAAATTTAGCTTCTCTATTTTTTCTTCCCTCATGGAAATAATTGATAAAATCTATAAAAAGTTAAGGTCCCAGCATCAAACCCTGCAAGATTCTGACAGTCACACACTGCCAATCAGAAAAAAAGACTCATTTGTGGGTACTGTCTGTTTCCTGCCAGTCAGCCAGCCAATTTTCTGTACCTACTACTATATCACTCCTTACACAGTGAGATCCTACTTTGCATGATAGCCTTTTGTATGGAACCTTATTAAATGCCTTCTGTAAGTCCAAGTACAGTTCATATACAGGCTCATCTTTATCTGCAGTATATATATCACTTCCTCAAAGAATACCAGTACATGATTTCCTTTCACAAAATCTATGCCAATTCTTGTTTCTTTAAGTATGCAACACAACAGGGGTTTGGAGTAATGGTAAAGGGTAAGCTCTGTATGTTGGTATCTGCCCAGCCAGAAATGTACCCCTCTATCTACCACTGCGTTAAGTTGCACCTCTGCATGGCCATGCTGCAGCCCATTAGCACTGCACACGTAGCATTGTTTGCTGCTCTGCCAATTGATAAAGCTGTGGTGCCACGCTTGGCTGGAGTTCCAATGATGGCTGATCCTGCTTGATATATGTTCAGACCACATAGCAATAGCAGCATGCCCGATGATTGTGAGTGAAGAAAGAACACGGGGAGTGGGAATGTGTAGAGTAAAGTATTTTGAGAAGATTTTCTGACTTGCTGAAAGCTGGTGAGTCATTTCTTAGTGAAATTTTGGGTTTGAGTTTGTCCTTGTAGAGTTGGGGATGTTCTTATTGACTGGCAAGGATCTAATGTGGACCAGCAGCACAGAGGACTTACTTGAAACAGTGACTGGTGCTTCTACCCAGTAACCAAGGAGCACCATCTCTCAAGTGGAAGAATGGAAGCCCCTTACCTAGACCATATCTCTCTTGTTCTTAGAGAAACCAATCACAGTGGGCTAACAAAGTGTTACCTCTCCCCAAACTTGTGAATGGAGGAGGATTTTTATAAAACTCAGCATTCATTAACTTTTCTGAATATAAATGAATGACTAGTTAACAGTTCATTCTTAAAACTGTACTCACCATTTTTGTTCTAACTCTTCCGTATAAATGTGACCCCGTTCTTTTATATAGACTGAGGTTCATATCATTAAAAAAAAATGCTGCTGTTCTAAAGTCACATCATGTCATTTTCTGTCAACTCTTGTCAAACATGGCTAACTTTTTTTCCTTTCTCAGCGGCTTTGGTCCCCTTCCTGGAGTGTCGGCAGCGGTGGGTTCCCTCGTGAAATGTTGGTGCCAGGAGACGGTGGCAGCAGCGACGTTAAGTCAGAGCGAGGCACTGGCTGCTTCGGTGTGGTGGGCCCAGCTTCGAGTTTGAGCCCAGATCGGGACCAGAGAGCTTCAGCAGAGGCTGTATTGCCTGAAATCGGCCCAGCGCAGACTGGTGGTGGCAATGACGTCAGTGGAGGCAAGATGGTGCCAAGGAGTGGTGACACGGTTCCAGCAGCAGCAGCTCGGCTCCAGGCCATGGCTGGGCTGGGCACCTGATGGTGGAGGCATTGGCCTTCCAGCTGCAGTGGCTTGCGGGGTCTCATGGCATCTGAGTGCTTGCAGACTGAGGGATAGACTTTGCGACTTTGTTTTTACGGACCGGGAGGACTCATGGCGGAGGTGGGAGGGGGTGTGATCTGAACGTTTCCATTTCTTTTAGATGTTTCTTTTGTTGCTATTTCAGTTTGTAATCCTGTCTTTTGTACACTGGAGAATGGCGACTTTGTACACTTTTCACTGCACTTCTGTATTCCTATACTCGAGTATACCTGGAAACAAAAATCTAAATCTTAAAAAAAAGTCTAAATCTGACAAAACAACTTATGAATTGTCTTTCAGGAGTAACACTTTTTCAGTTAAATCAGGGTGAATTGTCAGCTGGTGAGCTATTTAGAAGATTTGAATTCATTAATTTTACATGTATTTCCACGGGGGTAGTGAGATTTTGTTGGTTTTAAAAAAGATCTATGAAGATTACTTGTGGCTATCCTTTTAACAAACCGAAACAACCCAAAACAACAACCACCAATGAAGGAAGAAATCCTAAAGGACGTTCTGACTGTGGTGAAAGACCAGATGAAATAATAGAAGCAATCTTAACAATTTAGATTGAAGATTTATGTACAACTGAGAAAAATATTCTAACTCCATCCAGATGTGGGTTTGATCTATGCTGAAGCTAGAATACCCAGCAGCCTCTCAAGTGACTAAAAAAATTGAAAGGATGAAGCAAAGTGGCTGAACAGGCACTTAAACATCAATGTCTGTATATATTCTGAGTGAACAGTACAAACGCACTCACTATATTTCTCCCATCCTTGGTCAATGTTATCTTTTCAGTTCTAAGTAGGCTCCTTTAAGTACTGGGCATGATATCTGCAATTACACGTGACTTCCTGGTCAACTGGGTGATTTTTAGGTGGTACAGTTCATAGAATTTCATTGAACCTTTACATTACAGATAGAGGCCATTCTGCATCGACCCTCAAAGAGCATCCAAACCTGCCATCCCTGTAACCTCACATTTACCATGACTAATCCACCTAGCCTGCACATCACTGAACACTACAGATAATTTAGCATGGCCAATCCACCTAACCTTCACATCTTGGGACTGTGGGAGGAAACTGCAGCACCTGGCAGAAACACATGCATTCCCGAGGAATATGTGCAAACTCTGCACAGACAGTCACCCATCAGGAATCAAATCTGAGTCCCTGGTATGTGAGGCAGCATATGCTAACCCTGAGACACAATGCCGCTTTCTAGTTGGAGGAATAAACCTGATGTTCAGTGTCTTAAGCCTTTCCACAGAATTTGGCAGGTTGCGATCAGCAGAAACTGGGGTCTGTCTCCACATTTGGGACATATATCTTAAAATATTTGATAGCCAGGAATTAACCAAGGATTTCCTTCTCCACTATGGAGTACCACTTCTAATGCTTGTTCAGTATTTGGAGAGGTGGCTGATTGGTCTCTCCATCCCAGATTCATTGTTCTGAAGGAGTGCAGCTCCTACCCCAATGTTACTCGTATTGATGGCTACAATAAATCCCTGGTTAATGTTCAGATCTTTCAGCACAGGCTTGCTTGTTAAAATGGCCTTCAGCCTTTTAGAAGCTGTCTGGAATTTCTCAGTCCATGCTCCCTTTGCTTTTTGCCATTGTAGGTCTTTCAGCAGAGAGGTTGTTACGCTGAAGTTTAGGATGAACTTGTGCAGAGCTATACATCCCCACGAACCTCATGATTACCTGTTTTGTAATGGGAATGGGGAATTGTGCTTCTACGTTTGTGAATGTGGGCAATACGTGTCCTATATAGGTGATTTGAGCTTTGGTGAGCTTATAGTTTGCAAGGGTAGCCAGATTAGCCTGAGTCAGCTGAATATGTTTTCTGGATGAGGTATTCTTATTGCTCCTCTATTCGTGCTTCCCAGCTGTCATTACGCAATAGGGGGCTGTTTAGGTACTCTACATAATTAGACAAGCTTGTCACTACTTGGTTGTTCAGATTTGTAAAATTGGTTGGGGCACTTTGGAGTCTAAATGACATGACATGACACTATAATAACTTGTCTGCGTTTACGAAGGTGGTGATTTCCTTCATGCATGCAATTAAGGTGCCAGTAGCCCTTGAGAAAATCTATTTTGCTAATGCAATCTCCCAGTTGGGGTATCAGGGAGAAGTTGGCTCTGGTCACTGCATTAACTTATCAGTAGTTGATGCAGAGCCTTATTGAGCTATCCAGCTTTGGCAGGAGTGCAAATGGGAACTCCAGCTACTCCTGCTAAGTTCTATTCTTTGGTGCTCTAGCATCTAGCTAATCTCCTCCGAAACCTAAGACAGCTTTCTTTGGCCTAGATGATTTCATTTTGGGAAGTGCGTCTCCCGTATTCACATCATGTAGAGCTAGCATGGTGCAGCCTGGCTTTCCAATGCATAAGCCTTCAATTGCAGTGAGTCACCTTGTCAAATCCTCTAACTTTTCAGCACCTAAGTGAGTGAATAAGTAGTCTAGGTTTTCGAGTACTTCACTATTGGTTAACTGGGTGTAGAGGGTTAAGTGTGGCTTTACCTACATCTTCCTCCACTTTATCCCCATAGACTACCCATGTAGGTCAGTAGCAATGGAATAAACCATTACCTGCTTGTCCCTTTCTTGTCAGTGGTATTGCTTTATCATAACATGATACAGCCTTTCAGAGATAGTGGGAACTGCTGATGCTGGAGAATCTGAGACAACAAGGTGTAGAGCTAGATGAACACAGCAGGCCAAGTAGCATCAGAGGAGCAGGAAAGCTGACGTTTCAGGCCTAGACCCTTCTTCAGAAATAGGGGAGTGGAAGGGGATTCTGAAATAAATAGAAAGAGAGGGGGAGGCAGATGGAAGATGGATAAAGGAGCAGATAGGTGAAGAGGAGACAGACAGGTCAAAGAGGCAGGGTTGGAGCCAGTAAAGGTGAGTGTAGGTGGGGAGTTAGGGAGGGGATAGGTCAGTCCAGGGAGGATGGACAGGTCAAGGAGGCCGGATGAGGCTGGTAGGTAGGAGATGGGGGTGGGGCTTGAGGTGGGAGGAGGGGATAGGTGGGAGGAAGGACAGGTTAGGGAGGCGGGGACGAGCTGGGCTGCTTTTGGGATGCGGTAGGGGGAGGGGAGATTTTGAAGCTTGTGAAGTCCTCATCGATAACATTGGGCTGCAGGGTTCCCAAGCGAAATATAAGGTGCTGTTCCTGCAACCTTCGGGTGGCATCATTGTGGCATTGGAGGAGGCCCAGGGTGGACATGTCATCCAAGGAGTGGGAGGGGGTGGTGAAATGGTTCGCGACTGGGAGGTGCAGTTGTTTAGTGCGAACCAAGCGTAGGTGCTCCACAAAGCGGTCTCCACGCCTCAGCTTGGTTTCCCCGATGTAGAGGAGGCCACATCTGGAACAGCGGATACAGTATACCACATTAGCAGATGTGCAGATGAACATCTGCTTGATGTGGAAAGTCTTCTTGGGGCCTGGGATGGGGGTGAGGTGGGAGGTGTAGGGGCAGGTGTAGCACTTCCTGCGGTTGCAGGGAAAAGTGCCGGGGGTGGTGGGGCTGGAGGGGGTGTGGAGCGGACAAGCAAGTCACGGAGAGAGTGGTCCCTATGGAAAGCAGATAAGGGTGGGGAGGGAGAACTGTCTTTGGTGGTGGGGTCGGATTGCAGATGGCGGAAGTGTCGGAGGATGATGCGTTGGATCCGAAGGCTGGTGGGGTGGTACGTGAGGACGAGGGGGATTCTGTTTTGGTTGTTATTGCGGGGAGGAGGTATGAGGGATGAGTTCCGGGAAATGCGAGAGACACGGTCGAGGGCATTTTCGACCACTGTGGAGGGGAAGTTGCGGTCCTTGAAAAACGAGGTGTCAAAGAGCTGGCACTTGTTGCTTGTCCGCTCCACACCTTCTCTGAACTGCCTCCAATGCATTTACAAGCTTCCTTAAATAAGGAGAATAATACTGTACACAATTCTGCAGATGTGGTTGCACCAGTGCCCAGTATAACAGAAGCAAACCCTCCTTACTTCTGTATCCAATTCCCTTTGCAGTTAATGATAACAATCTATTAGCTTTCCTAATTATTTGCTGTACCTGCTCACTGATCTTCTGTGATTCATACACGAGGACACTCAGATCCTCCTTCAGCTCAGAACTTGGTAATCTGTCGATAACGTTTCGATAAGATACTTTAAAAAGAATTCCAGCCAAGGTTTCACATTTTCCTACATTATACTCCATTTGCTACATCAATGTCCATTCACTTCATTTAGAGTGGATAAAGGTGTGGCAACTGGAATGACAAATCTCTTTGGTTTTTCTCTCATACACCAGTAGTTGTCTTGCATGTGCCCTACTGTTTCGCTGTTGAAATGCAGGGGTTTCTTGCCTCACATTTCATTGCAGCACCATCCCTTCTCTTCTGAAGAGGGTCACCAACATTTCCCTCTCCCCATGTGTGTTCACATTCCTATCCAGCTCAACATCTTCATCCTTACTAGTTAATTGTTGGTGAGTAGGGGAAGGTTTATTCCAGAAAAGGTGTTTATAGATCAGCTCATAGTCATCAAAAGTGTGTCTATCTGTTGGCCCCTCTTGTTGACATCTCATATGGTCTGAAGGAATACATCAGATATAACGGAATGAAGGAAGAGAAGATGAATACTTCAACTGAGATTTAATTGGGTTTGAATTAGTTGTATAAATATGGGGCATCAGCAATCATTGAGGTTTGAGTTTTATGGAGTATAGTTAGCTGAAATAAAGCTCTTACATTAAAGCTCTTACATTGAGTTCTGTTTAAATACAGTTATATTTTGGAGTATAACATTGATATTAGAGGATGAATAAGTCAAACTATAAAGTTTTGGAGTGTGATTACCCACTCATGTTCTGAAAGTGAGCCTTAATGAAGTTATAATGTGGACCTGGGTTACTTCTTTACCAAAGAGGAAGCAAGGTTACTGTACAAAAACAAGATGATAATTTGAATACATATGGTTTGGACAGATTGTAAATTTTCATGGATAAAATTCATCCAAAAAATGATCTATTGACGGCTTATAAGAATGGTCAGGCTTTGACAAATTTAGAAGGACTGAGGACAATACTATTGAAGAGTACATAATGGAATTCAGTAGGTTGTATGCAAGACTATAGATATTTCATTTGGAAATTCACTAATCTGTGCTGAAATTTAAGTTACTTGACTGTGCCAAAGTATCAACTATGGACATATTTCCAGTTCACACTCAAGCCTGGGAAAGCGCTACAATTAGTTTTGCTTTTTTGGAGCATTTGAATGAATGGCATGTTGGCAGAAAGGCAAAATCTCGGAAAGAATTTAGTGGGTCTTAAGATATGAGGTAAGGCCATCAGAAACCAATTTCAATTGGGAGATATAGTTTATTAAAAGAAAAAAGGCAAAAAGAATGGAGACACCCAGGACAGGGTACAGATGGAAAAATAACAATTGTGCAGCATGGGACTGTTCACGTACCCACTTTCAGATTGCTTTGCATGGATCACAGATTTGCAGAATCTGAAGGAGTTATAGAAAAAAGTGAAGAGCCAAGCACCATTTTAGCCAAATGTTGCACAGCTATGAGGATCAAACTGCTGCATTTGACAGTTTGCTTGATGATGAACGGATCAGTTCAGATGGTCACATGGGGCCACTATACCAGAGGGTAACTGACAAAAGTGGGCAAGAAGGTCAAATATTTATTAGAAGGTGCTAGTCGATGAAGAAATGTGCCCATTATAAATAGAGCAGGGAAGGCCTTGGGAAAATAAGAAAGCTGAATGAAAGTACAGGATGAAGGGCAGGAGGTAGGAGATTAGGCCCATTAATTAGGAACATGAACTACAAAGGTGGTACATGCAACGTAAGCTCAAACAGTGAGCTTGGGAGTGAACATGTCCCTAGAAAGAGATCATGAACTGTTGAAAAGAATATTATTAATAGAAGGGGGTGGGTGGAACTTTGGTAGTCCAGAAAGAGATAGAACGCAAGGTAGAGGGCATAGTTCAACAAGGCTGAGAAGTATAGTACAAATCATGAATACTTGCAGGAAGAGACCATATATTTGGAAGGTTTTAGTGGCCATGAACAGTAGAGAAGACAATTTAATAATAGATGTCTAAGAACAAGAACTACAAAGCTGGAGAGAATTTGGGATGTACATAGAGGTGCCAAATAGGGGACAACCAGCCAAATCACATGTACCAAAAAGTAGTCCCCCGAAGTTTCCATCATCACGAGATGCCAAGAATTTGAAACTTCTTGTTTTCAGTGATGTCTCTTATGCAAATCTCTGTAACAGGTTCTCCAGTGCAGGAGGATATATAATTTTTCTTATGGGAAAGGGAGGTAAATGTTTCCCTTTAGCTTAGGAAGCTAAAATGTTCAGAAGGATAATAAAGATTTCCTTACTCTTGTTCTTGGTGGGATGACAGATATGGTATTTTTCTAAGTGAAAATTTTGGAAGGAATTCTAAAAAGGGATTCAGCAGCAATATCCATTGAGTGCTACATCAATAATAAGTCGTTACAGAATAATGTACTCAATGAAATGTGTGAATAAAAAAAGACTGAGGATGGATATTCCAATTTTAATATAGGTGGTGGAAAATGGAGAGATCACTAAATGGATAACAGCAGTAGGCTATCTGGTTGTTTTATAAAAAGTACAACAAGGTCTAAGAAACTGTCGGGAATACTGGAGAAAAGACAGTTGAAACTTTATTGTATGGATGAAAGATGATTAACATATTCTTTAATTTTGTACCTGTGAGATAGATTATTCTGTAAAATAATCTCAGGAGACTCAGATTCAGGTTAACAATGGTTTATTTCACCAAAGCATTGGAAGAGTAACAACTCGGAGAAACTTCAAATTTCTGCCCTCATAAGGAAATCTCAAATATTTAAACTCTGTAAGTCACGTAGACAGGACATTAACTCATATTCCAAAATGGTATATTTTAGGCATGTACCAAAATAGGAGGGAGTGCCTAACACCCCGGTCTTATCTACTCCCCATATCGTCCTAGAAGCTGTCCTATCTCATTTCTAGAGTCTGTGCTATCCCCACAGCCTTGATATCCCCATGGCTTTGTCTGGTGGGACTTTTACTTGGTGCGGTGTGGGGTCATCAGTATTTGAGCTTCAGCAAAACTCAAAGGTTATTACTAGTTCAGTCACATTGCCCTTTTGTAGGATTATGTGTTTCTGCCACATCAGCATGTCTGATCCTATCTGATTAATTTTGTTTTATATAACACCATAACATTTCTTAAACAGGAATAAATAAATTATGTTTATGAATCTTACTCGTTAAACTAACTAAATTCCCTATTTCTTTCTATTGCAATTGATTAACCCAGTTTAAGATTTTACTAAAATTACCCGAACAGATTGATCTGAGGTTAACCCATGCCATACCGAATGTTTTCCCTTTCTATAAAAACATGTTATAGTTGTATCTAAAAAGAAAAAGGGAATCTGTTGTCATCTAATATGGTCTGAAGAATGCCTAACACCTTATGAATTGAGGGAACAGGAGATGATAAATCAGTTAAGAGTTAATTGGATTTGAATTTGTTGGATGGGACCTAATAATAGGAGGGTGGGTTTGTTTTATGCAGTGTTGCTATCTGAAACAAAGCTCTCACATAGAACTGTTGATGAGAGTAATGTTTAAATGTAGTTAATCTTTTAGAGATTAACATAATCTTTGTTCCTCCAGAGGTGGTCTTATTGCAATGTATATGGAGTTTTCAATGGAACATTATCTGTTGCAGTTTTTCATAAATGGCTTCTGTTTGAAGTACCCTCATCCACTGGTCAAAACCAAGTTGCTTAAGCCTTCCAATTTCCAGGCACCTCTGGTCAGGTCATTTCCTGAGGGTTTTTTTTGACAGTAGGCTTCCACAACTAACAGGTTCTCACTTAAAATAGCTCTTTCTACTGTCTCATTGTCAGTGGCACCTGCCTCAGGTAAGAGGGAGAAAATGTCATGAGCTTTCCCTGCAAGTTTACTCCGCAGTTATAAAGACCAGCATTGAACTGATTACTTTAACTGCTGTGCTAACCATTCAAAGAGATAAAGAAGGCTCCCAACTCTGCATCATCAAATTTAAAGATGAAATGAGTAAAACAAGTCTCATCTAGTGGTATAACAAGGTGTAGAGCTGGATGAACACAGCAGGCCAAGCAGCATCAGAGGAGCAGGAAGGCTGACGTTTCGGGCCTAGACCCTTCTTCAGAAATGAAGTCTAGTGGAGTCCTCAAGGGAGACAGTCAATTTCTATCCCTCAGTTTACGTTGTTTTGATCAAGGTCTGATCAAAATGATTACAATAAGACATGTGCAATTCAATATGTAGCTAACTTATTGGGTTAAAATGCTTAATACATATATGAGTTACTAATAATTGTTTATAGTACTGATATTTTTATTATAAAACTATATTATTAGGTTAAACAACTGAGATAAAGAAGTGAGTCTCACACTGCCTTTCTATCTGTCAGGTCTTTGGTGATGGTGGCACTCGGAGCTCTATCAGATTCGATGGTGCCAGTCTCGAACCCCAGCCCGATGGTATGAAGTCCAAGGAGCGGGCAAAAATCCCTGATGTTCAAACTACTCTGAATCCAGGATTATGTGCTGAATCCCCATTTCATAATAACTTTGGTACTTTTGCAGCCCTCAAAAAATAGGTGGAAAATGAGTCAATGTGGCTCCACGTGGACCTTACAAGCAGACAGTTCACACTGATACTCAAGGTCAGACAGATCTCCTCACTCACCCTGACTCCCCACATGAGGCCATTCAAATATTGTGGCACTAATACCAGGTTCTTTGCTGTTAAACGCTGGGCATTTCTTGTCCTCACCAGCTGCTCGCACTCCCTTCATGGGATTATTCTGGAGAACATCATTCCCCCTATCACCAGAAATATGACATCCTTCCCACCCTGGAGCTCCCAGCACAGTAGGCAGAGCCTTGTAGAGGTTTCAAGTGTTTCAGCTTCTGGCTGGACAGCTGGGTAGATTCTCTCCGTCGCAGTCTGTGATCCCTCATTTCAGGAAAGCAAGCTGGATCTTGGCGGTCTTCCTCAAAGACAGTCAAGGCATTGCCAACAGCAGACACACCCCACTGCCCCCAAGGATCAACAGCCCCTTGTGCAGAGGTCCCCACTCAGGAATAATCCTAATCCCCTAGCCAAACAGTTGCTGGCAGTATTTCTGTACCTAGCAGCACCCACTGAGGGAGATGGTGCCTGCTGGCAGTGTCCACATCCACCTGAGGCCCTGGGATTGAGAGACCCCAGGGCACGTGCAAGTGATGGTAGGAGGAGGGTTGGTAGCAAGGGCAGGATGCTGGCACTGACTTGACTGCCTTTGAAGAAGACTGCCACCCAACTGCAGGAACCTCTAAGCAAATAGAACCAGCTTTTGTTTGTCAGGGTCTTCAATGTGGCATGGTTTCCCATTTGCTCCTAGTGGCCCTCATGATTTACAGGCTTCAATTGACAGCACAGAGGGAAGGCCACCCACGTGCTATTCCATCCACCCAAGACTAAATGCGGGTGGAAGTGGGAAGGTAGTGGGGTCACCACACCAGCACCTCTCCTTCCACCAAACCCACCTACGGGGGAGGGTGCAGGATTTCACTCAGTGAGATGGGACTGGCAACACAAAATTTTAGAATCCCCTCCTTCTCTAGTGTTGCCCCTGCTTCTCCCACAAAGGTCAGAAGCGATTATCCCGCAAGCACTGGTGCATTGCCACTACTTCCCTTTTTTACTTTTAAAACGGGACAGCTGCCACGCTTTCTAAACAGTTAAGCAGAGGCACCTGCACTGAAATGGAGACAGGAGTTACGTGGGAGCCTCTGCTAACCGTGCTACAGTCATGGAAATGTATTTTATATCTCACCTACCTCAGGCCCAATCAGATGTGATTTACAGCTCCCACTTCCTAATAATGAGGTGTATTAATTGTGCAATGTATTAGTTTAAGTTGCTATCGGAATTCTGAGTGCCTTGCCAGACAGCCCATCCTCCATATTGACCTGCTACTGACCAAGTAAGATTGCAGGTATTTGTAATCAATATATTCAGATGTATTATGACTGGAGCAGATGGGACTTGAATCCAGACCTCCTGGCCCAGAGGTGGGACACTACCACTGCACCACAAACGCCCCAAGGGGGATTACAATCCTCAGATGCGGCACTGTAGTCATCTGTTTCAGTCTGCTGATGATTTTGGAAAAGCAGTAATCCATAAATGACACACAATTTACATTTGGTATTCTCACTCTTTCAAGTCACTGGATTGTAGGAAAAGAAGATTTGCTCAACATCCCATCTTTTCCCTTCAGTAGGAAGTTCCAACAGATGGAGCTCTGAGACTTTGCAACACATCATGTTGATCTGAAGAAACTGTTAAAAGTACCACAAAAATTACTGGATGAGCAAAGCACAGGATTATAATTAATGGTGCTATGCATTGCATATGCTCCTTCACCATAGCTGATAATATAGTATACATAACATGCTACATAATATAAAATGGTGTAATATGTAGTCTATTATATAACAATATTCCATTTTTGGCATCCTCATGGTCAGTAAGATATTTTTCATGTAGTGAGGCAAACATGGCAGCCAATTTACACTCAAAAATAAAAGCCCAGAAAATTTGCAGTTGTAGTAATTTTGGGCGAGGGTTAAGATCTGCTCAAGACACCAGAAAAATCCTCTGTTCTTCTTCTACTTTTACCTGGATCTTTTACAGCTTCCTGAGAGAGCTGACTTTGTTTTAACGCCTCATTTCAAAATTGATGCTTTGGAGAAAGCAGCACTCCCTCAGTACTACTGTGAAACGTCCGTTCAATCACATCTCGAAGTTTCCGGGAGCAGCTGACACCATCGTTTCCCTGATCCAACAGTTTTCCTTCTGGGATGGTAAGTGGGTACAATGCCAGCTGATATTCAAGATGGCACAGTGAAAGGTTGGGAAGCAGGTAAGATGATAGGGTTGGTTGAGTTGGGAGGGGAAGTTGGGGAGGTCAGACTGCCAATGGGGTTGTGAGATGTCAAGGGTGTTTGGAGGGTCACAGAGTGGTTGGAGGGTCAGTAGGGGTTGGAGGGTCAGGGCCAGCTAGTGGGTTGGGGGAGAAAATTGGAGGACCAGAGAGTGAGGGGGGATTGAAGATTCAGGGAGGTGCTTGTGCAGGAAGAGTCAGGGGGAGATCAGGCGGCATCAGTTGTATAGATACGCAGAAGTTAAAACGATGTTCAATAGTCTAACATTTTCTGGCTAACAACCCTGATAAGTAAACCGGAATGCTGCCAAGTCTCTGACTCTAACTCAGAGTTGGAGATACTCAAGCCAAGTCTTGGGGAGCTGGGTAATTGCCCATTGGAATTTTAACCTACCAGGCAGTTCAGACAGAGTGAGGGCCTCAGGGCTTCTGAGGGGTTTTTTGGGAATACATCCAGTTTCTGAACATATGAAGACTAGAAGATGTCTCCAGGTTCATAGAATGGGGATTGAACTATCCGTCTCTGAGTCAGAAGTGCCAACACTGGGAAAGGAGTGACATCATGTGATGGATTTTGCCTATTGTTTTCCCTCCGTATTTTCTATCCTTTTCTGATCTCAGACATGACTCATTACGAATTAGAGTCAAGTGTGTAAAGTGCTTAGGAGTAATTTAAATTAGGAGTTTAACACCCACATCAGAAAAACCTTTTATGACAAATTAATAAAATGAAATCCCAAGGGTGAATGGAATGTTCTAAACCTTCTCCTGTTTATTGTCGAATGAGCATCAGCTGTGTCATATTGACGTCTTAATAAAAAAGACTTCTTAATAACTTCAAATAACTTTATAAAATTTCAAATATTATTACTAACCGATTGCTAGAAAGTGCTGCCTTTGGATAAAAACATCATTTGCAGCTGCTTGTGGTTTAAAAACAAATGCTTACCTTTCTTTGAATTCTGTCCTGTAGGACAGTTAGTTTAACATGTGCCATTGGGAAGTTGTGAGGATCCATTATTAATGTTTGGAAAGTCAAAATACAATCCATCAGTTTTGGCATAATTTTATGAGGTGCAAATCTTGTTTGACTAATTTGCTTGAGTTCTTTCAAGACATAACAAGCAATGTGGCTAATGGGAATCCTGTAGTATATCTGGACTTCCAGAAGGTATTTTATAAGGTACTGCTCAAAAGCTTAATACAAAAAGTAAGATCACATGGGGTTGGGGTAATTTAATCACTCGGCTAAAGAATTGGCTAACAAACAGAAAGCAGAGAGTTGGGATTAATGGGTCTTTTCCTAATTGGCAAGACATAACCACAGGTGTTATAGGGTTCAGTCCTCAGGCCCCAACTAGTTATAATCTGTATTAATGACTTGGATGTGGGAGTAGAATGTACAATAGTCAAATTTGCAGATGACACTAAATAAGTAGGAAAGTAAGTTGCAATGAAGAAATATACAAATGGATCAAAATTTGGCAGATGAAGTTTAACATGGATAAAGGTGAGGTTATCCATTTTTGTTGGAGGAATTGAAAAGCAACTTGTTATCGCAATGGAGAGAAAATTCAGAGTGTTTCGGTACAGAAGGATCTCGGTGTCTTAATGCATGAATCGCAGAAAACTAAAATGCAGGTATAGCAGATAATATGCAAGGCAATGGAATGTTAGCATTTATTGCTAAAGGAATAGAGTTTAAAAGTAGGGAAGTGTTTTTGCAACTATAGAAGGCATTAGTGAGACTGCACCTAGAGTATGGTGGTGCGATTGTTGTGCAATTTTGGTCCCCTTACTTGAGGAAGGATGAAGTTTTATTGGAGGCAGTTCAGAGGAGGTTGATTCCTAGATTGATTCCAGAAATGAGGGTCTTGTCTTAAGAAGAGCGATTTAAGCAGTTTAGGCTTATATTCTCTCTCTGGAGTTTAGAAGAATGAGAGATCTAATTGAGGTATGTAAGATGCTAAAGGGGATTGACATAGTTGATTTAGAAAGGGTGATTCCTCATGTAGGGAAATTTAGAATGAGAGGTTATAGTTTTAGGATAAGGGGAAGTAGATTGAAAACTGATGAGGAGACATTATGTCTTCACACTAATCATTCAGCCAAATGGCTTGGCAAAAAAGTCCAAGGTGCCGTGACAACATACACTTTTACATGAGAGACAACAAGGTGCAGGGCTGGATGAACACAGCAGGCCAAGCAGCATCATAGGAGCAGAAAGGCCTTTCTGCT
>NC_063338.1:23570199-23617947 GCF_021869965.1 Rhincodon typus
AAAGGTGAGTGTAGGTAGGGAGTTAGGAAGGGGATAGGTCAGTCCAGGGAGGACGGACAGGTCAAGGGGGCGGGATGAGGTTGGTCGGTAGGAGATGGAGGTGCGGCTTGAGGTGGGAGGAGGGGATAGGTGGGAGGAAGAACAGGTTAGGGAGGCAGGGACGAGTTGGACTGGTTTTGGGATGCGGTGGGGGGAGGGGAGATTTTGAAACTTGTGAAATCCACATTGATACCATTGGGCTGCAGGGTTCCCAAGCGGAATATGAGTTGCTGTTCCTGCAACCTTCGGGTGGCATCGTTGTGGCACTGCAGGAGGCCCAGGATGGACATGTCGTCTGAGGAATGGGAGGGGGAGTTGAAATGGTTCGCGACTGGGAGGTGCAGTTGTTTGTTGCGAACCGAGCGTAGGTGTTCTGCAAAGCGGTCCCCGAGTCTCCGCTTGGTTTCCCCGATGTAGAGGAAGCCACACCGGGTACAGCGGATGCAGTATACCACATTGGCAGATGTGCAGGTGAACATCTGCTTGATGTGGAAAGTCTTCTTGGGGCCTGGGATGGGGGTGAGGGAGGAGGTATGGGGGCAGGTGTAGCACTTCCTGCGGTTGCAGGGAAAAGTGCCGGGTGTGGTGGAGCTGGAGGGGAGTGTGGAGCGGACAAGGGAGTCACGGAGAGAGTTGTCCCTCCGGAAAGCAGATAAAGGTGGGGAGGGAAAGATGTCTTTGGTGGTGGGGTCGGATTGCAGATGGCGGAAGTGTCGGAGGATGATGCGTTGGATCCGGAGGTTGGTGGGGTGGTACGTGAGGACGAGGGGGATTCTTTTTTGGTTTTTATTGCGTGGACGGGGTGTGAGGGATGAGGTGCGGGAGATGTGGGAGACACGGTTGAGGGCGTTCTCGACCACCGAATAGATAGGGAGAATAGGTAGGGTTGACAACCAAGAGCAAGTCAGGAAAGCAAGACGGTCATCCCAGTGGAAAGGGTGGTTGGAAACTAGAATCTGTAGATTAAGGGACACAGCATATTTAGGCTCTCCAGCAGCACACTCTCGCCTGCTTTTGCAAATGCACAGCTGCAATGGGAGGCCTCAGCACCGCAGAGGTTTCTGCTCTCAGAGTCTTTTTGTTGTGATCTCCTCTTGTGTCACCCCCAGGTTTCCATCTGAAAGGGGAAGAACAGAATCCTGTGTCTATATTGGGTCAAGCCTTGCCAGAAGGATTTCAGAGCAATTATCTTCACACCTCACAAGCACATTCTCCACCTGGGCAGATATAGTCAACACAATGGGTCCTCACACGCATAGAAATATAATGGCACTTTGTGATCAGCATGTAAGAAGGAGGCAAACTCTGCATCAGTGCTGATGCGACAACTCTTGGAGGTGCCTTCAATGACATTTCCATGACAGGGATGACTGCCAAATGTATCTCAACCACAAGCTGAGATGGGTGAACAGGCAGTCTCCACTTTCTCTAAGGCCGCAAGGTAAAGCACTACAGAGAAATGCCTGGGACCAGAGGCCAGTGCACTGGGCAGGGCACTGAGTTGGTCACTGGGACTTGATTCACCAGTAAAAAGTAAACTTTGCCTTTTTTTAAATACAACGCCTACAGTGTGGAAACGGGCCATTCGGCCCAACAAATCCACACCGAACCTCAGAGCTTCCCACGCAGACTCATCCCCCTATAACCCACCTAATCTACACATCCTTATGGACAATTTAGCATGGCCAATGCACCTAGCCTGCACATGATTTTTCAACAGTATTTATATATTGACACATTGCATCTGATATGCGATCTTTTTTGGAAGGATGAGAGAAATAAAGAGGGATGAAGAGGTAAAGTGTTCTTGAGCAAAGATAATTAAATTTCTGGACAGATGTATATCCTTCATTGGCAGTAAGTGTGGATCGACCTCAGTCAGTGGCTTCAATGTAAATGTTAGCACAGAGTGGGTTTCATCCATATTGTTCTTTCTGGGCCTTAGCTGAAACATGCATGGGTTAGATAATTCCAGATCTTGATAGTACCCAGATAAGACTCTCAGGTCCAACACTGGGTCCAGCCACCTCCCTGTGTAGCTGAGACACCACAGTGTTCTGCACTATCCCTTGCATCTTTTCTCCCTCCTCCTCTTCTTTCAATGAATTTTGCTTTTCCATCACCTCATCCTGTTCCAAGTCTAACATGAGTTAGAACCTGAATATTGAGAGCTGACCAGAAGCCAATTTCACCTGGAGTAAGTGTGAGGCACTCCTCCATTACCTTTACTGCAGTTCACCATTCCGAATGGACCATGCCAATATTGCCCGTGTGACTGATGCCAACTCGAAATAACAAGCTTAGATTGAAAGTCCCAGAAAGGTCACTGAATACTGCAAAATCATCAGCAAAAATAAGACGATTCCATCTTTGACTTTTAAGAACAGGGGGGCTGTAAAATCTTTAAAAGGCTTCCCGAGCTGATGCCAAAATTCACTGTCCATCTGTAAACCTGGAAAGAAAATCTGTCAACGACTGCAACCTGCCTCTAACCGAAAGTGTGGGAATGACCAGAAGAACTGAGAAATCTGAGCAGAAACCTTTTTTACAACCAATTCTGTCTTTGACTGGTTTTGCTTCACCAGGAACAGTGAACCTGTGAACTGGGCGCTGACTTGCTGAACGGGCCCACTGAAGTGGTAGCAGAAAGACAGACCTGGGGCAAGAGATCAGGGCACCGGGCCTACGTAAAAGTTTTTTTTTAAACTTTTATTTCAGTGAGACAAAGGTGTTTGCAGAGAATACCCACCTCACCTCAGGTCCCCAATCAGAGGATCTCATTGGCTGGTGGCTGTTTTGTCACCCACTGCGAAACCCCAGATTGGAACCAGAAGTCCTACCCATGCTGTGTGCTGCTTGGCCTGAGACTAGTGAAAACAGAACTTTTACCTTTGTAAATGTCACTCAGTAAGGTCGGTAAGTTTGGATCCAATATAACTAAATAAAATAAAGAACTGTGGCTGCTGGAAATCCGAAACAAAAACAAAAACTGCTGGAGGAACACAGCGGCTGGCAGTTTGAATTCAAATCCACAGAAAACCAGTCTCATGTAACGTGGCTGCTCAAAAAGAGAGATTTCAGTCTGCTATAAAGTTCTGCAAATGTGTAGTTGCTGGGTATGTTAAGGAGCTTATTTTTATGTTCTTTGCAGGAATTTATCAAGTGATACAGAGTGAGGGGTTATAACAAATTTAAAAAAAAACAGGTAGCCCTGGAGAAACTCAGCAAGTCTGGCAATACCTGTCCAAAGGGAAAAAGCTGTATGAGTTAGTATGAAACTCATACGAAAGCAGAGCAAGATCTACTGACATATACTGGTTTTGATCTGGTCAAATCTGGATTTGTTTTGGAGCTGACCACAATACTGGTCATTCTTTTGCCCTGCAATCTGGCACTAGTAGTTTTCATGACATTTTCACATAGGCACAAAGTACACCACATTTAAACCCCATCTGCCTCTCAGCGCCATTCATTTGAGCATTATGTCCATCATCCCATTTTTTTTAAACTACTCCTACTTCACATCAACCTCTATTCTTTCCTCCTTTAATGGTTTTAATGGTACATGTTAAATAAAAACATATCATGTTAATTGTGAGGGTGATTCATGGGGAGATCTGTGTGTTTCCCTCTCCAGATTCTGCCAGGCCTGCTGTGTTGCTCCAGCATTTTATATTATTTCAGTTATCCAACATCTGCAGTGTCTTGCTTTTGTGTTAAAGTGAGAGCTATAAAGTGGTTAATATAGGAGACAGGATTGCTGCTGCTTTATTGATATGTTTATGCTCAATTGAGATTAGTATGCAATTTTGGTGGAGCACTTTTTTTTCATTTTGCTGGACAATTTCAGTGAACTCTTGCTGAATTATTTTCTTCTCTTTGGCCGCCATCATGCTTCATCCACCATCTCTGCACTCAGGATCTAATTGCAGAAAGAGTATGACAGAAGAGGTAAAGAGAAATCTGTCTCTCCAACATCAACACAAGATCTCAACGAAGAAAAGAAGTTTCCAGGAGCTGATTTGCTTCAGGAGGCACAAAGATGAGTTTCAAATTCATTGTAGGAAAACAAAACTAAACATTTAAAATGTGAATAGACGGATTTAATGATCCATGAAAGCACACATAAATCATACAAATAAATTGTATCTTCACAAAATGTGCATACACAGTGAAATGTCTCCTTCAGTTCCTTCAAGTTTTTCAAAGCTTTACATAACAGCCTGCCTGATGCACAGGCTTAGTTCATTCAGATACAGATGGTATATTTCCTGTTTCATGAGTTGGCTTTTTTTGATATCACATGAAGATAAATTATATTGGGGAAAGAATTAAATTAAAAACGTAAGTGTTTCAGATCAGTGTTTTTTTGCACAAGTCTTACATGCTCAATGTGAACAAAAGTCAACTGCCAAGTAAATAGTGCCAGCTGGTTCCAATTGGTAGCAATAGCCAACCAGACAACAGGGTGGTCATCTTGTGATGCAGTGGTACAGTGTCCCTACCTTTGAGCCAGGAGGCTCGGTTCAAGTCCAACCTGCTCCAGAGGTGGGTAATAACATTTCTGAATGGGTTTATCAGAAAAATAAAAAAACAATAACCATCAATAGTAATTTCCAATAGATGATAGCCAACCAAGATTATTACTAGTAACCAGAGAAGTTCGTCATTGGCCATGGGATCAACAACTTGTCAGTTGCCTCACATATTGTTAACAACCGTTTCAGCTTTTCCAGTTATACTGTTTTGTTTTCCTTCTAAGAAGACATTGAACCTTCCTGATACAAAAGCTACGAATGCCAAATTTCATAACCTGCTTCCAAGAAAGCCTCAAATCATTATTGCATCTACTCTGTTGCTATTTCGTTCATCCTTCATGTGCTTTCTTTTCCATCAAATCCCTACAGTGTGGAAACAGGCCCTTTGGCCCAACAAGTCCACACTGACCCTCAGAGGATCCCACCCAGATCTATTCCCCTATAACCCACCTAATATACATGTCCCTGAACAATATGGGCAATTTAGCATGGCCAATCCACCTAGCCTGCACATCTTTGGATTGTGGGAGGAAACCGGAGCACCCGGAGGAAAGCCACGCAGACGTGGAGAGAATGTGCAAGCTCTACACAGACAGTTGCCCGAGGGTGGAATCAAACCCGGGTCCCTGGCGCTGTGAGGCAGCAGTGCTAACCACTGAGCCACCGTGCTGCCTGTTTTAGTAAGTAACTTTAGTTTCAGGAATTAAAATTTAACTGTAGAAAAAGGGATAAAGTAGGTGAAATCTAGCATGTTTAAAAGTCACATGGCTGTCAGATGTTAACACTAGGATGGTAAGATAATTAAAATGCTGGGCTTTAATGGTTGTCAGAAACAACTGGTACAAAGGTTATCTATATTTGTCTAAAAGAATCAGAATACAGAGCTATAAAGCTACAGTATGCTTGTTTAGCTAGAAATGTGGTGTGGCAAAGCTTCCAGTAATAACAGAATAAGTTTGAGCTAAATTAGCTTAAAAGTATTCAGTAAACCCTAAAGGTCAGATAAAGGACTGTTCAAAAGAGGTTACATCATCATGGAGATGGGTGGAGATTGAAAAGGTTATCCGATTTCAATTTGTCTGGGTGTATGTAATGCTGGGTGCAGTTAGCTGCAGTTTGGAGCTGGAGCTGAAGCAGAAGAAGCAGCTCCAAGCAGCATAAGTTGTGCTGTTAGCAGTCTTCATGTAGCTAGTTTTCAGAAGAAGACCTAGGGAGTATTGGTTGCTTGCTGTGAAAAATGGTTTGAACTAAAAAGAAGTCCTGGGAGCTATTGAAAGTTCGATGTAACTGAGAGTTGAGTGAAAGATGCCCATAAGCCGTATTTTCTTGATCCTGCTGGAAAAGATTGGAACTATGAGAATTTCATTAGTAGCTCGGTGAGGTCAGCTGTTTGATAAAATCTGTGATTGTAATTCTAGTTAGGTATCTCAGGAGTCCTGGGGGGCTTGTTTTTGGGAGAAAACATTGAACTGCTGCAATGATCCCCGTTAGTGTTGTTACTGAGCAAATCATTTCTCAGACTGAATTTCAGCTTAATCAATCTTTCTTTCTTCTCCTTTTCAACAAAGCAATCTGTCACTGAAATATAAACACGTAACATTACAGATTTGGGGTTAACAATAAAACAGTAGTCTATTACATAAAAGAGGACATAAAATAGAATAAACCAAACTATTTATATATAAAACAATTTTAAAGATTAGGAACATACTGTAAAATACAACCCCTTTAGTCCAAAGACTTTATACAGCTTACTCCAGAGACAATCTCCTTCTCTGGGCTGTAGGCTTAATTTAATGGTGACTTCAATGCCCTGTATGGAGAATCTGATAGTCTCTTCATTGTGCCTTCATAGACATCAGTTTGAACTTTCTCAGCTTCAAGCAACCACTTCAGGATTTTACCCAAATAGATCTGATTTAGAACTATTACAAAATCCCTTACTCTGAGGTAATCTATCTTTTTTTTTAAACAATTCTAAGCTCTCTTTTCCCTTTCTTGGTGCAAATGCTTTACACATTCACCTTGAGCTAAAAACTCTGCAGAACTACCCCAAACCAAAACTAAAACTGAAAGGTTTCTCGACAGATTACAGGTATTGCCCCTTAAGCTTAAAGAAAATAAAACCAGAATTTCCCATAAGAAATTTCACAGCAATGTGTACTTTGTTCATTCATAATCTCTGAATATGTTAAAAAAAAAAGTTCTTGGAGGCTATCTTTCAGATTGTTTTAAAAGAAATTATGGCAATAGAAATATTTACAAGTTAATCATTGAACCCCATCAAACACACAGAAAATGTCATATGCCACTAGTTTAAAATTCAAAAATCTAAACTCAGAAATAAATAGTACTAAAATATATATAACATATATAATATATCATGCACCTTACATCACACTAACAAGGTATGAACAGAGACAGTCTGCATTCGAAGGCTAGATCCCTGTAAGTAAAGAAGTGGAATCCCTTGTGAAAGAGATAGTTTAAGTAAGATTTGGTGACTCAACGTCACGAATGACTAGGCAGGATCTGTCTTTACTACATTGACTAAAGTGCAGTCTATGCAGAGTTCAACTGCAGTTTGTATATTAACTCATACTGGAGGCAGTAATGTAATGGCAACATTTAATAATTCAGAGGGCCATGTTAATATTCTGGCAATATGAATTTGAAGTCTACCATAGCGGATCTTGAAATTTGAATTTACTTGAATTCTGAAATAAAAGCTGGTCTAATGTTGACTATGTAATCACGGATTTTAAAAAGAGCCTCAACTGCTTCATTAATGTCCCTTTAAAAGGAAATGTACCATCTTTACCTGGCCTAATCTATATGTGACTCCAGTTCCAGAGAAATTAAGTTTACTCTTAACTGCTCTCTAAATCACTCAGTTCAAACGTAATGATGGATGGTCATAAAATGCATAAAAGAGTAATACATATATCCCATTCACAAATGAAAAAAACCTCACGTCAATCCTGAATATTAGCATATGAGTTGTACATCTGTTGACCTGGTTTAGATTAATTATCTTCCCTATTCAGTGAACATATTAATTACTTAGGCAACACAGTGTGGAGCTGGAGGAACACAGCAGGCCAGGCAGCATCAGAGGAACAGGAAAGTTGATGTTTTGGGTCAGAACCCTTCTTCAGAAAGGGGAAGGGGAAGGGATCTGGGAAATAAATAGAGAAGAGGGATGGGGCTGGGGAAGGTGTGTGGGATGGTGGATGCAGGTAGGGAGTGGTGGGGATTGGTCAGTGGGATGGTTGGGACAGATAGGTGGGAGAGAAGATGGACAGGTTGTGTTGGGTCAAGAAGGCGGGAAGGAGATAGGTGGGACTGGGGAAAGGTAGGTGGGGTGCAGGTAGGGCTAGTGGGGATTGGTCAGTGGGAAGGGTAGGGCGGATAGGTGGGGAAGAAGATGGATAGGTTGTGTCAGGTCAAGGAGGCAGGGATGAGAGGGACGGTTGGACAAGGGATGAGGAGATTTTAAAATTGGTAAATTCCATGTTTAGGTCATCAGGCTGCAGGCTCCTGCGGTGGAATACAAGGTGTTGCTCGTCCAGTTTGCAAGTGGTGTCATTGTGGCACTGGAGGAGGCCCAGGATGGACATGTCACCCAGGGAGTGGGAGGGGGAGTTAAAATGTTTGGCAACAGGAACGTGTTGTCCTTGCCCTGAACAACTTCTCCTTTAACTCCTCCCACTTCCTACAAACTAACGGGGTGGCCATGGGCACCCGCATGGGTCCAAGCTATGCCTGCCTCTTCATAGGATACGTGGAACAGTCCCTATTCCGCTGTTACACTGGCATTATTGCCCACCTCTTCCTCTGCTACATTGGTGACTATTTTGACACTGCTTCGTGCTCCCATGAGGAGCTTGAACAGTTCATCAACTTTACTAACACCTTTCACGCCAATGTGAAATTCACCAGGACCATCTCCAAAGCCTCCCTCCCCTTCCTGGACCTCTCTATCTCCATATCTGGTAACCTCCTGTCACCCACTCTCCTGCAAGTCTATGATCCCTTACTCCTAATTCCTCCGCTTCCGCCGCATCTGCTCCCAAGATGGGGTGTTCCACTCCTGACACCCAGATGTCCTCCTATTTCAAGGACTGCAACGTCCCCACTTCCGTGATCAAAAATGCCCTCAACTGCATCTCTTGCATTTCCTGCACCTCCACCCTCAAAAGTCCTCCCCCCAACAAAAATAAAAACAGAGTCCCGCTGTCCTCACATGCCACCCCATCAACATCCGCATCCAGCGTATAATTCTCCGTCACTTCTGCCAGCTACAATCTGATCCCACGACCAAAGAGATATTTCCCTCCCCACCCCATCTGCCTTTTGTAGGGATGGCTCACTCCGCAACTCCTCATCCACTCCACACTCCCCACTAGCTCCACCACCCCCAACACCTTTCTCTGCAACCGCAGGAAGTGCTACACCTGTCCCTACACCACCCCATTCACCTCCATCCAAGGCCCAAAGCAAATCTTTCATATCCAACAGGGGTTCAAATGTACATCTAAATGTACTAAACTTGGTCTATTGTATCCGTTGCTCCCAATGTGGCCTCCTCTACATCGTCGAGACCAAGCGTAGACTCGGGGCCCATTTGGTCGAGCATCTGCCCTCTGTCCATGATAATCGACAACACCTGCCAGTGAGAGTTTAAACCAACTTACCAAAAGGGTGGGTACCAGACATAGAAGTGGAATAGAGGAATAAGGTCAATTGGTGAAAGCACTGTATTGTATGAAAGGTGAAAGTAGTAACTTAATAAATAGGAAAAGATGAAGAATGGCTATGAAGGCTACAAAAACAGATTTACAATGTATTTGGCTAAATACACAATTTATGGTGAATAATGTTGGTGATCTATAAATAAAATAACCACTTGGGTTTGCAGAGGTGATGCGTTAAGCACAGATTAGGTGCTTTCCAACATGAGTGACAGGAAAGGAAACAAATTTTGGGTTCCAAGGATGAAGAAGGCAGTGGAAATAGGGTAAAAGGGAAGAGATGAATAAATGATGCATATCAAGTGAGTTCTTAAAGTGAGAACAAGGTCACATACAATAAATTGACAGAGTAAGTGAAGAGGATATTAAGACTGCCAAAGATTAATTACAAAAGGGGACATAAATTTACTACTGTATGCAAAAGGTAATTGATGGTAAGAAGCAATGTGGGTCTTATTAGAGATAAGGGGGTGAAATATTTTTAAAGATGCGATGCATAGTTAGAAACTTTACAACACTGTTTATCGGTGTTTACTAAAGAAGAGGATGCTGAGAAAATATTGGTAGAAACAGAGATAGTAGAGGTAATGAATGTGGTGCAAATTAAGAGATGGGTTGTACTGGAAAGGTTGGGTATACTCAGTCACCTGAAACAGATAGTGTGCATCCCAGCTTGTTAAAGGAAGTTGGAATGAAAATAACAGAAGGGCTTGCCATAATCTTCCGATCTTTTATAGATCTGAGTGGGGGCCAGAGAATTGGAAAGTGACAAACATGGCATACTAATTCGTGGAAGGTTTTAAGGACATTCCTAGTAATGACAGGCTTGTTAGTTTAACATCAGTGGTGTATAACAGAAATAGTAACCAGAAGAAAAGAATGAAGCAGCACTTGAAGTGATTTGAGTTAATTAAGGAGAGCTGACATTATTTCTAAATGGCAGACTAATCTCATTGAATTTTTTGATGAGATAACTATTAATGTTGAATAAGGGAATGCAGTGTGCATTGGACACATGGATTTTGGGAAAGTTTTAACAAGGTAACCTGTCAAAATTTTGCAGCAATATCAAATTTGGATGTGGAAAACAGTGAGGATGGTACCATACAATTGCAGAATGGGCAGAAAAGTGGCAGATAGAATTTGATACAGAGAAGTGTGAGGTGGTTTCTTATGGCAGAAAGGATAGGGAAAAGCAATATAGACTTAATGGTATGGGATTAAAGGTTTTGAATAATTTCTCTACCGCTGAGGTCAAACTAACTGCTCTGTAATTAGAAGGGCAGCAGGGATATGTAATAACAGGCCAGTTATTTTGACCTCAGTGGTAGGCAAATTGTTGGAAAAAATTATGAAGGACAGGATTAATCAATACTTGGAAAGGCAGGGAATGATAAGGGGTCATCAGCACAGATTTGTTTGAGGGAGATCCTGTCTGACAAATTTAATGGAACTTCTTGAAAGATGACTAAATACATTGAGGAGGGTAGTACAGTTGATATGGTTAACTTGGACTTCAGTGAGGCTTTTGACAAAGTCCCACATGGAGGGCTGGTCTGAAAGATAAAAGCCCATGGGATCCAAGGCAAGTTGGCAAACTGGATCCAAAATTGACTAACAAATAGGAGGCAAAGCATGACGGTGGAAGCTTTTTTTTTTAATCATTGGAAGTCCATGATCAGCAGTGTACCACAGGGATCAGTTCTGGGATCCATGCTGTTTGTTCATTACATTAATGGCTTAAATGTGAAATTAAAAAAGGTATAATTAGTAAGTTTGCAGATGACACGAAAATTGATGGTATTTTTGATAATGAGGATGGTCTCAGGCTATAGTCTGATATTGATCCACTGGTAAATTGGGCAGACCAATGGCAAATTGAATTTAATTCTGGTAAGTGCAAGGTGAAGCATTTGTGGAGGTCTAAAAATGGAAAGACATACACAGTGAATGGTGGGTCCCTAGGGAATACTGAGGAACAAAGGGATCTTTGTGTACAAGTTCATAGGTCCCTGAAGGTATCAGCACAAGTAGGTAGTTGGTGAAAGCGGCATATGGGATGCTTGCCTTCATTAGCTGAGTGTAGAATATAGGAGGAAGGAAGTCTTGTTACTACTTTATAAGACATTGGTTCGTCTACAGATGAATACTATGCGTGCTTCTGGTTACTATACAATCAGAAGGAAATGATTGCACTGAAGATGGTGCAGAGGACATTCACCAAAATGTTGCCTGGGATGGAAAATCTCAGTTATGGGAGAGACTGGATAGGCTGGGTTTGTTTTTCTTGGAGCAGAGGAGGCTGATGTATACAAAATTATGGGACATGCAGACAGAATAGATTATGAGAATCTCTTCTCTGTGGCAGACAGGTCTAAGATCAGTGAGTATAAGTTTGAGGTGAGAAGCAAGTGGTGTAGAGAGATCTGAGAAAGACTTTTTTCACCCAAGGGTAGTAGAGATATGGAACATGTTGCCTGAGAGTGTGGTGGAGTTAGATACACTCGCAATATTTAAGAAGCATCCAAATTAAAATGCCACGCCATAGTAGGCTATGGACCAAGTACAGGTAAGTGGAATTAGTATTGTTGTGTTTGTCAGTCGGCATAGGCATGGTGAGCTGAAGGGTCTGTTTCTACGCTGTTTGATTCAATGAATGTACATAAACAGGGAGAACTAGATATAGCTCTTTCAAGTTGGCAAGACAACCTCAGAGAACAATAGGCAAAGCATATGGGACCTTGGGCTTCATAAATTGACATAAGTACAAAACAGGGAAATATGCTAAACTTTTATAAAACTCTTGTTATTACTAACAGAATTATTTCACCAGATTTAAGGTTTTAGGGAAGAGATAAAGGAGCTTACAAGGCAGAACTTGTGTTCATGACCCACAACTTCAGCCTCTGAGGGTGGTGCAGACAGAAATGATCATCGATCTTAAAATGAAATTGGATGCACTCTCGAGCATGAGAATGGGATTCCCTAAAATATTCTATGTAGTACTGGCATGTACTAGATTGGCTGAATGTCTTTTTCTATGCTATAATTACTCTATAACTCCATGATTCTATGACCATAACTTGTCATGGTAATCAGAGTGTCCAACCTTTACTCTATAATATCATCAATACCAACTGGAGAATGTCAAAACTTTACTTAGCACATCTTTTCAAAAACCTTGTGACAATCTTTTTAGATTTCATTTTAATTGACCTTATATCAAAGGTCTATCCTTGTTTATGTTTGCATTTAATGCTTGCACAAAAGTAGTAATGTTTTTAAGGGGGATGGGGAGGAGACAATGGCGTAGTGATAATCCAGATGTCAGGCTAATGCTCTGGGGTGATGAATTCAAATCCCACCATGACAGCTAGTGGAATTCAAATTCAACCGAGTAGCTCCACAAATAAAGCAAGTCGTAATAACGATCGCCATGACAACTATTAGTAATTGTTGTAAAAATTCATCTAGCTCACTAACATCCCTTATGGAAAGATATCTGCCATCCGTACCTGGTCTGGCCGACATGCAACTCCAGCTCTCTTGACTGCTTAACTATGCTCTGAAATAACCTTGCAAGCCACTCACATCGCAGGCTGGCCATCAAATACTGCCTTTTTCAGTGATGCTCATATCTATGAAAGAATAACCTACAATTCTATCGGCTGTTCACATATTTAAATATATAGAAATCAATCCTATTATTCTGTGTCAAACAATAATGTTACATTTTGTAAGTTACATAGTATGTTTATTAGACACTTCAATCAAAAACCAATTAAAATAATTTGTTAGCTCCCATTTACCTATTCAATCAAAACCAAATTATGTTTAAATCGCCGAACAGTGCAGACACCTCCTGTATGCATTATAAATAAATGCCTCAGAATAAACGTGTTCACTGCTTATAGTAATTATACAAAGCACCTGATTCAGATTGTACAAGTTACCAAGTTACATAGTGTTCCATCCTTGTAAACACTTAAATGTCATCATGCTCTCTTTTTTGGCAAACTGAAGGCAATTAAATGCCTTTGGACAAAAGAATCATAAACATGGTTAGGCATCTTTGCAAATTTCAACAAAGTTTCACAATACTCAAATAGAAATGGAAACCTTCAGCTGCCCCAGCACCCCTCATGTAGGTTAACAAAGGTAACAGAGAATGACACCGCGGTAACAGTGGCTCAGAGCTCTTTGAACTGCATCATCCCATAGAGTAAATCATCTGATCTATGTTTTTCCATCTCTTTAAGGTCAGAGGTATTTGCATCAGAAATTTATGCATATATAATTTGATAATGATACACAAACCATAGGGATATCTGAGATTTTGGGGAATAGTAGGACTAATGGAATAAAACAAAGAACTAGAGATCGGAAACAAAAACTCTGGGGTTCTGAAGAAGAGTAACTGGAATCAAATCTTAACTCTGCCAGACCTGCCAAGTTTTACCAGCAATTTCTGTTTTTGTACCAGGACTAATGGACTCTGTTAAGCAATCAAATTTAAAAACAGAGAATAGAAAAGGAAATACAGAAAAGGAAATAGAATAAATTAAAGCCGAATTAGAGGCAGAACAAGAAAAAATTAGATGGGAAGAAATATTGAATTAAAGTGAAAAAGAGAGTATGAACAAATAAGAAAAAAAGTTTAAAAACATTTAATTTTATAAGCTTTGAAAGACTTGCAAGAATAAGACTTCATTGTTATATTTGTTCTCTTTCTGAGCTGTACAGGTTTGAGTTTAAATTGATTTAACAGTGCAAATGCAGCACGCTTCTTAAACTGTAGGGACAATTGATGTGATACACCAGTTTTCTCAGGGCTAACAGTAATGTAGTGCAAATCACCCAGCCCCCAATGTCCAGGTCACAACTCATGGCACATATCTTCCTTGCTACAATTTGCTGGGATTCGTACACATGCATAAACACTCATTCAACATTTTAACCAAAATTTTAGACTAAAATATCAAAGTATTCATGCATGGTAGTAATTTGAATGCAACTTACACCCCTACATCATTATATTTCCAGGGTTACTTGTGTTGCTCCAGGCAGACATTGCCCAAAGGCACTCAACCTCTTGTCTGCAATTGTTTAAAAGACTCATCAGTAGAATTTTGAAAATAGATTAGAAGTTGTGAAGTAAATCTAGATTATTGCATAATTTACCCGGGGTAGAGTGGAGGATATGATGGTGATAATGGAGTGAGAGAAAGAAAACTCAGAAGAAAGAAGCACCACTGGAAATGATCAGAACAAAGGAAGAACATTGTCTCAAGTTTATTTGTATAGCAACAGTCAATAGCATAAAGACATGATACCTGTAAATTAGAAATTTCCTGCAATGAAAACAAATAAACAATAAACACAGAGACGTTACTTATGTCCCTGAATAAATCACAATCAGAGTTCTCGCCATATTCATGTCCAACTATGTTGACGTTTTGTGAGATCCTATGTTTGAAACCCTCCATCTGTTTTTTCACAACTGCTACCATTCAGGAATAATTTTTTAACAAAGTCATAATTGATATCCTAAGTTACTCTGATATGGAAACTATCTTCATCCTCCTCGTCCAGTCTGTAGTGTTTGATGTAATTTACCAGGTAAGCTTCCTTCAGTGTCTGTGCAGTCATCTGGTTGGATGAGACTGCACCCATCTGGTTTCATTCTAATCGATCCAATCAAAGGTACAGAATTGCCTCATCATCTGAGAAAAGATTTTCATTTTCCAATTGTATAGTAGCAATTCTAATCTCTACCTTACCAGCAGCTTTCTTGCAACCTTCACTGTCACCAAATTGTCAGGTTGCTTTTCTGATGTTCAATACTGAACAAGTGGAAATTTCCTGTAAGTTATTATTGTCAGGGACAAAATGGTTGTTTTGGTCCCGCCACAAATTCCATTTCCTAGGCACTGAATACATCGCTCTTCCTGGCACTTGTCTGAGGTCGAGTCAGACTGTTCATAATTACTGATTTCAATGAAACGATTATTCAACCACATATCAGTACCTTAATGTAGATCCACCTCCATAGTAGTATCTGATCAGCCTTAGCTCATGAGCCTCTGAAACTTTCCTCCATGCCTTAGTTACCACAGAATTTGACTGTTTGAATGGACTCCTGATCAGTCTATTTTTTATGCTGTATTTTTTGTAAACTCGAGCTCTCTCAAACTGTTCTCATCCTAAAACACAACAAATTCTGTTAACACAGTATTCATAGTGTTTACTGACCTACAGTGGCTCCTTATTAAACAAAAAATTAGTTTTGGAACACTCCTATGAACTCCCTTGAGACATTTTTTACTACATTAAATGTAGTTTAGAATACAAATTGTCATTCTGTCATTATATCCAGGGTCTTCACTTGCTTCTAAAAATTATGCATGAGAAATTGAACTCATTAGCTTCCACTTTTTGAAATATTAGTTGGTTACAGGTCTATTGCTGGTTGATTACTTCTGCCATTTCCACAAGCATTAAGCACGGCTGATAGTCTTTTCAAATTACAAAAATCTACAGGAATAGTGTGGCAGTGCTCAACGAATTTCGTTTGTGTGATTCCGAAATCCAATTTAACTTTAATCATAAGACTCAGAGTCCAGCTAAGTATAAGATCATTCTGTTTAGACAAGGTTACCTAAACCACTAAGTTATCCAAACACATACAACAGAAATGACACTTAACCAAACAATGGAATACCGATCCTTAGTTGGCTGGAGCACTGTCTATTCTTCATTCTTCTATCTTCTTTCTGCACCCACAACTATTGAAGAGAACGTCTTCTTAACTCTTTCCACACCAAAATCAGAGATGCCTCTGATACCTAAGTGGTCCAGCCATTGCATGATCAGACACTTAATGTGCAGGTGATATATGCACAGCCCATGAACAGTTCATGGCCACTTTTGGATTAGCTAGGCAGTGTATGTCTAATTTCTGATTTATTTCCTTCAAAGTATTGGTTATTAATGACCTCACTTCCCATTTGTAAATAATAATAAAGTCATCAAAGTCTTACCAGACCATAGGGCCACTCTCTCATTAGAGAGAGAGACAACAGGTGATGGTTTAATTTGAGGGTTAACACTCCTCAGGTGAGGGGAGAGATTGAGAAGGAGTCCTTCATGGTAACTACAGCCAGTGTAGGAATTGAACCCAGGTCTGTTGGTGTCCCTGTACATTGCAAATCAGTTGTCCTGCTAACTGAGGTAAACAGATCCCATTTGTTAACCCTTGATTGGTTCCTTAAGTTGTGGGCCCATCCTTTTCATTATGGTTAGGTATTGTTACTTTTATGACCCTTTGCTAAGATAAGTGGACAGTTTGATACATTCTGTGACCATTTGTTTTAGGAAAGGGAGATGTATGCTAACAGAACACAGCAATTTATATTCTTGAGCGCATTGCCTCAATTTCTGCTTAATCGGTGCAAGTTCCCAATAAATCAAACTTATGCTGACCATTTGCTCTTTTAGAGCCATTTGTTAGGTGGTTTCTTTTTAATTGGTCTCTGTGGTTGAGTGGTTGGAACATGTTTCTTCTTTACAACAAATAAAATGTAAAAAGTTGTTTCATAACTTCAAAACTAATAAAACTAATACAGAAAATGACAAGATATGAATGTACACAATTCATTATCTGAAGTATGTAAAAAACGTCAAGTAGTGAAATATTCTTATACATTCTCTCAATATAGTCATGAGTACTAAAATGCTAAAGATTACACAATTACAAACTTAAACATGCTTTATTAAAAGTTAGTTTGTGTATGGTACAAGCTGCCAGAGGAAGTGGTGGAAGTTGGTACAATTACAACATTTAAAAGACATCTAGATGGATACATGGATAAGAAGGGTTTACAGGGATATGGGCCAAATGTTGGCAAATGGGACTTGATCAGTTTTGTATATCTGGTCGGCATGGACAAGTTGGACCGAGGGATCTGTTTCCGTCCTGTATATCTCTATGATTCTGTTAATCAATGAATATGCTTGGATTGTTTAATTCTGAACAAACTAGTTGCTCCCTGTACTCGGGTAAACCATAAGGCATTTTTGTGGATGATATGGAGAAATGAGGCCTTGCAGAAAAGGCCAAGCTGTTAGAAGATGGAAAAGGAAAATTTAGAGAAAGACTCCGTACATGAAGCCTTATCCATTCAGGGAATTCAGAGAAATTCTGTGGCATACACTTCAGTCAGACCATGATGTGAGATGTTTTCACTTTATTAAGAATGTTCCCACTCAACTTAGCCAGCTGTACATTAATATATAGCCATACGAATTAGAAGCAAAAGTCTCTCATTTGGATCGTCAAGCCTGCTTCATCATTCAATTACATAATAGTTGATCTTTTTGTGTTTTCAATTCCACATTTCTGTCTACT
Organism: Rhincodon typus; assembly: GCF_021869965.1. NCBI lineage: Eukaryota > Metazoa > Chordata > Chondrichthyes > Orectolobiformes > Rhincodontidae > Rhincodon > Rhincodon typus. The sequence goes on from NC_063338.1 coordinate 23,587,938, forward strand.
CTTTATAACCTTTGATTTACTCACCTAACAATAATCCAGTGTAAAGACATATCATTTTTTTTCTGTATGTTTGATTATAGGCTGAAATGGAAAAAAAAATGGAGTGCTTTTACAGCAAAGTACTAAAGAAGGAATTGTTGTACTTTTAAAAAAATGAGTTATTGAACCTTGTTGTAATCCATGTTTACTTTGCTATTTTGTACAAGCAGTGGGGGATATCATTTGGAGATGGACTGGCACCAGAAGGCACATAGAAAGTGACATTTAGCTAGCATCAAGGTGTGGAGTTGTGATCACTTGTGGATGATAAAGGCTCGCAGCCTGACAACAACTATCCAATTAGCTCCTGTGTAGCAGAATAGCTGTGGATGTCAATGATTGTGGCAGAAGTCTTTGTGCTGCTACAAGGAGCAGATGATGTGTGTTCCTCTCCAGTAAAATAACTAAGCCTGAAGAAAGCTAGTTTATTTTCTTTCACTAGTTGCTGCAAAGAAGTGAAGCAGTGTTCTGGACCAGACCAGACACCCTCAAGATATATTAAGAAGGTAGCCTAGAGACTAACTTTTTCTTATTTCAAAAGTAAATGCAGGGTTCTATGTTCCAGGCGCAATTCGGTTAATCAAACTACTCAACGTTATGCAAAGCACAATTTATTCAAACACTATAGTTAAAATACAGCAAAAGAAAGAGGAACTTGGAATAACGTAATTCTATTGGAAAACTTAATAGAATAATAGATTATTTTACTACCAATCAGTAACTGTTCCAATATAGTAGTATCCCACAAACACACCCCTTGGCAAAAAGGCAAATTCAGAAATCAGATTTTCTCACAAGCAATGCCTGCAATAAAAAGAGAAACCTCAGTTTCTAGCTATAACGAAGAGAGGGAAAAAATAACTTCTACTGCTTTGAGACTTCAGCAGCTTCTGTTGAATCTAAAAGCTAAAAAGAAAAGGAATCCTGGTATGTAAGAGCTGGCCACACCCATGCAGGCTGCTTCTATTGTTCCAATTTTATAAAAAAAGCAAGGCCTCACAAGTTGTTTATCTTCTCATAGACTGCTTACACCTCCTGTTTCCCAGTCTCTCGTTAAAGAAACTAGGACAAAATACACCTTGTCGCAGAACATACAACTTTGTTAGGATTGTAGGCTACTCAATGGTGTCAATGACCTTGAGAATGACCTCAACCTACATTCCAGAATCTTTCTTTTCATCAATATGTTTAGTATCCTACCATTTGTTGTATATTTATTCGTTTTGATTTGATCGTGGGATACAGTCATCACTGGTTAGGTCAATCTTATATTCCATCCCAAATTGCTGAACTGCCTTCTTGAACTGCTGCAGTCTGTGTAGTGCATATACACCCCGGCTGCTTTGAGGAAAGGGGTTCTAGGATTTTGACCCAGTGACCGTGAAAGAATGAAGGTATCTTTCTGTGTGTGGCTTGCTGGAGGAACTCGCTGTTGGTGCTCTTCCCATATATGAGGTTTTGGAACGTGCTGTCAAAGGAGCTTTGGTGAGTTGCTGTAATGCGTCTCATAGATGGCAAAGACCGCTGTGGCTGAGTGAATGTCTAACGTTTGGATGGGACATCACTCTGGTGGCTTATCTTGGATTCCCTTCCCTTGTTCCACCACCAAAAATACATTATGTTACACTTCATGGACTGAAGCTCAATTTTCTACTCCGCAACTGACTAGTCCATTAGTACTTGCCTGCAGTTGTAGCTTTCTTCCACACAATCAACCTCACAGACACTTTTTGTGTCATTTGCAAATCTCTTAATCATGAGGCCTACATTTCCATTTTAAACATTGATACATGCCACTGGCAAGGGACCTACCAAACCCACAGCAGTCAATTGCAAACAGCAATCCAATTAAAAGGCAAAGTTATCAACCATTATCCTGTGCTTCCCTATAGATCAATTCTGAAACAAAAGACAGAAATTGCTGTAGAATTTCAGCAGGTCGGACAGCATCTGTGGAGAGAAAGCAGAGCTATCATTTTGAGTCCAGTGACCCTTCTTCAGAATTGATAGTAGCTAGGAAATGGTGGTATATATGCTGAAGACAGAGGTGGGTGGGGTTGGGAGTGTGGGGAAGGGTAAATGGATATGTGGAGACAGAGCCCCAAGAGAGAGAGAAAGCTAGTTCATGCAGACAAAGGGATAAATGACAATAAGCCAGAAAAGGAGAAAAACTGATAATGGGGTACCATAAGTGAAATAACACCACAGAGGCCTGTATCCCATCACTAAGTCACCCTTTATTTACACATTAACAGTCCTTGATTTTAGCACTGCCTCTTCAGAGTCAGCTATCAGAGTGTCAGTTTCTCTGAAACTCCCCCTTTTATCTGTCATCCAGGGGTCCCTGATTGGACCAGGTGAACAACCTTAATCAGGGAACTCATAATCTATGAGGTCCACCTGGCTAACTTCATTACAATCACTACATCCCTCCCACTCTGAGTCTGAGGACATAGGCCAGTCCCTTTTCTTTGAGAACCTCCTGGGGCGTTTCAGCACCAGGTCAGGTTCCTCCGACTTGGTATCCAATATGGGTGGCATGTGACGTATGGCAGCTCACGTCTTGCGCCAGGAACACCTTAGTAGAATTTCACTCTCTTCTTCTGGTGGCAAAGGCATTGAGGCAGCTACTTCCATTATGTCCATCTCAGATTCTGAGGACCCATCAGCACTTGACGGATAGAGTGACCCATGGGTTCCAGCAGACTTTCTGACTGTTCGAAGGGGCAGGGCATATTTTTCTCCTGCACTATTTGTGAATTCACAGCTTATATTTGGTCCATGTGCTTGTTCAGGACCTATCTGAATTTTATACATCACTGGTCTTGACCTCACGTTGACCATGTCTCTTACCCATCACCAAGTCACCCTTTATATGAACAATGCTTGACTCTAGTACTGCCTCCTCAGAGTTAGCTCTCAGAATGTCAGTATATCTGACACCCCTCCTTTTACCTGTCAGCCAGGGCTCCCTGATTGGACCAGATTAACATCCCCAATCAAAACTGCTCACAATATTCCAAATGAGATAGGACGACAGCCTTATACAGCCTCAGCAAAACATCCCTGCTGTTGTATTCTAGCCCTCTTGAAATGAATAGTAACATTCCATGTGCCTTCCTAACTGCCAACTGAAATTCCATAGTAGCCCTAAGAGAATCCTGAATGAGGACCCCCAAAGTCCCTTTGTGCTTCAGATTTTTGAAGACTTTCCTTACTTAGAAAATAGTCTACAACTCTATTCTTCCCACCAAAGTGCATAACCTTATACTTTCCCACATTGTATTCCATTTGCCACTTCTTTGCTCACTCTCCTAGCCTGTCCAAGTCCTTCTACAACTCCCCTCATCCTCAACGCTACCTGTCCCTCCACCTATCTTTGTGTCATTTGCAAACTTAGCAACAATGCCATCAGTTGCTTTGTCCAGATCATTAATGTATAACATGAATCGTTGTAATTCTGACACAGTGTCCTGCAGAACTGTACTCATCACCAGATGCCATCCTGAAAAAGACACCTTTATCCCTACTCCCTGCCTTCTGCCAGTCAGTTAATCTTCTATCCATGCCAGTAACTTGTATTTAGTACCATGGGCTCTTATCTTATTTAGCAGTCACCTGTGTAGTACCTTGTCAAAGGCCTTCTGGAAATCAAATCGATCATGTCCACTGGCTCTCCTTTGTTTAATTTGCTTGTTGCCCCCTCAAAGAATTCTAACAGATTAGTCAGGCAAGACCTCCCCTTGATGAAGCTGTGCTAACTCAGCCCTATTTTACCATGCACTTCCAAGTAATATGTACGGTCATCCTTGATAATAGTCTCTAAAATCTTACCAACAACCAAGGTTCAGACTAATCAGCATAAGGCTTCCTGTCTTCTGCCTCCTCCCATTCTTAAACAGGGATGTTACATTAGCTATATTCCAGTCCTCTAGGACACTCCCTGACTCCAGTGATTCCTGAAAGATCACTACCAATGCCTCTACAGTTTCCTCAGCTATATCCTTCGTAACTCTGGAGTGCAGCCCATTTGGTCAAGATCATTTATCCACCTTCAGCCCTTTCAACTTTCCCAGTACCTTCTCTATAGTGATGGCCACTCCACTCACCTCTGCCCCAACTCTTTTGAAGTTCTGATATACTGCTGATGTCTTCTACCGTGAAAACTGATGCAAAGTATCCATTCAGTTCCTTCACTATTTGTTTGTTCCCAACTTCTACTTCACTAGCCTCATTTTTTCATCAGTTTTTCCAGTGGTCCCACTCTTATCTTTCTCTTACCCTTTAGTATTTAAAAAAACTCTTGCAACCTTCTTTAATGTTACTAGCTAGCTTACTCTCATACTTCATCTTCTGCACCCTTATTGCTTTTTTAGTTATCCTCTGCTGGATTTTAAAAGATTCCTAATCCTCTGCCTTCCCACTAATCTTCACCACATTGTATGATTTTTCTTCTGCTTTTATGCTGTTCCTGGCTTTGCTTGTCAGCCATGATTGCCTCGCCCACCCCTTAGTATGCTTCTTCTTCCTTGGGATGAATTTCTGCTGTGCCTTCTGAATTGTCCCCAGAAACTCCTGCCGTTGCTGCTCCACCATCTTCCCGACTAGACTCCCCTTCCAATTAACTCTGGCCAACACCTCCCTCATGTGTTTGCAGTTTTAATGGGCTGCTTTCAGGACAGCCAACCCATTTTCAACTCCTTGTGGTCCCCATTATCAGCTTTACTCCTTCACTGGCTTACTATCATCTATCCTTTTGTCTGTGTAAATTGTCTGTCTCTCTCTCTCTCTCTCTAGGCTCTATCTCCTTCTATCCACTAACTCTGTCCTCCCCACTCCCATCTTCAGCACATAGACCACCTTTTCTGAACTACTATCAGTTCTGAAGAAGGGTCACTGGACTTGAAATGTTAGCTATATTTTCTGTCCACAGATGCTACCAGACCTGTTGAGATTCTCTGACAGTTTCTGTATTTGTTTCATATCTTCAGCATTCACAGTTTTTTGTTAATTGAAATCGATTTTGAATCCAACTTGTGCCAGCTTTCCTTGGATCCCACAAACTACTACTTTTTTGATCAGTGTGCCATGTGATACCTTGTCAGCAGTCTGGCTAATATCCATGTAGACCATATCAGGCACAATAACCTCAATAAACGTTATTGTAACCGCTTCAAGTTGATCAGACGTGAGCTTCACATTTTGATAAAGTGAATACGGAATGTTTCAATTTGTGAGAGAACCATAACTAGAGGGAATCAAAGTAAGATAATCGGCAAGAAAACTGTAGGATTCAGAAGAATGTTCTTTACCCAAAGAATGGTAGATTGTAGCGTTAACTACCACCGGCGCAAGTTGGATTCAAAATCGATTTCAATTAACAAAAAACTGTGAATGCTGAAGATATGAAACAAATACAGAAACTGTCAGAGAATCTCAACAGGTCTGGTAGCATCTGTGGACAGAAAATATAGCTAACATTTCAAGTCCAGTGACCCTTCTTCAGAATTGATAGTAGTTCAGAAAAGGTGGTCTATGTGCTGAAGATGGGAGTGGGGAGGACAGAGTTAGCGGATAGAAGGAGATAGAGCCTAGAGAGAGAGAGAGAGAGACAGACAATTACACAGACAAAAGGATAGATGATAAGTAAGCCAGTGAAGGAGTAAAGCTGATAATGGGGACCACAAGGAGTTGAAAATGGGTTGGCTGACCTGAAAGCAGCCCATTAAAACTGCAAACACATGAGGAATGGTTTAAGTGAATTTCGAAAGCCTTTAAGTGGAAGCTAAGAAGAGATTTGAGGGAAAAGGAATCAGAGGGTTACGATGTTAGATTTAGATGAGGAAAAAATGGAAAGAGGTTCAAGTGCAGCATTAACATCAGCATGGACAGGTTGGATCGAAAGACCTGTTTCTCTGCCATGAATCGAATGAAATCACAAAAGCAATCTCATTGCGTTTTAAGACCTGTACCTTTTATGACCTACTTAATTTGTATGGTGATGTTGGTAAGATGTTAGCTTTACTTTACGAAGACTTAACACAAGACCAATATTTTTAAACCTAATGTTTACAGATTTTAGGATGCAAATTAAGAAACAGTGGACAGCCATTGTGTCCTGAAGTTTGCTGAATTGTGGTTGATGAGATTTTCTGGGATGTATTTGGTCCAAATCAAGTGTTGCCTTTTCATGCAGGATTTGCAGCCCAATGATCCAAACTTTGGTTAGCAGCTTTAAAAATATGATCACAGGTTGATGTCATTGCCTCCCTCGTGATTGAATAGTCCTAAACATGAAGAGACCTCTCTCTATAGTCAGTCAGAAAAATCAAAAGACTCTGGATCCAGTTATATGGACCCAGAACAGAAAGGGTTTGGTGCTAGTGAACTTGTTAACAGTTAACTTGTCAGTGAATTTAGACACTGCCTTCCAAATAAATGTAACTAACTGCACTACATGCTTCAAGGTATTTTTAAGTAAAAGGCTGACATTGTCTCTTCCCATAGTGGGTGAGGAGGTTCTTCAGAAAGGAATAGGAGCAGATTACCATGGGGGTCAATGCAAACAATGTCATCCCAAGGACCTTCACGCAGTGCCACAAGATATTTAATAAACTCACAGTGATAGTCGTGCTCAGTGAATTGACCTTCGAATGCCACATCCTTACATCTGATCCATAGTCTCGCACACTGCTCAACTCACTTTGCCTTCATTCTCTTAGCAATATTCTGTATCACACATAACTTCTGCCTGATATTGCAAACCTCACCTTATTTTCATACAGTTAGCACTGTTGCGCACCCTACACCACTTCTCACAATTTGTGCACTTGACCAACTATTCAAGCATGACAGTCACTCCACCCAAACATATTGCAGCACACTTCCTGACACACCTTTCTCTCACACAGAAGAAGGTGACACAAAATATCAGGCTGCAGTTAAGTATAGAGGAAACAGCGGTATCCATAATTAGAGTACAGTTAGTGACGTTGTGGCCAATGGCAGCTATCTCCATTGAAAATGTCAGTATGTCCCGATCTAACCCACATTCTCACTCCCCTCTTGTCGCTTATCCTGCAATTTCTTCTAATACACAGGTTTCAGATAGTGTCAGCACAAACTTTTTACACAGCCCTGCCCCTCTCTTTACTACAATGAAAGCGTTTTGTTTTTTTCCTTTCAAATAGAACTGTCAGCTGGCCAGGCAATTCGGGTGTGAAAGCCAAAAAAGAACAAAACATTTATGATGAAACAACTTTCTTCTCTTGATATAACACTCACACGCACTCAGACACTAACATTATGTAAGAGGGCAGCATACTGGTGCGATCCTCTGTGGTTACTCTACTGAAGGAGACCATTTGGCGCAATAAGTGTCTGTAAAATCAGCTCTGATAGTCCCATTCCCCAGATTTTTCCCCAAAACCAAGACTTTATTTCTCTCTGCAAGTCATCGTCTAATTCAATTTTGAACTTCATTATCAAATCTGCCTCCAAAACACTCTTCGGCAGTGCATTCCAAACCATTCACTCTGTTCAATTTTTTTTCCTTAAATGCTGCCTTTTGTTCTTTTGCTACTCATTTTGAATATTCAGGTTCTTAGCCCTTTCTCCCTACCTACAAATGTCTGAATATCCATATGAAATCACCTCTTAATTGTCTCTTCTCAAAGCAGAAGGGCTCTAGCTCCCCCACATAACTGAAGCCCCGTACCCATGGAAACATTCTTGTAAATCTTTACCACAACCTCTCTAAATCCATCACAGTCTTCCTAAAATACAGTGTCCACAATTGGACAAAGCACTCAAGCATTTTATAAATTTTTTTCCAAAGGCATTTTGCTTTCAACCTCTATACTTCTATATATAATTCCTGTAGGCTTTTATTTCTGCTTACCCTGGTCTGCTGGGTTTATACTGGATATCAATAACCCAAGGCAGTTCTCACAATGAAATCTGCCCAATGATCTTTATTAAAGCAAAGTTCACTGCAAAAAAAAACTGCAACAATCTTAACAATGCGAAGCTCACAATCACAAGTGAACCTTTTTATCTGGATTGGTCCGAAGATCAGATAAGAACAGGAGATCAGACTGCTCCATCCCAACTTTCAGTTATTGATCATATGACTTTTTACATTAATTTTAATATTGTAAGACACTATTTAAATGGAGAAAATCAGCAGAAAGCTGCAACATTTTCGCATTCATTTGAGAGGGCTAGAATGAAAGAGTAGGGATATACTGCTGAGGTGTATAAGGATCTGGTCAACACCATATTTGGAATGTTGTAAGCAGATTGGACCCCATGTCTAAGGAAGGATATGCTGGTATTGGAGGGGGTCCAGAGGACGTTTGTAAGAATGATTCTGGAGATGAAGGACTTGTCATATTAGGAGTGCTTGAGGACTCTGGTTCTGTACTCAAACGCGTTTAGAAGGATGCGGGGACATCTGATTGAAACTTATGGAATACTGAAAGGCCTGGATACAGGAGATATGAAAAAGATGTTCCCATAGCCTCAGGGTGAAGGACAACCCTTTAGAACTGAAATTAAGAGGAATTTCTTCAGCCAGAAGGTCATTAATCTGTGGAACTCATTGCCGCAGATAGCTGTGAAGGACAAGCCATTTAGTGTATTTAAGGCAGGTTCTTGATTAGTAAGGGGATCAAGGATTTGGAGGGAAGGCAGGAGAACGGGTTTAAGAAACATACGAATTATGATCAAAGGCAGACTTGATGGACCAAATGACCTATTTTCGCTTGCATGTATATAGTATAACAGAAAGGATCTTAGAGACACCTGTGCACAAAGCACAGAAAGTTAATTTACTGACGCAGCAGGTAATCAGGAAAACTAATGGAGTGTTGGCCCTTATTTCAGTCTTACTGCAAATGTACAAGGTGCTGGTGAAACCACATCTGGAGTACTGTGAGCAGTTTTGGTCCCTTTATTTAAGGAAATATATTATTCATTGAAGGCAGTTCAGAGAAGCTTCATGAGGATGATCCCCTGTATGAAGGAATTGTCTTAGGAGTAAAGGCTAAATAGGAATGGACTCTGCTCACTGAGTTTAGAAGAATGAGAGGTAAGTTCATTGAGACATATATGATTCTTAAGGATACTTGACAGAGTAAGTACTGAAATGATGCTTCCTCTCATGACAGAGTCTAGGACAAGAGGGCATATTTCAGAATAAAGGGGCACCCATTTAAGACTGAGGTGAGGAGGAACTTCTTCAAAAAGAGGGTTGTGAATCTTTGGAACTTGCCACAGAGAGCTGTAGGGGCAAAGTCCTTGTGCATATTTAAGGCCGAAATAGATAGATTCTTGATCAGGAGGGGAATCAAGGGTTTGGAGAAACATGGGAAAGTGGCTGTGAGGAATTTTGGATCAGCTGTGATTCTATTGAATGGAGGAGCAGTCTCATCTTCTCCTGTTCCTATTGCTTGTGGTCTTATGGACTTCCTCAGCTGGCTAATTTTGCTGTGAGGCAAGGCTTGTCTTAATACTCTTTCCATACAAAGAAGGAACATCAAGTCACAACCGCAACAAGTTAAACCATGATCTTATTGAACTGTGCAGCAGAGTCAAAGGGCTGAATGGCCTAGTTCGGCTCATAAGTCCTTTCTTTCTATGACAGACAATAACTTTTGATTATACTTACTAAAACATTCAAAATTATAAAAGGGAAATTTGGGATAATTTTGAGGTTCCAAGGGAGTCATAAATATCAACTGCTGGACTCTTAAAAAATACCAGTTAAATAGAATTCCTTAATATTGCATTCAATGAACATAATAAGAATAAACTTTAAAGGGTTATTATGATGCGTATCTGGCTTGGAAATGGTGACAGCAAGCAACTTCAAAGATAAGCTCGGCAAGTAAACCTTTGCTTTCCTACTTAATCATTCAAACTGCCTTGTTATAAAAATTTTAACTGGCTAACATACTGAATTCCTTTCATATTTCTTAATTGATCACTGTTTGTATCTCAGGAGGAAAATGACTGCAAGCCAGAATGTCCTGATGAAAAAAACATATTTGTACTAATTGTTATTTCCTTCTTGGTTCTGCAAACACCTACGCTTATGATGTTCAATGCAATTTATTTCTTGCCCTGTAATCTTTCCTGTCAACTTTACCACGCCAGTCTTTGAGTAACAATGGTTATTAATAGGCTAAATACTTTACTTTCTAAAACAAAAACAAACTGATATCCCTTTTCGCCCTCATAATCTTAATTCAAGTTCAATTGAATTACATGTTAATTAATGTCAACTGAAGTATGAAAGATAACCGATGTATCAATTTGAATCATTCATCCTGTCTGGGTGGTCAGAGGAGTGGGACAACTGCAAAACAAATTCAAAGCCTAGTTTGAAGTCTGGGAGATTTTAACTCCTGGTCTCACCTACATTCTTACATTGGGCTGTAAGGAGCCCACCAACCCTGTTGGGTTAAAATCTGAAATGGTGCAACCGATTGGGATCTGAGCAGTTAAGTAAAAGACACTTTGTGACTTTCAACCTGTTAATGTTAAAAATGTCTCCAGCAATCAGAAGGAAGGTTTGTTCATTTACTTTAAATTTTGAACATGCACTAACTGTGAGTATGCTATAAAAGAATATAAATGTATGACAGCTTCATCTCACTAGGGCTCTTTCAAATGATCAAAATATCTGCTTAGTTAGCCAGTTCTTACTAAGGAATGTAAGAAAAAGAGACGTTTGTGTAAAGGCTGTAGCACAAGATGCCTTAGTCAACCTTATAGGCAGCAACTTTCCCTCTCTAGTGAGGGAGATCAGAGTATCAAAGACCAGGGGATTGATGGGGTAAGTGTTCTGGTTCTGGAGGTTAGGGTGGAGGATGGGGATGGTCTTTGCATCACATCCAGTGCCCCACCTCTTCCTGATGCCAGATCTGTTGTTCAGGCACAGTCTGCCTGATAATGACAGTTCTCTCTCACACACTCCTCTCAGCTTGCCTGTAGGCCAGGGGAAAACCTAACAGGGTTTGGTGAGCAGCATTCAGGAGGCACAGGAGTAATGTGTGACTTCTATTTAATATCTGACCTGCCACTAAATCTTTAGACAGCACCTTCTAAACTCATGACCATTTCCACCTAGAAGAACAAGAGCAGCAGGTACTTAGGTACACCACCAATTGCAAGCTTCCCTTCAAGTATCACCATCTTGATTTGGAAATATAGCACTGTCCTTTCAGCCTCGGTCGGTCTAACTTCTAACACACTCCCAAAGACGTAACGTGTTTATCTACAGCACGTGGACTGCAGTGGTTCAAGAATGCAGTTCACCACCACCTTCTCAAGAGCATCTTGGGATGGGCATTAAATGCTGGCCGAGCCAGTGATGCTCACATCCCATGAGTGAATTAAAAAAAAACCTTAAATTCTGGTGCACTCAGGAATAATCGGTATCAAGTGGCTCATTAATGAGCCTAATTGACATTGCTTTGCGGGTGGTGAACTTGCGCATATTGGCTTTGTCCGCTATCGTAGACTGATGTGTGACCTCCTGGATAATTTATTGAACCCATCAACCTGTTTGCCAGTGCGGCAAGCTGGATTAAATTCTGCTCCCAGAAGTACACATGCCAGGAGCTCCATTAATAGCTATTGATGCCAAGTAATTATGAATATCAATTCTGATGCCAATTAAAAATGTTATAATTCAAAGTATTAAAGCTAATTGTCTTGATTATAGAAATGTACCCCTATATGCAATAAATATTCCAGCTGATTTTTAAAAAAATAACGAAGCAATCTTTGCCTCTTTTCTGTACACATATCATATGGTATTGCTGAAGGGAATTTGAATGAACTGAAGATGAAACTCTACCCTATGCTATCATTATATGCATTTTGCTGCCAGTACTGTGCTGAGAGCTTTTAACGTGTCACAGCCAAAAATATATTACATTGTTAGCACTAGCTTTCATGGTCTGAGTGAGACTACAACTCTTCAAGTAGATGCTACTGTGTTCTTTCTGCTTTGCACATAATTTAGATAATCACCAGGCAGCTCTTTGGCATGAGAAAATTCTTTTCATTCTTTTCCATATCTTTTCTCATTATACTTTGCATGTGGATGACACTAGCATTATCTTCCATTACTAATTACAAAGAAATTGATTTTTTTTTGGCAATAGCCAATCCCAGAATTGCAAAATAGAAAAAGGAACTGCTGGAAAGTGTTCAGGAGGTCACGCAGCATCTGCGAGAGGTGACAAAGAGTTAATAACTCGATGATAACTCTTGGTGCTTTGGAAGTGGTGGGTTTTGAAATAAAGTAGGAGATTTGGAAACAATTTGTGCCTCTCTGTCAATGCCATTTTAATGCAGCCAGCTCATTTACAGGTTTGATGTTGCTTACGTGTTTCACTGAAGGATGTTGCAATGTTAAGAAGTAGGAGCAGAGGCAAATCACTTGGACTTTATATTCTGTTCCTTTATTCAATCAAATTACTGTTGATCTATCTCAACTTCAGTCTCCCCTGCTATCAGCATAGTCCTTTCTTAACTTAGAATTCAAAATTGATCAGTCTCTGCCTAAGAGTGTGGTGAAAGCAGGTTCAATCATCGCTTTAAAAAGGAAATTGTACGATTATATGAACAGGGGGAAAAAAATCAAGGTTAGCAGGGAATAGGCAGGTGTGTGGAAGTAGCTGAGTAGCTTTTACAGTGAGCTGGTATGGACTTAATGGGCTGAATGGTCTCCTGTACTGTAACCATTGTGTGACTCTAGGAGATGTCTCGACAGTCCTAAAGGGCTGATGTCTTATGTTGAAAGGGAGACACCAGATTCTAGACACCCCAGCCAAAGGCAACATTACCCTCAGCATTAGACCTCTCAAGCCTAGTGTAATGTTAAATTTTTCAATGAAACACCAGCTGTACACCCTAGCCCTACTGTTTTTTTCTGAAACTAAATACTTGACACAATCTCCATTATTTAAATGACTAATCCAAAGATTTGAAGTTAGAAGAATTTGGAGTTGGAAGTAAATGATGTCAAAGTCATCATCTTATTGGCAGAGCGGAGAAGACTCAAAAGCTGAATGGTCTACTTCTACTCCCCTTTCATATGTCAGAGTAAAAACTAAGTCAGGACATTCAAAGCCTGCATTCCACTTCACTGATGCCTTCCTTGGAATACTGCTGCAGCTGTGAGGATCTAGAGAGTGATACTCTTCCCCAGAAATAGGAGGAAGAACTTGGCTAATGCTCCAGAGAATATGTAACATTTCAGAAAATGTTCACTGGGTTAATACCTAGGATGAAGGGTTGTCCTATGAGGAAGGCTTAAGCAGGTTGAGCCTGTACTCACTCGAGTTTCAAAGAATGAGAGGTGATCCTTTTGAAACATGAATTATCCTGAAGAGTAACAGTGTGATGCTTCAGGATGTATCCCTTCTTGTGGCAATCTAGAACAAGGAATACTGATTCAAAATTCTCATTTAACATCACAGAATGGCCAAATTAGTACAGTGCAGAAAGAGGCTTTTTGGCCCATCCTGCCTTCACTAGTTCTATTATCTAGCGCCAATCTTCTGCCTTTTCCTCATATCCTTGCATACCATACTATCCAAAAGAAATCCAACGTCCTCTTGAATGCCTCAATTGAACCCGCCTTCACCACACTCCAAACAGTGCAATACACATCCTAGCAATTCGCTGTCTCAAAAATATTTTTTCACGTCACCCTTCATTCGTTTTTGCATAACTTTAAACCTATGCCCTCTCATTCTTGTTTCTTTTACACATGCAAGCATCTTTAAGCTACCTACTCTGACCAGTCTGCTCATGATTTTGAAATCAGGAGATGAGGAGGAGTTTATTCTCACAGCTAGTCATTGGTCTTTGGAATTCTCTAACCCAGAGAGCAGTGGAGGCTGAGTTACTGAATGTATTCAAGGCACAATTAGATAGACTTTTGATCTACAAGGGAGTCAGGGGTTATGGATGTCAGGGAGGAAAGTGGACATTCAGGTCAGTCATGATGCAGTTGAATGGCAGAGCTTGCTTAGGGTGCTAGATGGTCTATTCCTGCTCCACCTTTCTTATGGTTTAGTGAGGTCTCTTTGGACATGTACCATGCTCCTGGTTACAATGTAGGAAATCCTTCAATGAATGACTCAGGTCAAGAAACCCAGATAAAGAGGAGGCAATGGCCTAGTGGTATTATCACTGGACTGTTAATCCAGAGACCTAGGTAATGTTCTGGGGACCCAGTTTCAAATCTGCCATGGCAGATGGTGGAATTTGAATTGAATAAACATCTGGAATTAAGCGTCTAATGATGATATGGAGGTGCCAGTGTTGGGCTGGGGTGGACAGAGTCAGAAGTCACACGACACCACGTTATAGTCCAACAGATGTATTTGAAATCACAAGCTTTTGGTGTGCTGCTCGTTCAGGTGACGAAGGAGCAGCGCTCCAAAAGCTTGTGGTTTCAAATAAATCTGTTAAACTATAACCTGGTATTGTAAGTCTAATGATAGCCCATGAAACTATTATCGATTGTTAGGAGAAACCCATCTGCTTCACTAATGTCCTTGAGGGAAGGAAACTGCCATCTTTATCTGGTCTGGCCTACATGTGATTCCAGAACTACAGCAATGTGGTTGACTCAACTGCCCTCTGCGATGGGCGATAAATGCTAGCCTAGCTAGCAATGCCTTCATCCCGTGATGAATGAAGAAAAAGTGAGCATAGTCACACAATCATCAATACTCTGATGTGTTGTGCGAATCACCCCATTTCTTTATGTTGCATTGCGTGTTGTGTGTGAGTGAGATCCTTCTGTCTGAAGTGATTTTGTGTATTTAGGATATCAACATTCTGGTCCAATTAAATGAACTCGATTGAGTAAATGGTATGAAGTCTATTGTATTATTGCAACTATTTCCACATTCAATCAAAGTATGTGAACAGGGCCTACACTGTTCCAGAGGCTGTTAAGAGTACAATAGTTCTATGTGTGTTGTCTGTAATCTTCTTTATTCCTTGAATAAACATGAAGCATGATCATAGTGGATGAATACCTTGCACTCAAAAAAGTAATAAACTTTTCAGATCATTTCAGATCCATATACAACACTGTTCCCCCAAGTCTTTTTCCTCATACTATTATTACTATCTATTTGTACATATGTTTATATTGACCATTACTCCATCCTCTTCAAGTCTTTGTTTATAAATTCAAATGGTCTGGAGGTTTCACTATTCTTTCCAAGTTTGTTCTGTTGGATGGTAATTTATTGGGTAGAAGTCGGTTGATTTGGGCTGTCTCATAGGTGGTCTGAGGACTACACTTTTCCTTGCTTCCCAGTTTTACCATTCATTTCATCCCAATAAATAATCTGTGGATGTTTCAACTGTAATAGAGTGAGGTTTCTGCAGTTCCTTCCTATGGCCACTTTGAAGTTACAGATAATATTCAATCTCTATTGGTTCCCATCTCTGTAGACAATCAGACCTTTTCTACAATCCACATCTGCTAATAACTGACTTGAATTTGGAATAGACTGTTGTTCCCTGTGGTATATGGTAATTGGGTGCAATTCAGTTATGCTTGTAGAGGGAACATACCATCCAAACTATTGTAATCATAGATTTCCGTGTCATTTGCAGTATGAATCAGCTTTTTATTCCAACGTAACTAACCTCAGAAGATTCTGCTTTCTGTTTAAATCCTGCCATGAATTTACTAGGATACAGCAAAATTTCCACGTGTTTTTCCTTGATCTTTGATGTCCAACCTCTTCCACCTTTTCAATGAGATTGAAGCCCTTCTACTGAGGGACAGAATTCTTTGTTGTGAAGTAAATAAAAGTTCTTTCGTATTTGGTTTCTGCTGTTATGTCCAATTCCCCTGAATGATATATTTGAAGTTCTGTTGGCTGTAAGCAGTGCTTTGTCAATCAAAGCACTCAATCTGACAATACTATGTCACTTACTCCCATGCCTAACAAAAATTTATGAAATGTGCTTTGACATAAATACTTACATGCCCAAAATGGTTAGTCTGGGTCACTGATTACCCCTAGTTTTATTGTCTACTTTCACTTCAATCTCTATGTTAGGGTAATTCATTAGTGTTTTGCTTGTAATGCCTTGACACTTTTTATTTTAATGGGACCTACTTTCTTACAACAAAAGCATTTGGACTTAAAAGCTGGACAGTATTTGCACCTGTGAGATTTCTTTACTCTTAGGCAAGGAATTTTAGTGTAGGGTATCTGCCCTACACATCATATTAACTGATCTAGAGTGTCTTTTGTGGTTTTGTACCTTAAGAAATTAATAGATTTCACAGACGTCCTGTACCAAGTTTTATATGCTTCTTATAGGATTGATCTGCTTTGTTTCTGCACCTCTAATTCAGTCACCAAGTGACTGACTTTCTTTCAAGCTCGGTCTGCTTTGGACTGGGGTAAATCTGACAAAGACTCATCAGTGATGCCCACAACAATCCTGTCTCTTACAAATTCTGATTTTAAATTACCAGAGTCATGTCTCCCCACTAACCTGAAGAAATCATTGATGAAATCATGTATGGATTCATTAGAGTTCTGCACACTTCTGTTAAGCGAGCAACTCATATTTCCTCGTTGTCATTGGCTAAAGACCATAGGTTCATGATGAAGTTATTTTCTTGTTAAAAACAGAAACCTGGTGAGCATTTTCTTTGAACTTGAGTTTGTCAGTCAGGTAAATTGGGTTCATTGGATAGTTTGCCTTTATTTTTATTTTTGCTATGACTCTGGGAATTGTGGCTCTTGATTTCCAGCATACCACCACATGAGTCACGACCATGAGCAGTTTTGTGTCCTATTTGGACCATCTCTAATACTATATCTTCCTGGCATTACTGTTTCTGACGTCATAGCTCCCTAGTACAATTAGGTATTTTCTCTTTGAAGATTTTTATTCTGCAGTATTGGCAGTTCCCCTACACTTACCTGTTGTACTGGAAGGATTCCCTTGTTTCACAGCTGAATGGAAGTTTTCTGTGTTTTTCAGGAATGTAGGTATAATTACAGGCAATGGAGATTTTCTTGCCTCTCAGAGCTTTTTGCTAAGTTCCTCCAGTCCCAAAAGAATCTCTATACTTCTTTGAATTGTTTAAAACTCATCTGTGTTATGTGGCTTGGTTAGCAATCTCCCCAGCTCTCTGCTCCCAGAATATACAAGTAATCTCTTATTGCTCTCTTACTTTGTTTTCTATCCCCACTTCATGGTATCCGTGCAATGGAGATGGTGACAGACCAAAGCTGCTACTTCTTTTAAAAAGTACTGTACTTTTTCAGCCTGAATTGCTGTTGCATTTTGTACAAGGGAGTTTTGGTTCTGACTGATTCAATCCTCAAATTCTAGCTGCCCACCAACTCAACTCATCTCAGGACAACCTCCACAAACTGACACCTCATGTTGTAGCCTGTACCTCTGCCTTGCAGTTGCAGATTGTTTCTGTTCCTGCATGTCTTCCATTAGGTTTGAAATGCATTTTACATCATTGCCTGAATTAGTCTTCTGTCTCAAGTGGTTGCCACCAGGCTTGTGGGATTCTCCGTCACCGGCTACCAGCAGTGTCTGTTTCTTTTGATGTTTTCTGGGCCTCGTGTGTTCTCCTTCTCTGGATTTTCTTGAAGCCTTAGATTCTAGTTTCTCCTGGTTGGCACCATTTAGAAACAGTTCGGGTCTTCACTACTCACTGTGTTGTGACAGAGACCCACCATTGTCGGTGCTGCTGTAGATGTCACTGGCGCTGGTGCTGGTTCTACTGGTGTTGACACCTGCTGCTGTTGTTGTTGTTTCTGATTGCACTATTCGTGATGATAGTCAGTGACTCTCGGTCTGTGGGCTAAACTAAATCAGCTGATTCTGATTTAATACAGAAAACCTTTAAACTCGAAAATAATTTGCATCAATAATAACATGAGTAAGTTTTCCCACGGGGAAAGAAGTTTAGTGCTGAACATTTATTGAAGCATTTTCAGGGGTTCTAACAGCCCCTTCAGTAAGCAGTACGATCTCATTCTTCTTTCACTGGCAAGTTTCAGGAAACCCTTGGATGCAATGTTCAAATTAAAACCATGATGAAATATTGTTCCAAATATGTGATTATCCTATGGTAATAGGCAACCAGCCTTTGCCAGGGGATTTGCGCACAATTAGCCTAAGCTGCATGAATTAAATGTAAAAGTCAGTGAGTTAAAACCAGCTTCCTAATACATCATATTTTTGCAAGTTTTACCCCCGTTCCCACAGAAGCCACATCCACCCCCCCACTGTACCTCCCCCATCCCCTACAGCCCTCACTTCCCACACCAAATCCAAATTGTTGTCTTCCCATAGATGCAGCCTGACTTGATAAGTGTTGTTAAGATGTCTGTAGGGCCTTCTTCATTACTACATCACTAGAAGACATGAAGGAGTTCAGATAACATAAAACCAGAGCCATGTTTAAACCAGGCCAGATGAGATGGTAGCCTGAAGAAAGCTGTTACTTTGTAGGTTAGTTAAGGGACCTTTTAGTTTAACATTCCTATCCATACACACAAAGATTTTTATTTTGCACAGATTAGGATAAATGCAATCCAATAACAGAATTACATCTAATGATGGATACAGTGAATGAGGCTTGAAGCATGGGCTTGTTCAACATGGTTGGCATCCTTCCTGTTGCAGGCAGGCAAAAGATGAGTGGATTCTTATGGTCTGCCAGTCATTGGGATACATAGCCTACATAATAGTCTGGCACTACATCAGCACTAAAACTCACATCCCACTTTATTCATTTGTGCGTCAGGCAAAATGTCTTTTAGGATTGATGGCAGAATAGTGGAGCCACTTGTGTTTACTGAAAAGTAGCAGTATTAGACAGCTAGCTTTACCTGTTGCCCAAATGTTTGAGAGTCCTTCCCTTTCCAGCATATTCTGAGGCAGACTAGGCAACTTTTGGGTCCAAAGGTGGCAACCATACTTACTGTGATGTATTTGCGCAGTGTTCACGGAGTCAGGGTTTCATGATTTGCATCTCAATGCTAATGAGAGCAGGACAAAAATCTTTGACTTTTGTGCCTCTTTTTAACAATGCATAATTTCCATGCCTTTACTTTAGAGTTAACCAAAAAATTATTTTGAACCATATGTTGCTGATAGGAGAAAGATGTCTGATTTCCTTCTCTGAAGAACATTGGTGAACCTATTGTCTTTATAATGCCCTCAGATCAGCCATTGTTTGTAATTTTCTTTCCCTTTGTGATGTACAGTTTTTTAAAAAATGTTTTGTTCATAAACCCAAAAACAGGATGTTACATTTTTCAAGTAATGAAAAGCTGCGCACAAATTATTTCAGTGTGCTTAATATTATGTTGCAACATCAGTAGTTATTTTATTTCTAGTAAATCATATGTGAATCCAGGAGAACCTAAACTAAATTAAAACTGTTTAGCAATTGTATATGATGGATGCGATATACACTTCTGCAGATATTAATTATTAATTTTAACTAACATTAATTAATTTTACCAGACAACATTGACTTTTTATTCTGGAAAATGAGCTCCAAAGATCACAAGTCTTAGTCACATTGATAAAAATACAAAGTTGTCAGCAATCTATTAAAATGCAATTATTAATCATATTATCATTAAAGATAAATTATAGATTGATATCTCGCAATTTCACCAACTTCAATGGTTTGTTAGCAGAGGAACATTAGCTATAGATAACAAATTTCTTCATTTCATGAGCAAGAATAGCAATCAAACTGACTGAGTTGCTGTTTTGTACAAAAAAACCCTCAGTTTGAGAGTCTTGGAGTTATGCCAATTAAGATACAATTAGTTGAGAGCAATTCCAGATGGCGATACTGCCTGTTTTACTTTCAAGCTTTGCTTCATATTTTGTCCAAAGTTATTTACAACATGGTAAAGTTTCTAAATATAAAGCAATATGTTAATCACTTATTCAGTTTGTAAAGGACACATTTTTCTTTCAAGACCAAGATAAAATCAGAATATAATTATTGAATGAAAGGGGATTTAGAAGTACACGTTTAAATGAATATGAAACAGAAGATATTGAGTAAAATAATAGGATAAATGCTGTGAAAATCATGATGGAATAGATAGCGACAAACCTTTCCTTACATTAGAAATATTGAGACAAGGGGATGCAGTTTATCTTGTAGTGATTTGCCTCCGGACAGTTCTACTCCTTATTCCTCCATTTCTGATTTCTCCATGTTGCCTGGTCTTGAACTTTTCTTTTCCATTGAAGATTCCCATTTTAAATTATAAGTTGGCTAACATTATCCATCTCTTTCTCAAGCATATTCTAAATCCCTCCAGTTTTCTTCAAGTCACCTACATCCTGCATGCCTGATATCATGTGGTGTGAACTGAATAAGCTGAGGACTGGAACCCTGTGGGTTGGGAACATCAGTAGGAGCTGAGATGGATCATTTACTTGGCAATTCTTGCTGAAGGTGATAGCAAATGTTTCTCTCTTGTGTTTGGCACTGACCTGCTGCAGTCTCCTGTCATTGAGGATGGAGTTGTTTTTGGAGCCACCTCCTGTTATAAGTTGTTTATGGCATAAGGCTTGAAACAGCTAACTTGGAAACTTTGGAACATTTTCCTTCAGATCAGTTGCTGATTGGTTTTCATGGATTGTTGCTGAATTAGTTTGGATGTTTGCACTGTTCATTGAAGTTGCTGTATTCTGACACTTGTTTCCTGTACCTGTTGAAAGCTGTTGCATGAAGTAAAGATTCTGAATGTTTTAAGATTTATGTTGCATTGGCTCCAGTAACTTTTGGAGTTTTACTGTAGTTTTCAGAAGGAGAAGATATAAAGATATATCCAGACCAGCTCCCTCAGTCCCTTGTAATTATACCCAACCAGATGTAGTTGTACTAAATGCTGTGAGACAATTAACATTCCTGTTTTCTAAGAACAAAGCCTATTCTGTAGGTACTCTATGCTGATGTATCCTCTACCACAAATAGGCCTGAGGCAAAACAATGACAAACAAAGTCTGGTGACAACACACTACTTCAAACAACACTTACCAAGTATCACATTCTGGTAGAGGCTGAAAATACCACAAGGTGCCAGCAGTTGTCATCTGGGGAAGTACCACATTTCTGCAGAAGAGGAGGAGGAAGACCTCAGGAAGATTTCCATAACACCTTGGCTAAAGAGCAGGATGTTGCTTTCAAAGCTTTAACGAGACTGACACATTCTGCGCCAATAGGCTGTTTGCCCTCAATTATCAGTGAACCATCCCCAATTGTCATAGCTGTGTACTTTCTTTGTGTAATTAACTAAAGCACTAAATCTAAACCACTTTCTTCTTAACAAACTCAATTAACTTTCTGAAAATTGCTCACAAATTGACTACCTATATTAGGTAACTGTTATCACAAACCCCCAAAATCAAACACTTGTTCTATCTCAGAGATAGTAAGATCTGCAGATGCTGGAGAATCTGAGATAACAAGGTGTAGAGCTGGATGAACACAGCAGGCCAAGCAGCATCAGAGGAGCAGGAAGGCTGATGTTTCGGGCCTAGACCCTTCTTCAGAAATGGGGGAGGGGATGGGGGTTCTGAAATAAATAGGGAGAGAGTGGGAGGCGGATAGAAGATGGATAGAGGAGAAGGTAGGTGGAGAGGAGACAGACAGGTCAAAGAGGCGGGGGTGGAGCCAGTAAAGGTGAGTGTAGGTGGGGAGTTGGTGGGGGGGAATAGGTCAGTCCAGGGAGGACGGACAGGTCAAGGAGGCGGGAGGAGGCTGGTAGGTAGGAGATGGGGGTGGAGCTTGAGATGGGAGGAGGGGACAGGTGGGAGGAAGGACAGGTTAGGGAGGCAGGGACAAGCTGGGCTGGTTTTGGGATGCGGTAGGGGGAGGGGAGATTTTGAAGCTTGTGAAGTCCACATTGATACCATTGGGCCGCAGGGTTCCCAAGCGAAATATGAGGTGCTGTTCCTGCAACCTTCAGCTGGCATCGTTGTGGCACTGCAGGAGGCCCAGGATGGACATGTGGTCTAAGGAGTGGGAGGGGGAGTTGAAATGGTTGGCGACTGGGAGGTGCCCAAGCCTCCGCTTAGTTTCCCCGATGTGGAGGAGGCCACATCTGGAACAGCGGTTACAGTATGCCACATTAGCAGATGTGCAGGTGAACATCTGCTTGATGTGGAAGGTCTTCTTAGGGCCTGGGATGGGGCTAAGGGGGGAGGTGTAGGGGCAGGTGTAGCACTTTCTGCGGTTGCAGGGAAAAGTGCCGGGTGTGGTGGGGCTGGAGGTGAGTGTGGAGCGGACAAGGGAGTCACGGAGAGAGTGGTCCCTCCGGAAAGCAGATAAGGGTGGGAAGGGAAAAATGTCTTTGGTGGTGCGGTCAGATTGCAGATGGCAGAAGTGTCGGAGGATGATGCGTTCGATCCAGAGGTTGGTGGGGTGATACGTGAGGACGAGGGGGATTCTGTTTTCGTTGTTATTGCCGGGATGGGGTGTGAGGGATGAGTTGCGGGAAATGTGGGAGACACGGTCGAGGGCGTTCTTGACCACTGAGGGGGGGAAGTTGCAGTCCTTGAAAAACGAAGACATCTGAGATGTTCGGGAGTGGAATGCCTCATCCTGGGAGCAGATGCGGCCGAGGCGAAGGAATTGGGAATAGGGGATGGCATTTTTGCAATAAGGTGGGTGGGAGGAGGTGTATTCTAGGTAGCTGTGGGAGTCGGTGGGCTTGAAATGGATATCGGTTTCCAGGTGGTTGCCAGAGATGGAAACAGAGAGGTCCAGGAAGGAGAGAGAGGTATCAGAGATGGTCCAGGTGAACTTAAGGTTGGGGTGGAAGGTGTTGGTGAAGTGGATGAACTGGTTGAGCTCCTCGTGAGAACACGAGGCGGCGCCGATACAGTCATCAAAGTAACGGAGGAAGAGGTGGGGTTTAGGGCCAGTGTATCTACGGAAGAGGGATTGTTCCACGTAACCTACAAAGAGGCAGGCATAGCTTGGGCCCATGCAGGTACCCATAGCCACCCTCTTTGTGGGAAGTGGGAGGAATTGAAAGAGAAGTTATTGAGGGTGAGGACGAGTTCAGCTAAGCGGATGAGGGTGTCAGTGGAGGGGGACTGGTCAGGCCTGCAGGACGAGAAGAAGCAGAGGGCCTTTAGGCCATCTGCATGGGGAATGCAAGTGTATAGGGGCTGAACATTCATGGTAAAGATGAGGTGTTGGGGACCGGGGATTCGGAAGTTTTGGAGGAGGTAGAGGGCATGGGTGGTGTCATGGACGTAGGTGGGGAGTTGCTGGACCAAGGGGGAGAGAATGGAGTCGAGATAAGTAGAGATAAGTTCGGTGGGGCAGGAGCAGGCGGAGACAATGGGTCGACCAGGGCAGTCAGGTTTGTGGATTTTGGGAAGGAGATAGAAACGGACGGTGCGGGGTTGGGGAACGATGAGGTTGGAGGCTGTGGTTGGGAGGTCACCTGAAGTGATGAGGTTGTGGATGGTTTGGGAGATGATATTTTGGTGGCCGGGAATGGGGTCATGTTCTATCTCGATAAGTTTGCATTTTTCAAAATCCCATGTAATTTCCCTTCTGAGATCATCCATCAACTTCACTTCTGCCACTCTTTTGCAAGAGAATTCCAGGTGACTAACACTCACTCCATGAAAAGTTTGACATCATGTTCCCCCTGCAACTCTTTCTCTAAACCTTAAGTCTATGCCCCAAACATGAATAAAAGTAATGGTTGTCGCATTGAACTGTGGGGAAATCCATTCCTCCATTCTGAAAAACAATCATTTACTGCAAACTGTTTTCACTTCTTAAAATAGTTTGCTATTTCATGAATGTGTGAAGGTTTATGGCACAATGGACAAATATGACATTTTATAAATATAAAATTAATTTTGTGGTTGGTTGGCTCAGCGAGCTGGTTCATTGTTTTTCCGCAGACGTCTCATTACCCTGTAGGGTAACATCATCAGTGCAGCCTCATCAGTGTTTTCCCACCTGTTATTTGAACTCTGGAGTCCGTTGATTTGGATTACCTCACTTCCGATTTCCCTTCGCAGTGAGGTTTATATGGGGTCGAGCTCTACGTGTTTGTTGATGGCTTCACTGATGATGTTACCCAGCAGGGTAATGAAACATCTGCGGAGAAACAACGAACCAGCTGGGCGAGCCAACCAACCACAACATCCACAATCCGAGCTGCAAATCTACTCTAAAACCTTAGATAAAATTAATTTTTCCAGTGCATTGGAGCTGTTTAAAGCAACTTACAAGATCATATGTCATGTTTCATTCCACAAAGTATAACTTTTCAAAGTTCTTTTATAGTTACCCTAAAAATGCAAGTTTTCATCACTTGATATCTACTTGATTGCAGTTTCAGGAGAGTTTGACTGCCCTCCTTTCAGGGAGCACAGATTCACTGAAAGCAACTATTGGATTTCTACATCTGTCTGCTCATAAGCGGCCTCCAGAAGATACTGCCAGCTTTAGAGGAGTTATGTCAATGAGCAGTGACAATATTACTGTCAATTCTACCACATTGTTTTTCATCAACTGTATGGAAAATAGCACATAACTGATTCATCTTCCTGACTTGGTACTATACTGTCATTCCTACACTGCTACTGAATCAAAATCCCGGCATCCACTTCTGAGCAGAACTGTAGGTGTCCTTACACCTCAATGACTGCAGCAGTTCAAGAGGCAGTTCACCATTATCTCAAGATCAATTACACATAGGCAATAAATGCCGGCCTAAGAGCAACATGCACATCCCAGAATGATTAAAAATAAAGATGCTTTTATTCATTGCAATTTGATTTTGAAATTATTTCTCATTGTTTTGGTTGTTTATTCATCATTTGCTGCACTTCACCTTCCCACGTTCACCACCAAACACCTAGGATTATTTAATTGGGAGGATATAATACATTTCTGTTGGAATTTACCTGAGTCCTATCAAACTTCATCACATCTCAACTTGCTTTTCATTAACCGGACATTGCAATTAGTTAGAACAATGGATATAGAAACCAAGTGAAACTCAGTATAAGATATATAAAATGAACTTGTACTAAGAATAGAGATTACTGGAGAAACTCAACAGGTCTGGCAGCCCTGTGGAGGGAAAGCAGGGTTAACATTTTGATTCTAGTGACCCTTGTCATGACAGAGCTTGGGGTTCCAAAATTACCTCAACACCTCGTTCCATATCCTTTACCCACCCTAAAATCTCAAGCCCTGTTGTAACATGCTTCCAATGTTCACCTAACCCTTAGTTTCACCTAGTCTATCTCTGACTCATCCCTCCCCTTCCTTGACATTTCTGTTTCCATTTCTGAGGACAGATTGGCCACTACTATCCACTATAAACCCACTGACTCCCACTGCTCCCTGTAAAGACTCCATCCCATTCTCTCAGTTCCTCTGTCTCCGTTGTATATGTTCAGATGAGGCCAACTTCAACATGGGAGCCGCTGAAATGTCCACCTTCTTCCTCAACTGAGGATTCCCCAACTCCGTTGTCGACAGGGCCCTCAACAGGTCCGACCCATCTCCCGCACTTCCGCCCTCACCCCTTCTCTTCCCTCCCGCAACAGCGATAGGGTTCCCCTTGTCCTTACCTACCATCCCACCAGCATCCACATCCGGAAGATCATCAGACGCCATTTCCACCACCTCCAGCAAGATGCCACTACCAGACACATATTACCCTCCCCTTCCTTGTCCACCTTCGCAGGGACCATTCCCTCCGGGACACCCTGGTCCACACTTCCTTCACCCCCAACACCTGCCAACAGCCCCACGGCACCTTGCCCTGCAACCGGCGAATGTGTAACACCTACCTATTTACCTCCTCCCTCCCCAGTATCCAAGGGCCCAAACATACCTTCCAGGTGAAGCAGCACTTCACCCGCATTTCCCAGAATCCAGTCGACTGCATTCGCTGCTCACAATGCGGTCTCCTCTACATTAGGGAAATGAAGCGTAGACTGGGTGACCGTCTCGCAGAACCTCTATGTTCTGCTCACAAAAAAGACCCTGAATTACCTGTTGCCTGACACTTTAACGCACTACCCTGTTCCCTGGCCAACATCTCTGTCTCCGGCTTGCTGCAATGTACCAGCGAAGCTCAATGCAAGCTGGAAGAACAACACCTCATTTTCTGCTTGGAGACCCTGCAGCCCTCTGGAATCAGTATCGAGTTCAATAACAGTAGGGCCTAAACTCTCCCATGTCCCAGCTCCCTACCTCACACACTAGCCTTGTTATCACGTAGCCTGCCATTACACATTACCTATTGTTAGCCACTAACTGTCCCCGTTAACAACTATTCATCCTCCCAACTAGATCATTACCAACTCCTTTGTCTGTCCAACTGTTCTTCTCTCTCTTAGGCTCTATCCTATCGTTTACTTCCTACCCTACCTCCCTCCCTATTTTCTGCATATAAACTGACGTTTTCCCAGCTACCATCAGGTCTGAGGAAGGGTCACCGGAGCCGAAATGTTAACTCTGATTCTTTTCTTCACAGATGCTGCCAGACCTGCTAGCTTTTCCAGCAACTTCTATTTTTGTTCCTGTCATGACTTGGGCTGCTTTCAACATAGCCAACTCATTTTCACCTCCTTAGGATCCCCATTATCAGCTTTATTTCTTCCTTGGCCTACCATCATCTATCCCTTTGTCTGCATAACCATCTTTCTCTCTCTCTGGGCTCAATTTCCATCTATTTGGCTACTGCTCCCCCCCCCAACCCTATGTCTCCAGTGTATATACCACCTTTTCCTAGGTACTATCAATTCTGATGAAGGGTCACTGAATTCTAAACGTTAATTCTGCTTTCTCTCCACAAATGCTGCCAGACCTGCTGAGTTTCTCAAACAACTTCTGTTTTTGTTTTGGGTCTCCAGCATCTGCTGTTTCTTGGTTTCTTTCTTTAATGAACATGTACCATTAGTGTCACTCAGCATTGTAATCTGACTATCTAGCCAACTGAGCTAACAAACCACCAAGAAAGCAACCCACAGAGACACGTTAACTCCTTCCCAAGTCAGGTACAAGTATGAAGTATTTGTCAAAACAGTGAAGCACACAACCAGTATTACTTAACTGTCTGGGATTGTCTTGGCTCTCCTGTTCCTTTTAACAGCAAAGCCATCATTTTCTGAAGAAGGGTCTAGGCCCAAAATGACAGCCTTCCTGCTTCTCTGATGCTGCTTGGCCTGCTGTGTTCATCCAGCTCTACACCTTGTTATCTCAGCCATCATGATGGCCTTCTTTTCAAGTCAGGAGATTGGATGCTCCTTTGATAAGGGATTCACTTCAACACAACATTCTGAGCATCATGTAAATATAACTCACAAAAGAGGGTACATAAAGATGAGGAGATAGCCTTTTTTGAGCTCAAAACTCACAAGACAACACCAACATCTATAACGGTTAAGTTTGAATACCTTGGGTCTGCAAGAAATCAGGTTCAGTGAGTGTATTGTTCAGTCATAATAGTTTATATGTTATTTATGTCTGAGTAATAGACTTGCATTTGAACAACATGCTTAAGCTTGTATCACAAAAGTTTCTTTAATTGGGCTGAAGAGATTTCCTCAAAATTGCACACCGATTTCTGTAATTTTCGTGCTATTCGGTCAAAATGATCCCTTCCCCATTCCCCTTGTGTTGCGGAGGTGGTTCTCTCCATTGCTGAGACAATATGTCAAGAATAAGCAGTACGAATTTCTAACAATTGACATTACTTTAATGTTTCTTTTCAATGGCATCTGTGGAAAATATGAGTTTAATAGACACAGTCCGAGAGAGTCCTGCTTATAATGAGTCTTCATTCTGACATAAGTCAGCATCTTTACTTATGAGCTGAGGAAGCTATTGTCAAGCAAAAGGTAAACAAGTATCACATAAAACAGCATCAAATGAACTGCTGTAGTGTGATAATGTGTACAATAGCATCCTGTTGAAGAGAATTTGATTTGTTCAGTTGTGCTTAACAGTTGTTGCATTTATGTTAGTGATTTTAAAATCTGCATACATTACAAATAAGACTTTACATGAATTATTTTCACAATTGATTATTTGTGGTTCTAAGGAAGAAATACATGGTTATATATTTTTGTGATAGCTGATAAAACTGCCTTTGATGAATATCGTGAATTTATTTTTACAAACGATTCAGGTTCAATCACATAATTAATAGAAAAGCAACATGATACTTAGGTAGGTAATTGTATAATTTTCCAGCTAATTCTTTTGCCAAGTGTTTTAAGATAGCTAGCTGATCAATGCATAATTTTGGACTATTTTGCAGGCGATTAAGTTGCACAAAAGCATTTCACAAAACAATGGTCCACTCTGCACCCCAACTATCTGGAACTTCTATGGTAGCTTTTTCAAATGGTGACTTTTCTCTCCACTCACCTCCAAAATATGCCAAACGCAAGTGATTACTTGTAGACTGTGTCGGTTCTTCTTTGCACGGACACCCACTCATTCATGGCTGCACATATGTTCGTCCTCCAGACAGGCAACTGGAGAGGAAAGCAAAATACAGATTGCAGGGTACTTGGAATTACACTGCAGCAGGCAGGATCCCATGGGACCATTGCAGAAACATATTATTCCTAAGCCTGTTTCATTGCCTTGCTGAGCTAACCCGACCTTGGATGCATATACTTCAAACAATTCAATAACTAATTTATTGACCAGTAAATTTTTACTAAGTTCCCTCCTCCTTGGCTTCACTGAGATCCAGAAGTTGTGGAATATTTACACTTCTTGTTCTCTGTTCTTTATTTTAATTATTTTCTTTTCTTTATTCATGGGACAGGAGGACCACTGTTTGAGTCAATATTTATTGCCGTTGAAAGTTTGGTGTCTTCTTAAACCACTATGGCCTATGTGCTATGGGTTGACTCACAAAGCCATTACAGATGGAATGATAGAATTTTGACCCAGTGACAAGGAAGGAATGGTGATATATTTCCAATTTGAGATGATGAGTGGCTTAGAGTGGAAGTTGTAGCTGGTGGTATTCTCATGTATCTGCTGCCCTTGTCCTTCTGGATGGAAGTGGTGCTGAGCTTGAAAGGTGCTGGCAAATTACTGCAATTCAGAAGGACTATTACGTCCACCTCACATCTGGAATTCAAGTCTTTTGTCCATGTTTGAACCAAGGCTGTAATGAAGTCAGGAACTGATTGGCCTTAGCAGAATCCAAACTGGGCGTCACTGAGCAGGTTGTTGCTGAGCAGGTGCTACATGATAGCACTGTGAAGACATCTTCCATCACTTTACTGATGAGCGAGAGTAGACTGAAAGCATGGTATTTGGCTGGATTGTGTTTGTCCTGTTTTATTTTGCATACAGGACTTGCCTGGGCAATTTTCCACATTATCAGGTAAGTGCCAGTGTTGCAGCTGTAGTGGAACAACTTGGCTAGGGAAGCAGCAAGTTCCAGAACACACATCTTCAGTTCTATGGCTGGAATACTGTCAGGGCCCACAGCTTTTGTGGTGTCCAGTGTCTCCAACCATTTATTCATATCACGTAGAGCAAACTACATTGACTGGGGACTCACATCTATGATTTTGGGGCCCAGTGAAGGAGGCCAAGATGGATCATCCACTCGGGTCTTCTGGCTGAAGGATGTTACAAATGCTTCAGTCTTATCTTTTGCACTGATGTGTTGTTCCCTTCTGTCATTGAGGATGACGATATTTGAGGAGCCTCCTTCTTCAGTGAGTTGTTTAATTGTCTGCCGATCATTCACGACTGGAGGTGGCAGGACTGCAGAATTTAGATGTGATCCATTGGTTGTGGGATTGCTTAGCTCTGTCTATCACTTGCTGTTTATCATGCAAATAGTCCTCAGTGGATCTCTCTCCCACTGCAACT
>NC_063338.1:23617957-23641231 GCF_021869965.1 Rhincodon typus
TCCATCCCCGCCTCTTTGACCTGTCTGTCTCCTCTCCACCTATCTTCTCCTCTATCCATCTTCTATCCACCTCCCCCTCTTTCCCTATTTATTTCAGAACTCCCTTCCCCTCCCCCATTTCTGAAGAAGGGTCTAGGCCCGAA
The DNA here is from genome assembly GCF_021869965.1 of Rhincodon typus. Lineage (NCBI taxonomy): Eukaryota > Metazoa > Chordata > Chondrichthyes > Orectolobiformes > Rhincodontidae > Rhincodon > Rhincodon typus. The sequence goes on from NC_063338.1 coordinate 23,618,101, forward strand.
ACGTCAGCCTTCCTGCTCCTATGATGCTGCTTGGCCTGCTGTGTTCATCCAGCTCTACAGCTTGTTATTCCCTATATTTCTACATTGTGCATTGTGCCATATCACCATTCTCACCTGTTTTGCACCCTTTTCAGTAATACTGTTCAATCAAGAGTCTCCTCCCAGTTGTTTGCTATTTCATTAAACTACCTAGCTCTCTCACTAATCTTTCTGATCTGGGCAGGCTGCGGTGTTCCAACAACACAGTTTTGAGGAACAATACCTCACTTTTTGCTTAGGCCTCCAAAACTTTGTGGCCTAAACGTTGAACTCCATAACTTCAGAAATTGACTGCATTGTGTCTGTTCTCCACTTTTCTTACATTGTTTACCATCCCCCCACCTGCTAGTAGACAGGAACCATTCTTTCCTTTTCACACCTGAATTCACACACATTTTACATCTCTTTTTCTCTTCCACCACTATTAACAACCTGTGCCATCAACATTCTTTTGCACTGGGCCTCTCTATGATCTGCCTCCTTGCTCCTGTTCTGCCTGTCAAAAGTATTAGAAAACACATTTTCCAACATCTTTCACTTCTGAAGGAGAGTCATGTCAGACTCAAAATGCTAACTCTGATTTCTCTCCAAAGATGCTGCCAGACTCGCTGAGTTTCTCCAGCATTCTCTGTGTTTGTTCCAAAGTGCAAGAGGTTTTGTGATGCTGTGGATTGTGTCTCTGCCTTTGTGTTAGAGGCTTGACATTTGGGTCACACCCCAGAACTTGATGACATCCAAACAGGTTGAGTATCGTCCTTTGAATCTTTCTAGCATATAGCAATGGTACAAGTGGGAGAAATTCCTGGTTCGGTCATGTGAGGTACTCACACACACACACACACACACACACACACACACACACACACACACTCTACCACCCCACTCACCACTCCTCTTCTTAATTCCTCATAGAATAAACTTACATCATATTTACATTGGGCAGTAAAGTCTAATTTTACTTTAAAACTGGTGTTGACTTGTATATACCCACTGGCAGACAGGAAACAAAGAGCAGAAATGAATTTGTCTCTTTCAGAGTGGCAACCACTGACTACTGAGGTACTACAGAGATCAATACTTGGATCCCAGATATTCACAATATAAATGACTGATTTAGATGCGGAAATTAAATGTAATATCTCCAACTTTATTGATGGCACAATGCTGAGTGGGAGGGTGAGAAGTAAGGAGGGTGCAGAGATGTATCAGTTTGATCTGGACAAGCTGAAAGAGTGGGCAAATGCATGATAGATGAAATACAATGTGGATAAATGTGAAGTCTTCTATTTTGTAGGAAAAACAAGAAGGCAGATTATATAAAAGGTGATAGTTTGGGAAAGGGTGAGATGAAACAACACCTGGGTGTCCTGTACATTGGTTGCTGAAAGTAGGCATGCAGATGTACCAGGTGGTGAAGGTGGCAAATGGAATGTTGACCTTTATAATGAGAGGATTCAAGTACAGGAAAAAAAGTTGTCTTGCTGCAATTGTACAAGGCTTGGAGAGACCAATCCTCAAGTATTGTTTGCAATTTTGGTCTCCTTATCTGATGAAGGATATTTTGGCTATGAAGAGGGTGCAACAAAGGAATGATTCCTGGGATGGCAAGACTGATGTGGAGAGAGATTGGATGAGTTAGGACTATATTCACTGGAGTTCTAAAGAATTAAGGAAGATCTCACAGAAACCTATAAAATTCTAATAGGACTAGACAAGAAAGATGTTCCCAATGACTGGGAAATCTAGAACTTGGGTTACAGTCTAAGGGTATGAGGTGGGCCAGACTGAGATGAAGAGAAATTTCTTCATCCAGAGAGTTTGAGTCTGTAGAATTCTCTGCTATAAAAAGCAAATGAGGCCAAAACAATGAATGTTTATAAGAAAGATTTAGATATAGTTCTGAGGGATTAAATGGTGTCTGAGAAAGTGGGATTAGAGTACTGAGTTTGATGATCAACTACGATCATATTGAAAGGCAGCAAATGGCTGAATAGCCTACTCCTGTTCCTGTTTTCTATGTTTTTATATATATTTAACAATCTAATGTTAAACCCGAGGGGCATAAACAGAGGGGCGGAAACAACACCTAATGTTAATATTTATACAGCACAGAACAGAAACAAATTGATTTTGGATGGAGCACAAGGGGGAGGCAAGTCAAAGTTCATTAATACATATTTTTTGCTTTCCTGTCTCTGAAATTGATTCATTTATTTCTATGGTGCAGGGTGTTTATAAGGTGTTTTTGCAACTTTCAACTTGAATAATTTTGGAAGTACAAATGATAAATGTTACTTGAACGGATAATTCAGGAACTTTTAGTACAGAACAGTTTAAACTTATAAGCTTCAACTTAAACACCACTTCTGAAGTATAGCATTAAATTAGGTTTTCCAGTGATTCGACTTTTGTTTTATGATTGCCAATTTGAAACAGTTTCAGTATCATTGGCACAGTGTTAACAGCATTAACATCATAATCTATGCATTTTTCTTAGGTTAATTCAGTCATATTTTGTTTTCTGTTACTTCTATCCTGTGTTACTAAAGTTTAAAGTAAATAAGGACTTTATAAATACAACTAATTTAAAAAGTACGTGAAGCATATAAATCAGCATCTATTTAACTCATGCTAAATCACTAAGATCAATTAATAAACTGAATATATATTGTGAATATTTATGATGAGATCTATTAATAAACTGAATATATATGTGTCCAAGAAGATCTAAAACAGGGCAATAAATAAATCAAAGGAACTGATGAAATGTTCTAAAAGTTTTAAAATGTTCTAAAAGTTTGATCAACATGATGAATTTTAAAATAATAATTAGAAGCTGAAACCAGAAAATTAAAATGGCTACACACTTTATATTTGTAGCATTGTTTTGCCCTTTTGCACCTATAGCAAATACAAGGTAATGTATATACCAAAGCCAGAGTTGAATGATATGGGTGGCGAAATAAAGTATAAGTTATTCTAAATATTCGGTGGATGTTGCAGGGATTTAAAGATAAGGATGGGAACATGGAGTGTGTGGAAAATGAAAGTTAGTTCAGAATGCTATTTTGGGGTGGCATGGTGGCTCGGTGGCTCAGTGGTTAGCACTGCTGCCTCACAGTGCCAGCAACCCAGGTTCAATTCCACCCTTGGGCAACCGTCTCTGTGGAGTTTGCACATTCTCCCTGTGTCTGTGTGGGTTTGCTCCAGGTGATCTGGTTTCCTCCCACAGCCCAAAGATGTGCAGGTTATGTGAACTGGCAATGTTAAATTGCCCATAATGTTCAGGGATGTGTAGATTGGGTGGGAGGCTGTGTAGATTGGGTGGGAGGCTGTGTAGATTCATTGGGCTGAAGGATCTGTTTCCACACTGCAGTGATTCAATAATGCAGAAACAGGTTTGGTTTTCCAGTGTGCTTTTCTGCTGCCCTTTCAAACATGTACATAACAGCTGACAAAAATCCAGGTCATGGAGTTTCATTGTGAAAGAAACATGGGCATAGGTTTTGGTACTTGTGGTGGGATAGCTAGTGCAGACCTGGGCAACTTCCTCGATGGGGATGTTTTCAGTATTGCTGATGCATAAAGATTTTATATTGTCAATCATTGATGTGATTCTAGAAATACTACTTGGTGCATTTATGTCTCACTAATTAAATTGCTGCATGTCTTCCCTTTTGTACTACTTGACTGCATACTATGAATAAACCATAATGTACTGGCATGGTGGTGCTCAAAGATCTCCACAAATGCTCATTACCATCTTGGAAACTCAAGTCAAGCGGTCAATGATTGTGTTAGAAAACTGTGCTAATGTGAGGTATGACATTTTGTTGGAAAACTGAATGAAATATTATAACTTCTGACAACAAGAAGAGGTGCAGGACTCGAGGCTGTGGTGTTGGTGGCGGTGAAGAAATGGTTGCTGTGGTGGCGTTACCCTGGCGATAGTGGATCCAGTGCAGGCGGCGTTGATGAGTCCAGCTCAAGACTCATGGTGCCGGGGAAGGGGTGATCTGGACATTTTCTTCTCCTTTTGTTTCCGTTTCTTTAATTTTGGCTCTTGTTTTTAATTCTAACTATTGCATTGTGGGATGGTGCTGGAGAATGGTAACTCTGTACATTTTTCACTGTTCTCCTGTACTCTTGAACTCGGGTACATGTGACAATAAAATCTGATCTAATCTAATCTAATGAATGAATATGTTTAGCTTCTCAAAAAGAACTTGATCTCTCACTGCTAGTCTTTGTGCCTTCTCTTTGACAGTATGATTAAAAAAATGAGCATTTATAATGCTGTATCCAAGTAGTTGCTGTCATGCTGAGGACCTCTCTTGTCTTGACTTTAGATAATGAATCCAATCATGTCAATTGGTTCAGTTCATACTCCTTTATTTCCCAATGATTATCTCAGCCAGCAATATAAATCTTTCAAAAGTATCTTCGAAATGAATGGTTGTAGTCAGCAATTTTTGTCTGTTGTCACAATTATATCTTGATGGTTTCAATTTGTTTTTGACAGGCAATCACAATGGACCTTTCAGAAAATAACTCTGTTAGCTCACCTGGGCTACTCCGCTGGTTCTTATTTATTACAAAAGGAATGTTCCATTTTTATTTGGTGGAATACTTACTGGAAGGCCCCACTCAATAGTATGGATCAAAATCAGGAATAATCGTCTTGTTAGAAATCCATCAAAACCCACTTCCATCTCAACTTGCCATTAAATACTGAAATAATCCAGCAAACGTATAAAATATGAACATGCAAATTAAGGGCAAGAGTTCAGGGTTCAAGTGAAGATTTGTAGCTCGGGTGCTGGTTATAGATATTGGTGTGTTCACTGAGCTGGGAGGTTTACTAGGTGACATCCTCAGTGCTGTGGAGCCTCCTGTGAAATGCTGTTGTCCTGTACCGGTGCAAATTTATATAGTCTGATTTTTGCTGCTTCCGGTAGGTGCTGGTTCCAGCTGTGCTTTGTAATGGTCAGTATATCGGGTCTAATTCAATGTGTTGGTTGATGGAGTCCACGGATGAATGCCAAGCCTCCAAGAATTCCCCGGCCGTCCTCTGTTTGGCTTGTCCAATGATAGTAGCGTTGTCCCAGTTGAAAGTGTGTTTTTTCTCATCTGTGTGTATTGAAACCAAGGACATCTAGTCCTGTCTGGCTGGTGTTCATGGACACGGGTTGCTAGTTGTCTGCTTGTTTGTCCCATATAGTGTTTTGTGCAGCCTTTGCATGGTATCTTGTAAACCATATTCGTCCTGTCCATGGTATGACAAAGACCCAATAGATGCTATGGACGGGATGAATGTGGTTTGCAAGATACAATGCAAAGACTGCACAAAACACTACGTGGGACAAACAGGCAGACAACTAGCAACCCGCATCCACGAGCAACAGCTAGCAACTAAGCAAAGGTACCAGTCATATATACTAGTATATGTGAATATACCAGTCATACTCCGTATGACTGAGTATCAATCAGTCACATATAAAGGTAGGAATGTTACTCGGAATCTTCATGAATCTCTGGAATGGCCACATTGTATTGCATCCAGTTCTGATCACCACACTCTGCGAAGGGACTGATTTTTTTTGATAGTTTGCAGAGAAGATTAAACAGTATGATTCCAATGATGAAGCAAGGTTTAGTTGAAAAATCTAGAGGTCTTCTCTACGACAGACCAGACTAAAAATGTAAAATGAACACACAAGAAAGGTATCTTAACTAACTATAAGATCAGAGCTTGCTACATCTATGATTAACAAGTACAGCAACATTAAGTATCAATCTATAATAAATAGCATGATTTTGTGGTCTAAGTCCGAAGACATTTCCTGACTTTACCTTCTCTTCGGACAGTCTGTCTTGAACCCAAACTCACGATATATTATCAAATCATGCAATAAAGAAGGTCAACCAGCCAAATAACCTCTTTATTCGCTGTAATGACTGTATGGCTCTTCTCGAATGTTAAAAGTGAGTCCCAAGGGGCAGTTAATGCTGCTGAGTGGTTGATAATGGTCTGTTGCATTAAAAGGCTGGTAGCGTAACGAGTTGGAGATGGTCCTGTAAAAATGTGTTCACTGGCTTTGATAATCCACATGTGGTTATTAGACTTTTGTGGGGTTATCTGCCAGGTATTTCAATCAAGAATCCAAGAATCGTCCTTCCTGGCCCTTCTGCTCCCAAATTCTTCCGACGGTGATCGTCATTGCACTCTGTGGAAAAATGATACCTCCTGGCCACCTCCACTACTAAAGTCTCTAATATTGCAACCATCAATCTGGAACGCTTAACTGTCCTGTGCTCAATTATTTCTTACATTTTAAAGGGCACTAATATTCTTCAGTGCATTGTACCCTTCAGAGAGGAAGCTGGCTCACCACATGATTTCTAAACAATGCTTCCTAGCCCTATAGCTGAGCACAGAGGAGACAGACAGCGTTTAGGAGAGGAAAGTTATGTAGGACCTATTTAGCCGCAAGATACAATCACTGAGATGAGATGGGGACACCAAATTTTCATGTTGCACACCTAAATCTGAAAGGTCAAGGACAGGACATGAATCACAGCCATTGCACCCAATTATATATGACTATCCAAGCTTTACCCCATTAGCCTTGAAATGATGTGACGATCTCCTTCTCTCCGTCATGAATGAGTGATGAAGCACCAGGGAAATGGTCCAATGTGGACTTTTTTGTTGCTTTCCACTCATTTCTCTATGCTTCCAGCTGATACTGTGCTAAAAGTGTTCATTATATGATAGAATGTTATCTTCAGTTTGGGAGTGATTTAGTGAATCACTAAACTCGGATCTCAAGTTTGTAAGAAATGGGAGCAGGAGTAGGCCATTCAGCCATTTGAAACTGCTCGACTATTCAATGAAATGATCGTTGTACTTCTAAAACAATGCAATTTTCCTTCACTATCCCTGTATCCCCTGATAGCTTTAACAAGTAGAAATCTATTGCTCTCTATCAGAACATATTCAAGGACTAAGCTTCCATGTCCTCTGGAGCAACGAATTCCAAATTTTCACCACAGTCTGCAGAAAGTACTTCTTCTTTACCTCAGTCCTAAATGATCTGCCACTTATTCCAAGGTTGTGTTCCCAGGTTCTAGACCCCACTCCACAGGATTGCAATTCATACTTTCAATCATACAGTGGTATCCAATAACCTGAAGTCAGGAAAATTTTGGCCATTATTTTACATCTGACTCCAATAGAGAAAATGATTTTGTAACTTTAAACAGAAGAAGGAGGTGGAGGAGAAGTTTGATGGAGAACAACTGGATAAAAAGCACTAAGGCAATTTGGAAAGATGAAAGCAGAAAATGAACCCAATGTGGACAGCGTTACTTGATTGGCTGTTGAAAACTGTAAATGTGGAAAGCACGAAGACTGTGACCACAATATTTCACTCTTTATCAGAAATGTAAACATTGCTAGAATGATAGAAGATTCCATTGTCCAAACTGTCAAGTTAAAGTTGCTCATAACCTGACACAATTAGTTGTCAAATAGAATTACATGGATTAATGAGTGAAAGGTAAAACAGATTTGTTGAAGACAAATGAAATTTAGCTTGCTTAGTTGAGTTTTCCTTTGAAATAATGTATAACATACGGTTTCTCAAAGCACAAATTGTATGAAATTCTAAAGGGTCGTGAACCTTGAGGAGAATAGCCCAACACGTGCAAGGTAAAAAGATAGCCTAATGTTGATCATATAACCATCATTATAAAAATCTACCTGACTCCCCTAATGCTCTTTAAGGGAGGAAATCTGCCTTCCTTACGTAGTTGGGCCGATATATGCTTCCAGACCCTTCTTCACTCCTAACCGTCTTCTAAGCAATTAGACATCAGCAAGAAGTGTTGATCCAACCAGTGATATCCACATCCTATGAATGAATAAAAAAAAACTTAAATAAAACATCAATGGTCTGTTTAAATGGCACACATGAGGTGGGTGACATGTTATACAGCATGAAGTGAATTAATTTGAAAGTAAAATGGGCAAACAGAACAACTTTAAAGTGGAGATAACAAGGTGTAGAGCTGAATGAACACAGCAGGCCAAGCAGCATCATAGGAGCAGGAAAGCTGACGTTTTGGGCCTAGACCCTTCTTCAGAAATTTCTAGGCCCGAAATGTCAGCTTTCCTGCTCCTATGATGCTGCTTGGCCTGCTGCGTTCATCCAGCTCTGCACCTTGTTATCTCAGATTCTCCAGCATCTGCAGTTCCTACTATCTCTGATACAACTTTAAAGTGGATGTGGGAACAGAGGTTAAAAACAAAGAGGTTTATGCACGTAACTTTTAACAATCATAACATGAATCCATAACACTTTTAGAAAAGTGTGCAGGGTCTTTGGCTTTTCAACCATTTTTCTTAATTCCATTGACTGGCTTGGTCTTTTAGTGATAAAATTGCTTTGCCTCTCAGAAACCGAACAATCTCACTTTTGATTTTTTCTTTGAATGAGCCACAATGGTTCTAGAAGCAGCAGTATTTTAGAAATGTACTGCACTTGTGTGAAGAAACACTTTATAACATCACCACTGAATGGCCTATCTCTGCTCAAAGGATGCCTTTGTAAGGATATGCTTTTATCTTTTTAAGCTATCTTTGTTTTGATCATCATAGGCATGAAACCTAGACCATCCATTAATCTATCGTTTTGCTCTTTTGCGATATTTCCTTGTAACTTTATCTTTCTCACCTCAGTATAATTCTGGTGAATTTGAGTTCCATTTGATAAAAAGATAAAATAACCTTCCTAAGGCAAAGTGCACAGAACTTAACACAGTGTTCTAAATGACGTCTAACTCGGGACCTGTACAACTGAATCATAACCTTCTCCCATATCAGTATATTCCAGCACTCAGGATAAAAGCTAACATTTCATGATTTTTTTTTTAACTTACTCTGTATCTTAACATCAGATACTAAAGATTTCTGCATTTGGACATCAGACTATCTCTCCTTATTTACTGTTCATAGCATCTCACCATTGATGATAATGTTATCTACCTTATTTACAAAATGGATGATTTGATTTGATTTATTATTGCTGTCACATCTACCAAGAAAAAGGGAAAAGTGTTGTTTGGGTGCAATTCATGAAGATGATACCAAACAAAACGCTTCAGGGTAACAGAACAGAGTGCAGAACAGAGTGTTACAAATGCAAAGAATGTGCAGAGATAGAGATAAACATTAACATTTGAGAGGTCCTTTTAAAAGCCTGATAACAGCAGGGAAGAAGCTGTTTTTGAGTCTGTTCATATGGGTATTCAAACTTTTATATCTTCTGTCCAATGGAAGAGAGTTAAAGAGAGTACAACTGGGGTGGGAGAGGTCTTTGATGATGTTGGTTGCTTTCCTGAGGCAGTGGGAAGTATAGATGGAATCAATGGATGGAAAGCTGGTTTGTGTGATGGACTGGACTGTGTTCACAACTGTCTGTAGTTTCTTGCAGTCTTGGGAAGAGCAGTTGCCATACCATGCTGGGAAGCATCCAGACAGGATGCTTTCTATGGTGCATTTATAAAAATTGGTAAGTGTCTTTATGGATGTGCTGAATTTCCTTAGCCTCCCGAGAAAGTAGAAGTGTTCTTTTGCTTTCTTGACTGTAATGCCAATGTAGGTGATCCAGGAGAGATTGTTGGTGATCGTCACTCCCAAGAACTTGATGCTCTCAACCATCTCCACCTCGGCACCATTAATGCAGACAGGGGCGTGCCCTCCACTCCACTTTCTGAAGTCAATGACCAGCTCCTTCATTTTGCTGGGTTATTGATGCAAAGATTGTTCTCTTTACACCATGTCACTAAGCACTCTATCTCTTTCCTGTACTCTGTCTTGTCATTGTTTGATATCCGACCTTCAACAGTGAAGTTGTCAGCAAACTTGTAAATGAAGTTGGTGCAGAATTTGGCCACACAATGGTGAGTGTATAAGGATTATATTAGGGTGCTGAGTACAGAGCCCTGCGGGGCACCGGTGTTAAGGATTATCGTGGATGAGGTGTTATTGCCTATCCTTACTGATTGCTGTCTGTTGGTCAGGAAGTCAAGGATCCAAATATAGAGAGGGGAGCAGAGACCTAGGTCCTGAGTTTGGCGATGTGTTAGTTTGGAATTATGATGTTGAAGGTGGAGCTGTAGTCAATAAGTAAGAGCCTGATGTAGGTATCCTTGTTATCCAGATGTTCCGGGATGAATGTAGGGCCAGGGAGATGGTGTCTGCTGTGGACCTGTTGTGATAGTAGGTGAATTGTAGAGGATCAAGGCAATCTGGAAGGCTGGAGTTGATGTGAGTCATGACTAACCTCTCAAAGCACTTCATAATTATGGAGGTCAGAGCCACCAGGTGGTAGTCGTTGAGACAGCTGCATGATTTTAGTTTGGTACTGGGATAATAATGGACTTCTGGAGGCAAGTGGGGACTTCAGATTGTAGTAAGGAGAGGTTAAAGATGTCAGAGAATGCTCCCACCAGCTGGTCCGCACAGGATCTGAGGGCAAGGCCGGGGACTCAATCTGGGCCAGTCACTTTCCATGGGTTCACTCTCAAGAAGGCCAATCTGATGTCTGCAGTGGTCAGGACAGGTGACATAATTTCACTGACCTTTTGTTCAAAGCGAGCGTAGAATGTGTTGAGCTCATCAGATAAGGATGTACTATTGTCAGCGATTCTAATCTACTTCGCTTTGTAGCCTATTATGTTGTGTAAGCCTTGCCACAAATGTCAGATATCTGTGTGGTTGGTCTGGCTCTCTAGTTCAGTTTTCTAGTGACTCTCGGCGTCACTGATGGCCTTGCGAAGATCATACTTGGATTTCCTGTATAAGTCAGGGTCAGACAAATTTAACACCTCAGACCTGGACTTCAGTGGGGAGCAAGATCTCCCAGTTCACCCATGGTTTCTGGTTGGGGATCATCTGGATTGACTTCTTTGGCATGCAATCTTCTACATAGTTACTAATGAAGTCTGTAAGGGTAGTGATATACTTTGTTTGGTTGGCTGCTGAGTCCTTGAATATGGACCAGTCCACCTTGAATATGGACCAGTCCAGCAACTCTAAGCTGTCCCGTAACAGCTCACCTGTTGTCTCAGACCAGCACTGTATGACTTTCTGTACTGGCTTCTCATGCTTCAGTTTCTGTTTGTAAGCCAGGGGAAGGAGCACAACCATACGGTCTGACTTTCCAAAATATGGGCGGGGGAATGGAGCGGTAGGCGTCTTTTATGGTTGTGTGGCAATGGTCAAGGATGTTAGGACCTCTGGTGGGACAAAAGATGCGTCAGTGGTGTTCTGGTAGCACATTCCTCAGGTTGACCCGGTTGAAGTCACTGGCTAAGATGAACAAAGCCTCGGAGCATTCCGTCTCAAGGCTATTTGTAGTGGTGCATATTTCGTAAAGTGCACTCTTCACTTCTGCATGGGATGGGATGTAAACAACTGTTGGGATAGCAGTGGTGAACTCCTATGGCAAGTAGTAGGGACAGCACTTCACCGTTAGATATTCTAGGACACGAGGGCAGTAACTCGCCAGGGTAGTCACGTCTCAGTACCGGGAGGTATTGATTAGGAGGCAGACCGCTCCACCATTTGCCTTGCCTGAGGATGACGTGAGGTCCATCTGATAAATTGAGAAACCCTCAGGTTGTAAGGCACAGTCAGGTGTAGCAGGAGTGAGCCACATCTCTGTAAAATAGAGCACACAGCAGTCTCTCAATTCTCTTTGGTAGGTGAGTCTAGATCATCTAGCTTGTTTCCAATGCTTGGACATTTGTCAGGTGTATGCGAGGGATGGGGGACTTGAAACCATACAGTTTCAGTCTCACCTGAAAGCCAGTGCGTCTCCCATGTTTCCTGGGTAGATGAATGATTCACAATTTACAACATTGATTTTTATCTGTTACAGTCTTGCTCCATAAGACCATAAAACATAGGAACAGGAATAGGCTGTTCAGCCCCTCAAGTCTGCTCCACCATTCAATACGATTACGGCTGATCTGATATTCGTCAATTCCACTATCCTATGTTTTCCCTGTAATTGATCAAGAATCTATCTGTCTCATCTTTAAATATACACAGCTGTCTGTGGCAAGGAGTTTCAAAGACTTTTAACCTTCAGTCTTAAATTGGCACCCCTTTATTCTGAAAGCATGGTCGTAGACTCTCATGAGGAGAAATATCTTCTCCACATTTACCCTGTCAAGCTCCGTAAGAATCCTGTATGTTTCAATAAGATCACCTCTCATTCTTCTAAACACCAACGTTTAGAGTCTCAAACTGTTAATAAGACAATCCTTCCATATCAGGAATCATCCTATTGAACCTTCTCTGAATTGCCTGCAATGAAATAATATGTTTCTTTAAATAAGGAGACCCGAATTGTTCAGAGTACTCCGGAAGAGGTCTCACCAGCACCCTGTACAATGGGAGAAAGGCTTTCCTACTCTTATACTCCGACCCACATGAAATAAGGGCCAACATTCCATTAACCCCCTGAATGCCTGCCACCTCTGTGCTAGTTTTCTGTGTTTTGTGCACAAGTACACCTAGGTCCCTTTGTGTTTCAGCTTTGTGTAGTTTTTATCCATTTATATAATATTCTGTTCTTTTGTTCTCCTTTCCAAAATGTACAACTTCATATTTTCCTACATTATACTCCATTTGGCAACTTTTTTCCCACTTACTAAACCTATCAACATCTCTCTGTAACCTGTTTGTATCCCTCTGACAACCTGCCTTTCCATCGATTTTTGTGTTATCTGCAAAGTTCGCTAAAGTATATTCACTTCCCTTCTCCAAGTCATTAACATATATTATAAACAGTTGTGATCTCAGAACTGATCCCTGACGAACCCCATTGGTCACAGGTCACCAAGCTCAAAAAGAACCACTTATCCCCATTCTGTTTCCTGCCCATTAGCCAATTCTCTGTCCATACCAATATAGTACTCCAACGCACGGACTTATGACTAAACTGTTTGTGAGGTACCTTGTCAAACACCTCCTGGAATCCAAACGCAACACATCTACCGATTCCCTCTCTATCCACTCTGGTTGAGACTTCCTCGAAAAAGCTGTAATAAATTAGTCAGATGCGAATTCCCTTTCATGAAGCCACACTGACTCTGCTCAATTGGATGGTTTTGCAAATGTCCTGCTATTACTTCCTTAATGATTAGTTCCAATACTTTTCCTATAATAGATGTTAGGCTAATCAGCATATAGTTACCCACTTTTTGCCTCTCGTCCTTTGGTCATTTTCCAATCCTCTGGTACTTCTCCAGAATCCAAGGATTTTTGGGATAGAATAGCAATTTATCGTCACGTGTATTTTTACATTAAAAAACACACAGTGAAAAGTTTTATAAGTCACCGGAACTCCCAGAAGCTGGCACCGAAGAAGACCTCCACACCAGGATGAGATCTATACACCGGGCCAAGACTGCCATACCAGGAAAACGTCATGCCAGGCTGCTGGAAGCTACCTCACCACTGAACCTGGGCCAGGAGAAGCACCCTGCTGAAGCCGCCGAAAGAAGATAAAATGAATATTGATAATAGCTACAATATAGGGGAACATTTTTAAAAAACAGCAGAGAAAGAAAAAAAGAAGTAAAAGCAGATGGAGTAGTAGAAATAGAAGTTCCAGACTCCTGGGCTAAGGAAACCATACGCTGAGGTGCTACTCCACTGCCATCTTGGCAAAAGATTTCTTTTTTGGAAAATTACAACCAATGCATCTACTATCTCTGTCGCTACCTCTTTTAGGATCCTAGGATGTAAGCCATCAGGGCCAGGGTACGTATTTGCCTTTAGCCCCATCAGCTTGTCTAATACTACTTTTCTAGTGATGGTGATGGTACTTAATTCCTCCCCCTTATTCTTTAGTATTAATGGGATGTTCAAAGTATTTTCCACCGTAAAGACTGTTGCAAAATATGTTTAACTCCTCTGCCATTTCCTTGTTCCCCATAACAGTCTCCTCAGATTCATTTTCTAAGGGGCCTATGTTTAATTAGATTCCTCTCTTCCTATTTAAATATGTAGATGTCAGTTTTTATATTTCTAGCTAGTTTAACCTCATAATTAATTTTCTCTATCTTTATTATCTCTTTGGTCTTCCTTTGCTGGATTCTGAATTTATTCCACTCTCTGTGACTATCACTAATTTTGGTTTCCTTATATGCTTTTTCTTTCAACTTAATAGTCTCCTTAACTTCCATGGTTAGCCATGTTTGGGTTATCCCTCTCTTTGAATCTTTTTTCCTTACTAGGATGTACTTTTGCTGAAAGTGATGAATTACCTCCTTGAATGTCTGCCACTGCTTGCTTACTGTCATACCAGCTAATCTGTCTGCCTAGTTCAAGTTAGCTAACTCTATCATCATTTCATTGTAATTCACTTTATTTAAGTTAACCACAGTTGCTTCTGACCCATGTTTCTCAGCTTCAAACTAAACATTAAATTCTACCATGTTATGATCACTACTTCCTCAGGGATCTTTTCTTTTAAAGTCATTTATTACACCTGCCTTATTACCCTTTACCAAATACAAGATCACCTGTTCCCTTCCACTCAGAAAAAAGACCCATTTATTCCTACTCTTTGCTTCCTGTGTGCCAACCAGTTCTCTATTCATATCAGTACACTACCCCCAATCCAATGCATTTTAGTTTTACATGTTAATCTCTTATGTGGGCCCTTATTGAAAGCCATCAAAAGCCCTAGTAAATCACATCCACTGGCTCCTCCTCATCAACTCTACAAGTTGCATTCTTGTAAAATTCCAGTTGGTTTTTAAGTATGATTTATCTTTCATAAATCTATGCCTACTCTGCCTGATCCTGTCATTGTTTTCCAAGTGCTGTGCTATTAAATCTGTCATCTGGCATTTTCTTACTTCCAATATCAAATTATAGTTCCCTATTTTCTCTCTACCTCCTCTGTTTAAAATGGTAGGGTCACATTAGCTACTCTCCAAAGCACGGAAACTGTTCCAGAGTCTATAGAAATTTGAAAGATGACCACTAATGCATCCACTATTTCTATGGCCACTTACTTAAGTACTCTGGGATGTAGATTATCAGGCCCTGAGGTTTGATCAATTTTTAAGCCCAACAATTTCCCCAACAATGTTTCCCACTGACATTTACTTCCTTCAGTTCCTCTTTCTCACTGGACTCTGTGTTCACCAACACTTTTGGGACATTATTTATGTCCTCCTTTGTGAGGACAGAACCAAAATACGTATATAATTTTTTTGCCATCTCATTGTTCTACAGTATACTTTCCCCAGTTTCTAATGTAAGGGAACTACACTTGTTTTCAGTAATCTTTTTCTTCACATACCCATAGAAGCTTTTACAATACATTTGTATGCTCCCTGCAGGCTTACTCTTCTGCTCTGTTTTCTCCCTCTTAATCAATCCCTTTGTCTCCTTTACTGAAATCTAAACTGCTCTCAAATTTTCAGTCTGCTGTGTTTTCGGCCAATTTGTATGCTTCTTCCTTGAATCTATCCCTAATTTCCCTTGTTAGCCATTGTTGTGCAACCATAGAAATATAGAAGATAGGAGCAGGAAGAGACCATTCAGCCCTTTGAGCCTGCTCTGCCATTCATCACGATCATGGCTAATTGCCCAACTCAATAGTCTAATCCTGGTTTCTCCTCATAACTTTTGATCCCATTTGCCTCAAGTGCTATATCTAGACACCTCTTGAATACATTCAATGTTTTGGCATCAATTACTTCCTGTGGTGATGAATTTCGCAGGCTCACCACTCTTTTAGTAAAGAAATGTCTCCTCATCTCCATCCTAAATGGTCTATCCCGAATTCTCATACTGTGACCTCTGGTTCTGGACAAACCCACCATCGGGAACATCCTCCCTTCATCTACCATGTCCAGTCCTATCAGAATTTTATAAATCTCTATGGGATCCCCCGCCTCATTTGGCTATTCTCCAGCAAAAACAATCCTAACTTAGTCAATGTCTACTCATCTGTCAGAGCCGCCAACCCTGGAATCAGGCTGATAATCCTTTACTTCACTCCCTCAAGAGCAAGAGCATCCTTCCTCAGAAAAAGAGACCAAAATTGCACACAATCTTCTAGGTGTGGCCTCACCAAGGCCCTATATAACTGTAATAATACATCCCTGCTCCTGTACTCAAAACCTCTCACTGAAGGCCAACATACCATTTGCCTTCCTTACTGCCTGCTGTACCTGCATGCTTACCCTCAGTGACTGATGCACAAGGTCACCCAGGTCCCGCTGCACACTCCCTTCTACTAGTTTACAGCCATTCAGGTAGTAATCTGTCTTCTTGTTTTTGCTTCTGAAGTGAATAACCTCACATTTATCCAAATTATACTGCGTCTGCCATTGATTTGCCCACTCACCCAACTTGTCCAGATCATGCTGAAGGATCACTGCATCCTTGTCACAGCTCACCTCCCACCCAACTTGGTATCATCTGCAAACTTTGAGATATTACATATTGTTCCCTCATCCAAATCATTAATGTCTATTGTGAATAGCTGGGGTCCCATCTCTGATCCCTGTGACACCCCATGACTTACTGCCTGGCAATTTGAAAAGGACCCATTAATTCCTATTCTTTGTTTCCTCACTGCCAACCAGTTTTCTATCCATCTCAATACACTTCCCCCAATCCTATGTGCTTTACTCTTGCACAATAATCTCTTATGCGCGACTTTGTCAAACGCTTTCTGAAAGTCTAAATATACTACATCGATTGGCTCCCCTTTGTCAACTGTACTAGTTACATCTTCATTGAATTCAAAAAGATTTGTCAAGGATAATTTCCCCTTCATAAATCCATGCTGACTCTGTCTGATGCTGCTATTGCTTTCTAAATGCTCCGCTATAAAGTCCTTGATAATGGATTCGAGAATACTCCCCAGTACTGATGTTAATTTTACTGGTCTGTATTTTCCTGTTTTCTCTCTACCTCCCTTTTACTGTGTCAGACAATGAAGAATCATTGCAGTTCATCCTTGCATTCTTTATATGTTTGCCATTGCCTATCCATGTCATCCCTTTAAGTAATGTTCTCCAATTTATCACAGCCAGTTTGTATCTCATATTATCGTAGTTTCCTTCATTTAAATTCAGAAACCTAGTCTCAGAATCAATGAGGTTCTTAATTAATCCTGTGTCATTGCACATTGTCGGGTTTCAAATAGCCTGCTCTTTTGCTAACTTTAGAACACGCAGCTCTAAGAAATTGCCTAGAATAGACTCAATTAAATCAATTTGAATTAAATCAATTACCTATGCCCATCTGAATTGTCAAATCTGCATACAGATTAAAGACATAATTATTTCAGAGTCTTTCTTAGACGTCCTGTTCATCTTTTCCTGTTAACTCTGATCTAATTAATAACTACTGTTAAGGAGTCTATAGTGTACTCCCACAAGTCACCTTCGTCTTTCCTTTTCTTTTATCTCCACCCTATCTGATTCTACATGTTAGTTTTTTGAGCCAAGCTTGTCTCTCATCATTGTACTAATGAATTCATTAACTAGTAGATCTGTACCACCTCCTTTTCTTAGCTTCCTGTCTTTTCAAAATATCAAATTCCTTTCAATATTCAGGTCCTCACCATGGCCACCATGCAAGCATGTCTTTATAATGGCTATCAGGTTATACCTTTTCACTTCTCTCTGAACTAACAATTTATTTGTTTTGTTATGGATGCTGCATGCATTTGACACACAGCATTAACTCTGTCTTTTCACCACTTGTAAAATTGCTGGATTTTTTTCCGCTCTTAAACTCTTAAGTTTGTATGCTCTGTTCCATCCTAAGCTCTGATTATCATTACCCAAATTGAAACCCTGCTTTATTCTCTCATTGTTTTCTTTTGATTTATAACATCTGTTATTACATGACCCCTTTCCTCCACTATTTAGTTTAAAGCCTATCTACCCTTATAGTTATGTGACTTTCTGCAGCGCTAATTCCAGTGCAGTTCAGGTGATGACCATGCCAATGGTACATGTCCCACGTTAACATGTCCTGGTGCCAATGTCCCAAGAGAAATGAAAGCCATCCTTCCACACCAGGGTATGAGCCTCTGATACCAGTCTTAGTCAATTTATGTCAATTTGTTAATGACTCGAGTTAAAATACAGAGATTATAACCTTTGTTCTCCTTTTTCATTTAGCATCTAGCTACTCTTATTCTCTTTCATAGATCTATCTATGTCATTGGTACTTAATTGGATCCTGACAACTGAATTCTCCCACTGCAAGGTAGTCTCCAGATCAGAGCAGATGTTTGCAACCCTGGCACTGGGCAGATGACATAGCATCTGGACCCTGTCCTCCTGGTGCCTTCAATGGAATAGATGCTCCATCTGGTTACCTCAGGCAGTTTTGGGAAACCAGTAATCCTATGGTACGCACAGGATCACACCCATAACTACACAGGCAATATGTCAAATTAAATGAATGCAAGGACCTGTGATATTTTACCTCAGTTACCTGGTGAATGCATAGTGTGTAACCCTCTGTGAAATGGTGTACAAGACTCCAGTGCCTGACTGAAATGGCCCATATACAAAAAGATTCAGTGTAGAGCTTGCTTTATTAACACTGAAAAGACATTGCAGCTTTTGGAGCTTGACTTCAAGTTGTCCTGCAAGTGACCTTCAGAGGACTGCATCTCTGCTGAAGCATAGTAACTCAGAGGAAAACTCCTTTTACACAATTTCAATGGACATCCTCTCTATACACTTTTTGGGTGGCTAGTTGATCTTTCTGCTCAGCAGGCGAAAACTGTGCTTGACTCCTCTACGAGAATAAGAAAAGAATACAAGAATTAGCTTTATTGTCACATACAAGTCACCACTTACGACACCATCTTAGGTACCAAGGCACCTAGGTACAGATTCTTAAGTACAAATTCATACTGAAAATTTTGAAAAATAAAGTAATAAAAAATCCAGAAATAAATTGGAAAAATAGAGAAATAACAATTCAGAATAACAGGCCGTCCAACCCAGACCACGCCAGGTTTCACCCAAAGGCTGGGAGGGCCAAAAGTCTGAGTCCACGCTGAGGCCGGGTGCTCGAGTTCACGCTGAGGCCGGGTGTTCGAGTCCATTTTGAGGCCGGGTACTTGAGTCCACGCTTTGGCCGGGTGTTCGAGTCCACACTGAGGCCAGAGGTTTGGCTCGGCACTGAGGCCAGGAGTCCAAATCAATGCTTAGGCCAGAGGTTTGGGTCCACAATGAGGCTGGAGGTTCGGGTCCACAATGAGGCTGAGAGTTTGGGTCCATGCTGAGGCTGGGAGTTTGAGCCCATGCTGAGGCCGAGAGTTTGGGTCCACGCTGAGACCGGAGGTTTGAGTCCACACTGAAGCTGGGAGTTCGGGTCCATGCTGATGACGGGACTCTGAGACCCCAGGAGTTTGAGTCTATGCTAATGCCGGAAGTCCATGATGTCCATGAGATTTACCAGGACGCTGCCTGGACTGGAGGGCAGGTCTTATGAGGAAAGGTTGAGGGAGCTAGGGATGTTTTCATTGGAGCATAGAAGGATGAAGGTGACTTGATAGAAGTGTTTAAGATGATGAGAGGCATAGATGGAGTGGATAGTCAGAGACTTTTTTCCCAGGGTGGAAATGACTATTACAAGGGGGCATAATTTTAAGGTAATTGGAGGAAGGTATAGGGGAGATGTCAGAGGTAGGTTCTTTACACAGAGAGTGGTGGGCATGTGGAATGTGCTGCCAGCAGTGGTAGTGGAGTCAGATACTTTAGAGACTTTTAAGCGACTCTTGGATAGGCACATGGAGGATAGTAAAATGCAGGGTATGCAGGGTAGTTTGATCTTAGTAGGATTCTAGGTAGGCACAACATCGTGGGCTGAAGGGCCTGTACTGTACCGTTCTATGTTCCATGTTCACTCAGCCATTGCTGACACTTGTTAAAACCTACTTTTTTGATCAAAATTGCCATCAGCAGTCCAAGCATTTCCTCATTTGGTTTGTTGTCAAATTTTGTCCAAAGACCATTTTGTTAGCTGACTTGGACTATTGTACTACATCAAACGTGCTAATTAAATGTAAATGGTTGTTGAAGCAGCACGGAATATATTTGGATGTGACTACAATGGTTAACTATACGCTAGACCTGACTTGTCCGTCAGGCTTGAATTACTTGCTATGGAGCAATGTTGTAAAATCCACAGCAACGTTAAAGAAGCTTTTAGCAATGACAACAGTTGTTTGGCAGCTTCTGTTTGGACTCAGATGAATGAAAATAATTGCAAATGTATTGGATCTTTTGTTATTATGTTTCTTTTTGCTAAGAAAATTGCCCTTACAGAAATTGTACATTTACAATCTGACACAAAGGTAAAATACTGTGGATACTGGAAATATGAAATAAAAATACCAGGTGCCAGAGAAATTCAGCAGGTCCAGAGGCATTCCTGGAGAAAACAACACAGTGAACAATGTGTGGAACTGGAGGAACACAGAGGGCCAGGCAGCATCAGAGGAGCAGGAAAGTTGACGTTTCGGGTCGAGACCCTTCTTCAGAAATTCAGACCCGAAACGACAACTTTCCTGCTCCTCTGATGCTACCTGGCCTGCTGTGTTCCTCTAGCTCCACACTGTATTGACTCTGACTCCAGCAGCTGCAGTTCTTACTATATCACAGTGAACAATATGACTTATTTTTGGAAGAGAGAGGTGCAAATTATAAGTTTTACTCTGCAGAAAAAGGTGGGAAGGGGCAAGTGGTACAGGGGAGAGGTCAGGGGAAGGTTAGAGATTACAAACGTCACAGAACAAAAAGAAAAACAAGTCATACTGGTTGCAGAGAAGGGATACAGGTACAGAGTTGGTGTTAATAGCAGAATATAGGCCAGCTCTATTGAAAGCAAAACCAGAAAAGCCAGACTCTGGGGATGTGAGAAGGAATGATTGGGAAAGACAGAGGAAACAAATGAAAGATAGTTCATGGTCTGAAGATACTGAATACAATGATGACTCCAGATGGTTGTAAAGTGCCCAAATGGAAAATGAGGTGCTGTTCTCCAGGTCATGTTGGGTTTCACTGGAATACTGCAGCAGACCTTGGTCAGAAATGTGAGATTGAGAGCAGGATAGTGTATTGAAATGACAAGGGCCTGGAAGAGTCAATCATGCTTGCAGACTGAGTGAAGGTATTCTGTAAAGCAATTAGTCATATTGCATTTGGTGTTCCCTGTATAGAAGAAACCATATTGAGAGCAGTGAATACAGGAGACTAGATTGAAAGAATTGCAAGTAAAACACTGCTGAACTAGAAAGTGTGTTCTGGGCATTGGACTGTGAGAAGGGAGGAAGCAAAGGCAAACGTTACACCTCATCTGATTACTAGAGAAGGTGCCATGCAGGTGGGGGAATGAGAGTTTGGAAGTGTCGGAGGAATGGACCAGATTGTTACAGAAGGAACAGTTCCTTTGGAATGCTAACTGGGAGGGGAGCGGGAGATGTATTTGGCAATGGCATCATGCTGGAGATGGTGAAAATGGTGGAGTGTGGTCGTTTGAATGTAAAACCTGGTGGCGTGAAAAGTGAAGACAATGGGAAATCTGTCGAGGTTTTGGGAGGGAAGGGAAGGGGTGAAGGTGGTAGTGTAGGTAATGGGCTGCACCTCTCTCTTCCAAAAATAAGTCATAGAGCCGTACAGCATGGAAACAGACCTTTCAGTCCAACTAGTCCACGCCGACCGTGTTCCCAAACTAAACTAGTCCCACCTACCTGCATTTGGCCTAAATCCCTCCAAACCTTTCCAAGGTGGTGGGGGTGGGGTGGTGGTATGGTAGTCCTTGGTTTGGAAGGAAAAGGAAAACATGTCAAAAGCATTCCTGTGAAAGATAACATCATCAGAACAGACGGGACAGATAAGGAAAAGCTGGGAGAATGAAATCCAGTCCTCACAGGATGTGAGGAAGTGTAGTTAAGATAGCTGTGAGAGTGAGGGAATTTGCAGTGGATATTTGTTGTCATCCCATCCCAAGAAATGGAAACAGAGAAGCCAATGAAGAGAAGGCAAGAGTCAGAGATGAACCAGTGAGAGAAGGGTGGAAATAAAAGCAGAAATGGCTGGAGACATTGCTGCTCAGCAAGTCTGGCTGCATCTGTGGAGAGAAAGCAGAGTTAACATTTTGCGACCAGTGACCCTTCTTCAGAACTGATGGTAGCGCGGAAAAGGTTGGTATGTATGCAGAAGACAGGGTTGGGGGAGAGATTAAGGAGTAAACAATAGATGAAAATAGAGCCCAAAGAGAGAGAAAAATAGTGGACAGGCAAAAGAGTGGGTAAAGGTCAGTCTGGGGGATTGAATAGCTGCTAACGGGGACTATTAGTAGCTAGCAGCCCATGTGATAAAAAGGCCTGGTGTGTGGGAGTTGGGGAAAGACATGGAGGACAAGCCCTAAAATTGTTGAATTTGATAATGAGACCAGAAGGCTGCAGAGTCGCCAAGCGGAAAATGAGGTGCTGAGCTTTGGTAGAGCACTGCAGCAAACCTGAGATGGAGATGTTGGTCAGGGAACAGAGTGGTGTGTTAAAGTGGCAGGCAACTGGAACCTCAGGGTAATTTTTGCAGGCAGAATGTAGATGTTCTGTGAAGCAGCCACCCAGTCTACAATTTGTTTCCCCAATGTAGAGGAGGCCACATTTTGAGCAGTAAATACAGGAGATTAGATTGAATGAAGTGCAGGTAGAGTGCTACTTCACCTGGAAGGTGTGTCTGGGTCTTTGGATAGTCAAGAGCGAGGAAGTAAATGGGCAGGTGCTACACCTTCTGCGATTGCATGGGACGGTGCTGTGGAATGTTGGGACATGTTCGGAGTGGAGAAGGAATAAACCAAGGTGTCCCAGAGGAAATGGTTCCTGTTGAATGCTGACAAAGGAAGGGTGGGGAATATGTGTCTGGTGGTGGTATCTCGCTGGAAGTGGCAGCTAATGATCCTTTGGATGTGGATGCAGGTGGGATGGTAGGTGAGGACAAGGGGGACCCT
>NC_063338.1:23641331-23696236 GCF_021869965.1 Rhincodon typus
GTGTGGGAAATGGGCCCCAGCCAGCTGAGGGCCCTGTCAAAAACGGTGCTGGGGAATCCTCAGCTGAGGAAAAATGTGAACATTCCAGCTTCCAGTATCTGCAGTTCTTTTGGTTTGGTAAAAGAGGGAAATTTGGAATCAAAATTTATTAATTTATCCACAAAGCCCACTATTGTTCAATCACTTGTTTTAAAAATTTAATAATGGGTTTGAAATTTAATGCAAAGGAAAACATTATTTATCAGGGGACTATTATTACTTCCTGCCCGTTCCACTGAAGAATTATTTAATTCAGTCGTCGTACTCTGTTCTATACAGTATTTCATTGTTATTTTGAGTAATGTCTTGCTTTATGCAGGAGATGGCACTGTGGTAAACACAGTCCCAACACTGTATTGTTCCTTCTCTGCTTTGAATATTACCCAATGAATGATGAGAGAGTCGGGTCCTCGCACCTCACATTTCCCACTGTGTGAAACGTATGAGTTTGGACTACCTGCTTTTCGAAGGATTTTCCAACCGTGGCTTTATCCCACAATGATTGACCGCCCTCACCCTCGGAAACTCTAAGGAAAAATATCATAAATCCAGAGTTAGGTTCACAGAGAGAAGGCTTTCAAACTTTTTGTTCGGACGGTCGGGGTGGAACCCAGATTCCTTGCTGTGCTCGGTAAACTCTTTCAGCTCCATTAAGTGATAACGGGAGATATTCTGGAGAATGGTGAGCCATCCTTTCTCAGCCTGATAGTGGCGAGGAGCAATGCAAACGATTCTTGTTGTGCAGCGCACGAAGCAAAGTCCCACCCAGGCTACCGTTTGCCTATCGCCACAACTTGACTCATGCCGTTTCTGCAAGTTTTGGGAAGTGTTAAGAAGGAATTAGAGGAGCTCGGTGTGGGAGATGGACAGTGATTGAGACTGAATAAAGCTTGCACTTGGTCGCTGCAGGATGAGGGGACGGTCTGTACTGAGTGCTCTGGGAGTGATGTGCTGCTACATTGGGCTAAATACACAGGTAAGGACCGGTATCAGTTTCTCTCGAGTGTTGTGCAGTCCGGGTAGTAAGCCCTATCGGCGTCACATAACCTTCTCAAGTCTGCCCTGCTCTCGAGTGTTAGCTGTGATGTAGTTGGTATGGACCGGAATGTTTCACCGTGCATTACCAACTTTAAATTTGGCTGTTTTTGTTTAAAGAAAGTTGCTTAAGGTATATCTCTGCACAGCCTTTGTTTTGTTTCTGTTTTTGTTTTTGATTTACAGCATCCGCAGTTCTTTCTGTTTTTATTTAGTCTTTTTCGTGTTAGATTGGTTTCAAATTTTAATACAATTTACGGCAACATGTGTTGATCTGTGTAAATAGCGATTTTTAATTTAATTGCAGAAACGAAACTTTGATTATCAGTGTTTGCTGTAGACTTTTAAAAAAAAACTACAGCAGCGTTCATTGTTCCATACCTGAAGATATCAGAGGAACCTCCCCGATACTCCTGTTATGGAAGATGTTGCTTCTCTTTGTGGGTTAGGGTAACTATTAACCCACCAGTGTGATAGTGCAATTCAGGCCACTATATTTTTTTAAAATTATTTATCTCCAGGCGCCTCCATCCCTGCAAAAAAACTTGACCTTTTTACCTAGGTGTTAAAAGAGGAAAGTAGGGTAACTCCTCAGTTAAACTTTGAAAAACGTTTTGTATTTGGAACTCGAGATGTCCTGTTCTTGTACTACCGTGCTTTGCTTGTATTTACATAATATTTTGAAAATAAACAAACAATGTAGGGCTGCTGTGGAGGGAAGGGGATGGAATTTACATACAAAAAGCGATCATATGTGGAATGCTTAGGCCGCTGGAGGCTTGTCTCTGTTGCAAACGTAATTTTCAGCAAATGCAGATCGTCATCCGTTCAGATATAATTGAATATTAGAGGCAGCAGTGAAGTGAGATTGATTGCACAGTTCTTTCACAGATATGACGGGCTGTGTTACTTCCACAGTCCGGCGTGATTCTGTGATTCAGCACGCAGTTAGATGATGTGTGGGGTAATTAAATATTCCTTTAATTCTGTGCTTGTGCTCATCAGTTCTGTCCGTTCTGCAGTCGGCTAACTGGGTTGGGTGTCAGCTAGAACAATATATTCCATATATATGGAACCTATAGAACAGAAAGTTCTATATATTCCATATATAGAACAATATATGGAAAGTTCTGGAGAAACTCAGTATGTCTGGCCACATTGATGGTGAGAGAGAAGAAAGTTAACCTTTCAAGCCCAAACTGGCTTCAAACATTAAAACTAATTTCTGTCTCCACAGATGCTGGTGAGTTTCGCCAGCACTTTCTGTTTTCTTTTCACTTCGGATTAATAGCATCTGCCGGATTTTAATTTCCATAGCTCCAGACATTCAGTAAGATCCAGTTCTGGGAAGGGGGTGTTGACAAGCCAGTTGTAACCTGCTGGAGATTATGTTGAAGTTTGCAGAATTTTTTGCTTTAGTTTATTCAAGTTCCAGTGATGTAGCCTTGTCTGTCAGGTATTCCTTTCAACAGAGTCCATGATGTTCAAACTATAGGTGCCACAATTAATTCCAGCAATACTTCTGTTCCTTAAAGGTGTGCTGAATAGAATACAACAGGGGTCTTAAAGATTGATTTCCTTGAGATTTTCTTCAGAATCTTTGAAAAGGATTTTTTTCCAGTGGCGTGGATACACCGAAAGGAGAAAGGATAATACATAAGAGAAGAAATATGTTGTTAAAATAAGATAAAGTAAGGTATGGGGTCTTATGTGCAGCAAAATTACTGGTACGGGCAGTTTGAATGAATGGCCTGTTTCTGTGCTGTAAATCGAACAGTTTTTGTTTATAATTGGGATGTTGTCTTACTACAGTCAGTGATGTGCCAGCCTCTTGTCAGTTTTGCACCCTGCTCCACCATTTGTGCACATTTATGCTTTGCTGCGGTACTGAGGTTATTGCACGTTCAGTAAGGACAAAGACCTCTCAACACTGCTTTGAAAATGGGGGTCCAGTGAGATAGTGAATTTCTAATTTCCTGAGACATTTTTCCCTCAGCCATGACCAACAAAACGATTATCTAATTATTCACTTCTTGATGCCCAAGTGATGGTGGCTTTGTTTGCTTACAGGATACGGACACTACAACCCAATTAATTCATTGTACATGAGGCACTTTTAGATGATCACAAGATTATCGGAAATAGGAGCAGAAGTAGGTCATTAAGCCCATCGAGCCTGCTCCATCATTCAATAAGGTCACGGCTAATCTAATTGTAACTTTACCTTCATTTTCTTGCCTGCGCCTCATAACTCTTGACTTCCCTGTAGATCAAAAATCTGTCCGGCTCAGCCTTGAAATATTCAATGATCCAAACTCCACTGCTTTCTGGAGAAAATGGTTGCAAAGATTTGTGACCGTCTGAGAGAAGAGATTCCTCGTTATTACCCTCTTAAGTGTGAGGCTCATTATTTTTGAAATTCTGCCCTCCTCTAAATAGACTCACCATGAACTGTCACATCGTCTCTCCATTTACCTTGTCAAAACTTACTTGGAATCTTTTACTTTTTTCAATAAGATCACCTCTCCTTCTAAATCCCAATGAGAATAGGCCCAATATGCTCAATATTTCCTCGTAAAACAACCCCTGCATTCCAGAAATCAGCATTGTGATCCTTCTATATACTGCTTTCAATGCTCCTTAAGTAAAGAGATCAAACCTGCGCAGAGGACTCTAGGTGTAGTCTCACCAATGCACTGTACCATTGTAGCAAGACTTTCTTAGTTTTATTCAGCATTCCCCTTGCAATAAATGGCAACGTTCCATTTGTTGTGTCAGTATGCTGACTTTTTGTAACTCAAGAACATCGAAACTCTTGTGCTACAATATTCTCCATTTAAATAATATTCTGCTTTTTCCATTCTTCCTGTCAAAGTGGATGTTATATTTTCCCAAAGTACCTTACATCTGCCAAATCTTTGGTCATTCACTAAACTTTTCCTTTGTAAACTCTTTTAATCCTCTTCACAAATTGCTTTTCTATCTTTGTATTATCAGCACATTTGGCCACAATATATTCAGTCACCTCACCTAAAATAAAAAATCAAACATTTGCAAACATTTGACTCCTTTGCACTCTACTCGTTGCAGTTTGTCAAGTTGAAAGTGTTCAATTTATCTTGACTTTGCCTACTTTGTAGTGCATCCTGTATCCTTGCTAGTATAACACCCCAACATCATAAAGTTCTTATTTGCTGCAGTAGCACCTTATCAAATATCTTTTGGAAATCCAAATACACAATCTCCACAGATACCCCTTTAGCCACTCTGCTGGTTGCTTTCTCAAAGAATTCTAATATATTCACAAAAATGATTTTGCTTTCCCAAAATCATATTAACCTGAATGCATGATGATTTTCTAAATACCATAGACATCAACTGTAGCAAACAAAGTTCAAATACTTAGGTAAATCATATCACACTATCCAAGTATGACTATAAAATTCATTATGGAGCTCACAATTCTCTGGAAGATTAATATACATTATAATCCACAATTCCAGAATGACTTACTGCACTTGGATATTTATTCAAAGTTCTTATGCAAATTGTACCTTTGACCTCAGTTTACGTATATAACTAGCAAATCACAATACATCAAAAAAGACACCAAATTGACACCAGGTTAACTTGGAGGTAAGAATATATACTTCGTCCATTTCAACCTCCTGATCATTTTGTTACCATGGTTATTTGGTTCACTTAATCTTTTCAACTAATTTCAGACTATAAATATGGTGGCCCGAACATTATCTCCTCAAAGCCTCAAGACATGGATGAATACCTTCATATCGTTCTTCAATTTCTCATCTTTGCCTCAGACAAGCTTCACAAAGCATCCTTATTCAACAAAGTGGAAAGCTGTTTTAATTCAGAACATGCTGCTTCCCCAGATATGAGTTATACCAGCAGTATAAACCTGTATTTCCATGCTGATAAATTGCTATAGGATATGGATGAATCAGAATTAATTTAAAATTTGTGTGCAGAGAAATTATGTGGCAAATATAACATCAGTTTCTGCTAACTTAGATATAACTTGACTTCTCCCCAATTGTAATGCTCTAGGAATCAACATGAGATGGGTAATAATGAACTTAAAGATGCAAAACTGAATAGATCGGAATAAATATCAAAATATAACCAAGGGTTAGACTAAATGCTGAGACCAAGCTCTCTGCATTCTTCTTTGAATTTGAGGGCAAACCTGCCTCCACTGGGCTGGCTCACTCTACTTAAAATAGCTAATGTAACTCCGATATTTAAAAAGCGGGGGAAACAGAAAGCAGAACAATTCAGACCAGGTGGTTTAACATCTGTCACAGGGAAGATATCAGAAGCTTTTATTAAAGACATTTTAGAGCTGTGCACCTGAATAGGTTCAATGTAATCAGGGAGAGTCAATATAGTTTTGTGACAAGGAAATCATATTTAACCATAATAATGGAGCTCTTTGAGGAAGCATTATGTGCAATTCATGTGATCCAGTGGATTTAGACTTCCAGAAGGCAGTTGAAAAGGTGGTAATTAAAGGCTATTGTAAAAAACCAAAGCTCACCATGTCAGGAGTAATGTATTGACATGGATAGAAAATTGATGATAGTTGTATTATCGATAGCCACAGGTGAGGTGCCAGAAGACTGGAGATTGGCTAACATGGTGCCACTATTTAGGAATGGTGGTAAGGAAAAGCCGGGGAACTGTGGACTAGTGAACCTGACATCATTGGCGGGCAAGTTGTGGAAGGAATCCTGAAGGACAGGATTTACATGTATTTGGAAAGGCAGGGACTGATTAGGGATAGTCAACATGCTTTGTGCATGGGAAATCATGTCTCACTAACATGATTGAGTTTTTTGAAGAAGTAACAAAGAGGATTGACGAGGGCAGAGTGGTGGACGTGATCTATATGGACTTCAGTAAGGGATTCAACAAGGTTCTTCATGCTAGACTGGTTAGCAATGTTAGATCACAAGGAATACAGGGAGAATTAGCTATTTGGATACAGAATTGGCTCAAAGGTAGAAGACAGGGGGTGATGGTGGAGGGTTGCTTTTCAGACTGGAGGTCTGTGACCAGCTGTTTGCCACAAGTACTGGGCCCACTGCTTTTTCTCATTTATATAAATGACTTGGATGTGAACTTAGGAGGTATGGTTAGTAAGTTTGCAGATGACACTAAAATTGGAGGTGTAGTGGACAGCGAAGAAGGTTACCTCAGAGTACAACAGGATCTTGATCAGATGGGCCAATGATCCGAGGATTGGGAGATTGAGTTTAATTTAGACAAATGTAAGGTGCTGCATTTTAGAAAGGCAAATCAGAACAAGACTTATACATTTAATCGTAAAGTCCTGGGGAGTGTTGCTGAACAAAGAAACCTTGGAGTGCAGGTTCATAGTTCCTTGAAAGTGGAATTGTAGGTAGATAGGATAGTGAAAAAAGTGTTTGGTATGCTTGCCTTTATTGGTCAGTGCATTGAGTATAGGAGTTGGGAGGTCATGTTGCAGCTGTACATGGACAAGGTTTGGCCACTTTTGGAATATTGCATGCAATTCTCGTCTCCCTCCTACAGGAATGATGTTTTGAAACTAGACAGGGTTCAGAAAAGATTTACAAAGATGTTGCCATGGTTTGGAGGATTTGAGCTGTAGGGAGAGGCTGAATAGGCAGGGGCTATATTCCCTGGAGCGTCAGAGACAGAGGGGTGACCTTATAGAGGTTTATAAAGTCATGAGGGGCATGGATAGGGTATACAGGCAAGGTCTTTTCCCTTTTGTTTCATTGAATGGTGTAGCTAGCTCAAGGAGTGAGGGGCCTACTCCTGCTCCTAATTCTTATGTTCATAAGTTTTTAGTTAATAGGCCTTTAATTATTGTATCACAGAGCAGAAGCCGATTGGAGACTGGTGGTACTACTGTACCTCTGTGTCACTAAGAGTGGTGGTCACTGCCAGTACAACAGGAGGCCCAGGAGGAAGAAAAAGGTATGAATGCCCCATAAACCAGGTAAGTCTGGCATCCTGCCAGCTTGGTGAGAAGGATGCTCGGCATGTTGGACATGGCAGGTGAGGAGCATAGATGCACAGAGAGACATTCATGAGGGTGTCTTCTAATTGACATTAGGTACCTTCTTTCACTGATTAACAGTCTGTAATGTCAAACTTGACAGGTTGCAATTGGGTATAGGCCATTTCTACTGACTGTTCAATCTGAGTGGCAGCGAGATGAGGCCTATAAGTAAGCCTTAATTTCCACAAAAAGTGGGGATGTTCGCTGATGATTGCACAATGTTCAGCACCAATTGTGACTCCTCAGATACTGAAGCAGTCTGTGTTCAAATGCAAAAAGATCTGGACAATATCCAGGCTTGGGCTGACAAGCAGCAAGTAACATTCGTGTCCCCACCAACAAGAGAGATTCTAACCACTGCCCCTTAACATTTAATGGTGCTCCATCACTGAGCTCCCCCACTATCAATATTCAGGGGCTTACCATTGACCAGAAACTCAACATAAAAACAGTAGCCACAAGAGCAGGTCAGAGGCTAGGAATACTACGTAAGTAACTTACCTCCTGGCTCCCCAGAGCCTGTCCACCACCTATAAGGCACAAGTCAGGAGTGTGATGGAATATTCCCTATTTGTGTGGATGGGAGTAGCTGCAACAGCACACAAGAAGCTTAACATCAAACAAGACAAAGCAGCCCGCTTGATTGGCACCACATTCACAAACATCCACCCGCTCCACCATCAATGCTGAGCAACAGCAGTATGTGCTATCTATAAGGCTTACTGCAGAAATTCACCAAAGATCCTCAGACAGCACCTTCCAAACCCATGACCACTTCCATCTGGAAGAATATGGGCTGCAGATACATTGGAACACCTCCACCTGCAAGTTCCCCTCCAAGCCACTCACCATCCTGACTTGGAAATATATTGCTGTTACTTCAGCATTGCTGGGTCAAAAACCTGGAATTCCCTCCCTAATGGCAGAAATAGAGTGAGCGAATGGACAAAAATCTGACATATGGAGTATAATATTGGATATGTGACATTATTCATTTTGGTAGAAAGAATAAAAAAGTCAGATTATTACTAAAATGGAGAATGACTGCAGAATTCCGAAGTGCAGGGCGATTTAGTTGTTTTGATACATGAGTCACAAATAGTTAGTATTCAGGTGCAGTTCATAACCAGGAAGTCTAATGGGATGCTATCCTTTATTCGGACAAATATTGTACATAAAACTAAGGATATTATACATCAGCTAAACAGAGTGTTGGTGAGACCATATCTCGAATACTATGTGCAGTTTTGATTTCCTCATTTAAAGAAGGAAGTAAATGCATTGGAGGCAGTTTGGAGGAGGTGTTGGACTGTTGCTAATGGATACAGTGTTGAGGCTGCCCTGTGAGGAAGTGAGCTGTGTGAAGAGAACTTTAAAACGCAAAAAAAAACTTTTAGACGTCATCCTGGAAACACCCTCACAAACCACCTCATCCCCACCCACACATCCAACCCCACCACACAGTTTCATCATGCTGCATCCATCCCTACTCATGCTAGCCTATGCCTCTTAACCAGCCGCCATGTCCCTTCATAACCTCCATGTGAACCAGTGCCATGCTATACACTCCCATAGCCTCCCGATAGCCTTCATTGCAACTGATGCCCCTCTACCGATCCCATGACTCTTTAGTGCCAACTCAGGCCAATCCATTGTCCTCTACCCACCAACCTTTGCCCTTCCACACTTCATACTAACTCGTCCAGTATCCACCATGGGTATACCTCAGGACACATGCTGAGATTAAGTAAATAAAGCTCTAAGTTTATGTTAATAACTTCACTATTTTGCAAAAAAAAATCTCTCATTGATAAAATCCCATTCATTACATTGAAATTCCTTCAATTATTTAAACACTTAAGGGAAAAAAAAATTTGTTTTCATACATCAAAGATTTTCTAATCAATTGGAGCTCTCAACCTGTCAAAAGAATGCAGCAAGTTTTGACCTTCTCTTGAAATTAGAAACCTTGGACATTATACTCATGAAAAATACACTTGGTTGAAAGTACCTATTCTTTAACCTATGCAGCTACCCCCATTAACCAAACTGTGTAATTCCCCCTTCCCCCCCCCCATTGTCTTCCTGCTAAAAGTAGTGGCTGCTGGGTTTGGGGGCATGAATTCCAGAATTGGGGCTCTGGTACCATTTTAGTTAATCCAGAGACCCTGTCCTCTATCTCATTGTGAAACCTAGGCCCATTATATATGTTTGTCACTGTGGTTTATTATGCATTTTATTGACATTTGAATGTAATCATCACACACTGATCACTTGCCAAAAAGGTAAAGCCCACACTCCTTCCATCCTATGACTTCAAATAGCTTTATCAGCGACATGTTGCGCATAAATATTTCAATAATGGTTTCAATACACAAAAATGCGTCTCTCGTGTGAAATTGTGAACTCTACCAATCACAGCATGGAGTGGCCACTTCAAGCACTTTATCTCATCAAAAAAAGTGCGAAACTGCTGAAAATTAAAATACATATTTTATCTTTCTACTGGCACATTGAGGTTGCCATATGAAGATGAGCTGTTTTTGGAAGATACTTGAGATGAAAGGTTGCAGTGAAGAAGAACATCATAATAGTGAAATGAAACAAATGACACGTTTTGAGATTAGCATGAGAGTTTGTGAAATTCTCCATGGTACGATTATCTCAAGATTAAAAGTTTACGGGAATAATCATTTGATAGTGATGCTGCAGAGTGCTGCAAAGAGAAATTAGACAGACAGCCATCCCAGGATTATTTTCTCCGATTCTCCCAAAATGAGAATTTATGTGTGAGGTTTACTGAGTTTACTATGAATATGTTTTAGCAGCATAGACCTTTTATACTTGAATCTGGACCGATTGCCTCTATTAATTAAAGCAAATTATTCGAACAGAATTCTTATGTAGTAATGTTTCTCAAGTGCTGCCTGATGGAGTCAGAAGCATTAGAAATTATATCAACATCCCACAGTTGCTCAGCAAATTGCAGTTCAATACACTTTCCCTTTATACAGTGTCTTTTTGCTCTTGAATCTAATTGCTTTAAAAAGATGAGCAAATGTTACCTACAAGCTACCAGCAAGTCATGACAGCTGGCAAGATCACAATTTTACTGCTATATCCGCCATAGAATATGCTCTTGATGTAACAATATAAAGATGTTACAATTGGCCAAGCTGCCTTGGTTCAAGGAGGCAACATTTCAGTCAGGAAATTTGCTAATGCTTGCAATCCACTACATTTGCTGAAAGTGCATCACAGCTTGGGTAGGATTAAGCTTGACTTATTTTTCCTTATCATTTAACCAATTCTTCCTTAACAACCTGTTCAGGGATACTATGACACACTTCTATAGCAGGTGGGACTTGAACTTAAGCCTCCCTGTCTAGGGGTAGGCATACTACCACTGTGCCAACAAGAGGGCCAACTGCAACCTTGACTGTTATGTTGCTTGCACTTGAATTGCCAATCAACGTTCCCGCATGATCAATGGTCACTGAAGCAAGGCATTGGAGGATGCCTGGCAACTTTGCTTCGACAAAAAGACAGTATTCTGGAAATACTAAGCAGGCAAGGCGGCATCTGTGGGAAAAAAGGAATAAAGTTACCTTTTCAGTTCAAAGGCCATTCATCAGAACTGAAAAAGGTGAGAGGTGCAATATTGGTTTTAAGCAAGGACAGAAGCAGGTGGGGGAAGAAAGGACAAAAGGGAAGATTTGCGATAGTTTGGAAAGTAAGAGAAATTAAATGAAAAAAGGGTTGATAGTGCAAGACAAAGTTAAAAAAAACTGTTAAATAAAGAAACAGAAGATTGGTAGAGAGGAAAAGTGTAAACATCACAAAAATATTAATTAAATGAGTTCTGAAGATATGATCTGAAATTGTTGGTCTTGTTGTTGAGTCTGAAAAGCTTGAGCTTAAAATATCAAATCAAAAGATGAGGCCCCCAATTTTTGGAGTGAGCAGATGTATCTGTACTAGTTCTGTAAGTTCCTAACGATTATGCCTGACCAAATATGGTTGTACTTATTGCTATCATGCGTAAACCTTCTTGTTTTCTAAGAACAGTGTATCTATACTGGTTTATCCTCTATGACTAATTACTAGATCAGCCAAGACAAAGCAAAGGCAAACAAGGATTAGTAACAATGAACTACCTCAAACATCTCATATCCAGCACAAACTGTTGGTAGAGGTGGCAAAAACCACAAGGTGTCAGCAGTGGCCATCTGGAAAAAATATCACAAATGAGGGTAATGGTGGTGATGAAAGTGTTGGCCTGGGTGTTGCAGAGGGAACAATTCCTTCAGACTGCTGGAAGGGGAGGGAAAAATCTGTTTTGAATGACATCAAACGGAATGGCTGACGGAAATATCAGAGAATATCTAATGAATGTGCCCACTATTGGAGCAGAAGATGTGAACCACACAAAGGCTATTCTGGTTCTGGGATGACTGGGAGGGGTGAGAGTAGATGTGCTGGTACAGAAGACAGTTCTGTTCCATTTCCCACTGTCCTGCTCTCACCGGTTTCCCTCCCTTCCAAAAACTATGTTAGGATCCCTTTTCCTCGTCTTCCACTGCAACAGCCTTCACATTTAATGGATCATCCTGCACAATTTCCAGCACCTCCAATTTGATGGTACCAGCGAACTCCAAACACATCTTCCCTCTCCTCACCTTCCAGCATTCTACAGAGACTGAAATCTTCATGCCACACTAGTCAGCTCCTCAGTTACTGCTAACAGAACTTCCCATTCACAGGTCAGTACCATGAGTAAGTACAGAAAATGCAATGCATTTATCTTTTAACATCCTTTCTCCCTACTGCCCAAGGCCACAACAGTCCTTTCAGCTGAAGTAACAATTTGCTTGTACTTGGTTCAACTTTGTTTCCTGTGTTCGTTGCTGATAATTGGTTTCATCTACGCTGGAGAAACTGAACCCAGGTTTGGTGCCACTTTTATGGCACATTGCCATTCAGTCCACCATCAGGACTCTGAGATTCTGGGTCCCCTGTCATTTTCATTCCCTGGCCTCTCTGCCCTCAGCTGTTCCTTTGTAGACTCATGGGCGTTTGCAGAACGACACTTCATCTTTTGTTTAGATATATTACAGCCTTCTGAACTCAACATTGAGTTCAACAATTTCAGATCATAACATCTGTGTAAATTCCATTTGTTGTAACTGTTGATGTTTCCATTCTTTTCATTTGCACCTTGAGACACATTTTATTCCTTCTTTACTTGCCCCTTTGCTTTTGCCTTGCAGTCTTTGCATTTTCGCTTTTATTACCTTCTACTCAGTCATGACTTTTCCTTTGCATTCTTTTTTTCCTGCATCTCCCCCTCCTCTTTTTTCCATCTCAATATTTGATACATTTCTTCATGGTGAAAGGATATCAGCTTGAAATACGAACTAAGAGCAGGGGCAGTCAATTCAGCCCCTCGAGCCTGCTAT
This sequence comes from Rhincodon typus, assembly GCF_021869965.1. Taxonomy (NCBI): domain Eukaryota; kingdom Metazoa; phylum Chordata; class Chondrichthyes; order Orectolobiformes; family Rhincodontidae; genus Rhincodon; species Rhincodon typus. The sequence goes on from NC_063338.1 coordinate 23,653,935, forward strand.
GCTATTTGATACGATCATCTCGGCTTCTCCTCCACTTTCCTGCCCCCTCTCCGTAAACCTTTAACCCATTACTATTCACAAATCTGTCTATCTTCTGCTCACATTTACTCAATGTTCCAGCGGCCACTGCACTCTGGGGTAGCAAAATTCCACTGATTGATGACCTTCTAAGTGAAATAATTTCTCCTCATCTCTGTTTTAAATCTGCTACCTGTTACCCCTGAAACTACAACTAATGAAATGTTTCTTTTTATTCTCTCTCTGCAAATGCTGCCAGATCTACTGTTTTTTTTAATATTCTGTTTTTATTACAGATTTCCAGCAGCTTCAGTGGTTTTTATTTCACAAAGACAGCTCATCACCACTTCTGACAGCTAATTAGGGATGGGCAACACTTACTGGCTTTGACAACCACCCTCATTTACCCAGAACAACTTTTAAAAATGTACAAAAGTCATGGCTTCAGGAGGGTGGGGGAAGAAGAGAAAATTGATGTGTAAAAAAAGAGTTTTGAGGGAAAACAAAAGGGGTTTGGTTTTACTTATTTAATTAGCAAGTGATTAACCATAAACCCTCACATGTTACATTCCCAAGTCTTGGTTGGACGTGTAGCAATGCTATCTCGATGATTATTACAGATTTGGAAGGAAAAGGCAGGAAGTCAGGAAGTGGTTCCAATCCGTGCCATCCTTATACTTCAGAATCTGCTGCAAAATAATTAAAAATAATTGCTCATTAAACAGAGAAAAGTGAGGTCTTCCAAAAATGTTAATGAAACAAAAGCATCTCCTCTTACTTTCTGTCTGATTGAATAATCTGCATTTCTGTGACTAATTTCTCACTCCTCAGGGGTGAGGTACAGTGACAGTATGGCAGGACAGATGGCACTGCTGTTTCACACTGATGAAAAATCACTTCAGCTCTTGGAAAGATCTTTCCACTTACATGTTACAAATACAGATATAGTTGTTGAACAGTGACTTTAATTGGTATTTACACTTTATCTTCCTGTAGCAGGGTCAAACAACAAAACCTCACATACAACTTAGCATTCTATTTTGGATTTCATGAGAAATCATAATTTGTTCAAATCTTCACGCTCAGAAGGTGGTGATGTTACTGATCAATGATCAGAAGTTGTATCACACAGTTTTAATAAAAAGACATATTTGTCTTTCACCACAAACAGAGAACAAATTCAATGTTGTAATGTCAAGATTTAAATAACATATAGAACCATTTTTCCATTTGTGTATGAGATTCCAGTTGCAACAAAACTTTCTGAATCATTTCCAGTATCATTTATTCCCATTTTGATTTCTTTATTATGTAAATTATTGTTTCAAAATCTTGCGTTTTCTAGATTAATGCCAGTGGTGTAATTACCAAAGAAGAACAGATATACCTCCTTATTGCAGAAAAGGCAAACTGTGATCAACATTTATTGAATCAAACTGAAAAAGGTAGGACTTTGTTACTGAGTTATATTTGTTTCTCTATCAAACAGTTACGTCACTTTTGAGTAAAATTGTCATTTTCTACCGTTGCAGGCTAATTTGCCAATGCTAAGCAGGTGTTTGGGAATCTGGAGGTGATACTCGAGAGGAAAACGACAGAGCCTAGAGAACATAGAAAGATAGGTAGCACTAAAGTGAGAAATATGAGGTATAAGGTGGGGGCAGACTAAGACAGTAGTAGTAAGATCTACATTATGTTTGCTGTCCATGTATGTGGCAAACAAGATTTTTGAGTTGCAAGTGCAGGTAGCTACATGGAAATATAATGTTGTAGCTCAACAAAGGTGAGGCCTGGGTCCAAATATTGGTCTTCAGGAAAAATAGTGAAAGAAAGGATGAGGGGCAGCAGTATTCATTAAAGGCAGCATTAGAGGATACAAAAACAGGATATCCCAGTTGTCAAAGAAAGGATCTACTTAGCTAGAGCTAAGCAACAATATAGTTTACCTTTACATTACTGAGTACATTCTGTTGGCTGCCATCTATATGGGAAACAATCTGAGGGATAAATTTGCAAAATGCAGAAAAATGCAGCAACTATAACTAATTATCATGAGAGACTTCAACTATCCAAATACAGACTAGGATAGAATAAAGGACAGAGAGGGGCAAATGTTTCTCGAGTGTGTTCAAAGGGATTTTCTCCATCGGTTTGTTTCCAGTCCATTGAGGAAAGAGGCACTGTTAGATTTGGTTATGGGGAATGAGGTCTGTTATGTGGACCAAGTGTCAGAGGTGAACACTTAGGGGACAGTGATTATAGTACTAAAACATTTAGGCTAGGTACAGAATAACTTAAAATAAAAAATATTTAGTTGGGGGGAGGCTGACTGTGATTAGGTGAGAACAGATCTGGGACAGATACATTAGAATCAAAGATTGACTGGCAAAATCGGAACCGAACAATGGACTATTTTAAAAGAGGGAACAGTCTGAGTATGGTCAGGTACATCTATTATAGGGGAAAGGTATGGCAAATAAATGCAGAGCTATTTGGATGATGAACGCTATAGATAATAAACATAACACCAACAAATTTGGTATTCAGGTAGATAACACTATTGAGAACCATTTTCAATATAAAATGTTCAGAGTGAAAATGAGAATGAGTAAAGTTTCCAGAAGTCTTCTGCAGACATAAAGGTGGGAAGAAAACGAAAACAAAGGTTTTAGACCAAAAAAATGAATTTATAAATGGAGACTGGGTCATGGCTGAGGTACTAAAATGAGTCTTTAAAAAGAAAGAAGAATCAGTCTGAGTCATTGTGATAGAGGTAACTGAAATAATGGGTAGACTGAACATTGATAAAATGGTGTTATTGAATAGGGTGGTTGTTGTTAAAGTTGATTTGGCACCCTGATTGGATGAGATGCATCTAAAGATATTGAGGGAGATAGGAATGGAAATTGTGGAGGCATTGACCATAAACTTTCAATTCAATTTAGATATGGGTGTTGGCCCTAGGATCTGGAGAATTGCAAATGTTACATCCTTGTTCGATGAAAGATCTAAGGATAAGCCAAACAATTACAAATCAGTTAGTTTGATCTTGGTAATGCAGAAAGCCTTAGAGAGGAGAATTTGGGACAAAGTTAATGATCACTTAGGATATTTGGATCAACTAAACAAAGGACCTTTAAAGCATCGACCTTTTAAGCGCAAATTCTGTTTAACTAGCTTGTTAAGTATGTTGATTATGTAACAGAGGGAATTAATGAGGAGCAGTCACTTAGGATATGTGGATTAATTGAGCATAGCTAGCCCGGATCTTTTAAGCACAAATTGTGTTTAACTAACTTGTTTTTGTTGATTAAGTAACAGACAGGATTAGTGAGGGCAGTGCATTTGATCTTGTGGACGTGAACTGACAAAATTTATTTGACAAGATGCCAATCAACAGACTTGTGAGTATTGTTAGAACTCATGGAATAAAGAAGGACATTAGCAACATGGATACAAAATTGGTTGAGTGACAGGGAACAGAGACTAATAGTGACCAATTGTTTTGCAGACCAACTGTTAATTCTAAGACAGTGCTTTTCTTGCCACACATCAAATAGCTAGTCTCGAGTATTCAGTGCATAATTTCAAAATTTGCAGGTGACAAAAAAACTTGTAAATATTATGAAATACGAGGAGGATAATTTTAAGCTACAAAAGGACAGTTGTACAGTCAAGCAATTAGCAGATGCAATTTAATGCAGGGAGGAGTCATTTGATTCATTTTCATGGGAAGAATGAGGAGAGGCATTTTAAAATGAAAGTTGCAATTCTAAAGGGAATGCAGGAACAGAGGGACCTGGGCACAACGCATTGAAGGTAGCAGGACAGTTTGAAATGTGGTTAGTAAAGCATACAGGATTCTGAGCTGTATAAATAGAGGGTTTGGCACGAAAGCAAGGAAATTATGTTAATACTGTGTGAAACATTAGATTGACCTCAGCTGGAGGATTGAGTGTAATTGTGCACACTGCACTTTAGGACAGATGAAAATGTGTTTAAGATGGAGTAAAAAGGATTCATGAGAATGAATCCACATGGGATGTGGAAGTTCAATTATTGGACTGTTTGGAAAAGCTGTAGCTTTTTTCCTTGGAGAGAAGAAGACTGAAAGGAGATTTCATACCTATTCAAAACCATGATTAATCTGTATGGAGTAGTCAAAGAAAACTTGGTCCCTTTGGTGGAAACATCTAGAACCAGAGGACATTCATTTACAGTCATTAACAAAATAAGCAATAGTTACGAAAAGAAAGACTTTCTTACATTTTGAGTGGCTGGGACCTACAACTACCTGAGAGTGTGGTGGAGATGGATTTAACTGAGGCTTCAAAAGAGAATTCAAAAGAAATTTGGTTAATATGTGGAAAGAAAACCTTTCCAGTGCTCAGGGAAATGGTAAAGCAGTAGGAGTTCTCTTCTGAAGCGAATATGAAACAGACATGATGGAACAAATGGTCTTCTTCTTTTCTGTAACCATTGTATGATTCTATTTTCCTATCACTTTTGATCAGAAATCTGAGGTTCACAACACATAACACATCAAGGCTGAAAATTGTAGGAGAGAACATAAAATAAATTGACAAGTTAATAGTTTACCAATACTAATATTTGATTGTAAAACCCAAAGGAAAGTTCCATCTTGCAAAGAAAGAAAATGTGTTAATATTTCAGCTCAATGAATGAAAAGTCATTGACCTGCAAAGTTAACCTCTGCTTTGAAAGATGCTACCTAACTCGTTGAGGATTCCAGAATTTTATATTTCCTGTTTACAATTTACAACGTCAGCAGTATACTTTCTTTAGCTTGAGTTCAGAAGACCTGAAAAAGGATGATTCACATACCAATTCAATGTGATGCCTTGATTCCAATACAGACCCACACCTGAAGAAGAATATTTAGGATAGTGTAATGGATCTTAAAGATCCATTTGATATACAAGGTCACGTCATTACCAAAGCCCTCATTTGCATTGAGACTGAAGTCATACTGCATATACAGCTAAAACCTGCTATCAAGGCATTACTGTCACCAAATTGAGGGATAATAACAGAGTAGAGAGTCACTGAAATTTATGGCATACATCTTTACCCAGAGAGTGGTGGGGAAATGGAAGCTGCTGCCACATGGAGTGTTTGAGGCAAATAGCAGATATGCAATTAAGAGAAAACTAGACAAAGACATAGATGAGAAATAGAAGCTGTGTTAACAGGCAGAGTTAGATAGCAGGTGGCTCTTGTGGATGATAGGCCCAGTTGCACTGAATGGCTGGATTTTTTGAAAATTCCATGTAATTCACCTTGGAGCCAGTTCAGGCCTTTATAGACAATTGCATTGCACAAGTTTACTGTCTTCATGAAGCTAAGACTGCTTTGCACTGTCCCAAAAAGGTTGCACTGTGAAAGCATTGCAAGAGCAACAAGGCAGGAAAGTTTAAAGAGAAATGACTGAAGTAATGTTAATGGAACATAGAAAGGTAAGAAGGAGCAAGGGAAGTGATGTTGGAGCATTAAGTTCAGGAAATTGATAATGTCTGTGAGATAATATATAACATAACAGGCACACAACTTGGCAGAGGCAAGTAACATCATGGGATTGCTAGCATAGGGAGTTATATTAATGAAGGAAGTTCAGAAACAATTGGATGTAACCTGGCATAAAGTTTACATATCTGGTATGAATTGAGAAGGTATGGTTAATCAATAATGAAACTAGGACTAATATTCTGTGTGTTGCAAAATAACACATCGTGTAGATTTGATCATTAGAATTCTGTAGACTGAAACATTATCAGCCTTGTTTTGTCTATTTTCCTGGAAATTATGTGGATATTTATGACCCAATAAAATTATCTTTGTAGGACTACCACATTTCAGCCACAAGTAAATCTATGTATTGGAATTTACATTGGTATTGGTATTTACTTCTCAAATGATGAGATGTAAGTGCACGCCACACATGCGAACAGACATATCATTGCTCATTTACAAGATTATCATCTCATATTTTGCACCCTGTATGGAAAATCAAACTCTATGTTAAGAATCTCATTTTTGTTTTGATGTCAGCATGTTTTCCCAACTCATTAACTAATGCCCACATCGTTCAGCATTGTAAATAGCATATGGGACATAAGGAACACAGGCTGATAATTTGAGAAATAAATGGTGGAATTCTTCCAGCTGCTGAATGATGTGGGCATTAGTTAGTGAGTTGGGAAAATATGGTGAGATCAAAACAAAAATGAGATTCTTAACATAGAGTTCAATTTTCCATACAGGATGCAAAATGTGAGATGATAATCTTGTAAATGAGCAGTGATATTTCTGTTTGCCTGTATTGGCATGCATTTACATCTCATCATTATCTCACCTTTTATATGCTATTCTCTCAGAAAAACTAGACGGTGACAACGTGGGACATGAAAGTCAGAGCAGGTACGTAGTCACTTCAGCTCACAGCTTGCTCCACTGAGTCACCATCTTGGACAGCAATCCCCAGTATCTCATAACCATGCTGCATGGGTAGCAACCGCCTGCAGCCCATTTCCTCGGAGATTGGCATTGGATGGGCACTAGCCTTACCTGATTCTTGTGATGCACCCCTGACTCAGAACACTGTTCTCTACTTCAATACTGCACTTTGGAGAGCACAACACCTTTCACTGTAATGCTGCTGCCAGGGTGGTTTGCACACAGGGACAGGTATCGAACTCATGCATTGGAGTAGGGTGCACCTTCAGGCTCTTTGCTTGCTGTCTTAGCACTCAATTACTTCATACTTATTTGGATGTTCGCAACATCTCTGCCTTCCCTTGCCCTTTTGCGCTTTGCCATTTTATTCAGAACTCACAACTCACAGTGTGTCTGCCTTTCCTTGCTGAGTGGTGTAGACACAAAGTTAGGCAACATGCCATAGTTCTCCACAGAGATCAATTAAAGGGTGGACATGTTGCTCCATGACACCTTGCTGCAGCACTATTGCACCTACAGCATGTTCCAGCAGCCTATGTGGCAAACCCACTGCATGTGCTTCAACCAAATGGCCATGTCTTGAACTCTAAGTGCAGTAATCCTCAGGAAAGTCAATGTGTACAATTGCGTGTTGGTGGTTTTCACCCTAGTCAGTCGAGAATAGCATCCAATCTCAATCTGTGTTTGAACATAATCAGTAAGCCACTTGGGGCAATTAGGTTCAGGTATTCCGCATCTCTACATTCTGGGAGTGCGCCATGTTCAAACCTGCAGGGGGTAATTTTGGGTGATGACACTTTCATGGTAGAGTTGGAAGATTTGGAAACTGATGCGGTTGACAGGGAGTGCAAGGAAGAAAGGAACATGAAGGTTTGTGGGAGTTACTTCACTTAACAGGTTGAACCAGTGCCATACTCAATGAAGTGTGATCTGTGTTGTTTTCCATCCTCACCCAAATCTCACAGAAATGAAAAATGGCAGCCACCACAGCTGGAGTGGGTAGTAAGCGTTTTTATTCTGTTGGAGGATGCAGGCTCTACTTGTAAGCAATGTGACACCTTTCAAGAGCGATTGCATTCATCAGGTACTTACTCAGTACAGGTTGATGGACATCTGTAATCATAGCACCCTGTATCTGAAATGCAAACAGTGTCCAACTGTGTGGGATATAAATCCTGGTCGCAAGCAATCTTGACCATGGCGTTGCTCCTTAAACATAATCATCTCCTTGAAGCAGAACTAATCACAGCTGACATTAAAAGTGGCACCATCAGCCCACTATTCAGAAAGACAATCCAACATGTCAGGTCTTCACAAAGGCATGGAACTGATTTCCTGTCAGTCTGAACTATAAGCATTTGCCAAAGAGATCTGATGAAGAGTCATCTAGACTAGAAATGTAAGCTTGCTCTCTCTCCATGGATGCTGTGATTTCTGGCACTTTTGTTTTCAGTACAGATTCCAGCATCTGCAATAATTTGCTCCTTTTGTTAATGTGACTGCAATTGCAATATCTGATTATTCTTGTCTTCTATGTCTTGCGCTGGATGTATCAGAATAAGGTCCACAATCTGAAAGATCCATGCAGAAGCTCAACTTGTTGGAGTGCTCCATGTCCCACTATATGGGGAACTATGTTAAACTATCATTTCTAAGCAATGTGAATGCTCACTGCTCAAGTTACTAAGAAACTGTCCTGTTTCTGAAATTCCCCACATGAGTTCATTGGAACCTTGACCAATAAGTCCAGCCACAGGCAGGATTATCATCGCTGTGGTCACTGTGCTATGAAGTTGCAGAAAAATTGAGGGGATATAGATGCACCAGCAAGCCCAGGATTTGCACCAACCACTAGCAGCTACTGAACAGGTTCCATGTGAAGGTATCATGGCCCAGTTGAAGGTCCCCTCAGGATGTAGTGGAGATACAGGGGACCCAAAGTCTATTGTTCTCAATGCCATTTCCTTCAGATGAGCAAGGTACATGGCTACCTCAGACTGAGGGTGTCCCTGATCAGTGTCACCGAGCTATGTCAACTGCTGAAGTGAGACCCATATTTTGAAAGGGTGAGTGGTCATCCTCCCAGTGGCTGTTAAGGTGACAGCTGCACTAGGGACTGCTTCCTAGGTTCCACTGAGGACCTGTGTGAGATCGCTCAATCCTCAACTCACAATCATATTAAACCTGTTAGTAAAGCAACTTGGGCCAGCATTCACCTCGTGTTGTTTATGCACCTCATCATCTTGTTTCCCCGTGATGAAGTCAGTGCCACAGCCTGGCCGGAAGGTTCTACCAACATAGCTAACATCCCCCAGACACAGGGTGTGATAGACTGTTTACACATCGCATTGAGAGGGCTGTATCATAATGCAGCTGACCTTGTCCACAGGAAACAAATCCATTCCATCAAAGTACAAGTTATCTGTAAACTTCGGTACCACATCACATCTGTGCCTAGTACCGTCTAAGCTGTCATGATGCCTGTAGCCTTGAGAACAACTTATGTTCCTGCTTCATTTCAAAGGTTGGATGACTTACAATGATGGTGGCTAGGAGATCTGACATACCTTCTGAAACCAAGGCTGAAAACTTCATTACACAATATGCAGAGTGAAGCTGAGCGTAGATGCAATGAAGGCCATTCTTCCACCAGGGACATTGTACAGGCAACCTGAAGATCAGGTTCTGACACTTTGCTCAGTCTGAGGGATGCCATGCCATCAAAACAAGATAGAATGTGCTGCATAATACTTGCATGCTGTGCACTGTACATTTGGAGCAGGCAAAGAGGGGATTGAACGATGCTGAAGATCTGAGAGCAGCAATCTACCGAGGAGGAAGATCTAGACAATGATCAGGAGAAAAAGTGCCTTCTGTGTGATATAGCAGTGCAGCATCTGGTACAACAAGCCAAACAGGACTGAATTAACATCCGCCTTTCAATAGATCTGAATTGGGTGAACTGGTCATTCATTGACTGTAAATTTGTTGTTGTTTGAAAGGCATTGTTTAATTCAAGGAAGTAAATGTAATGTTTTTGGTTTTTTTTTCTTCTTATTCAATAAAAGTTATTGGCACAAATTGTTTGAAGGCTTTAAAATGTGTGATGCTCCCACATTAAACAATGGCGAGATGTTATGCTATGATAGGCAAAAGGGAAAAGGTAACAGTCCCTTTGATAGAGTTCAGAGATGGTATGGTATGGATGACAGTAACCTGTGTAGCTTGATTCTTGTAGCTGCAGTTACAATGGCAGTAAATCTGACAGGTGATAGTGTAAAGTGGCAACATATTTGCAAATATGAGCTTCTATTTCTGGTGAACTATCATCCTTGGCACCCATGTGCTCAGAACGTTTTTCTTTTTCATTTCCCTCACACTTTGTGTGCTGTGTATGTTTATATGATTGTAATTTCTGTAAAAGTTATTAAACCCAAGTAGTTAAACCATCTGCCTCCCTGAACAATCTACAGTCTGACACACTTCGTAATTAGTAAGATCACACAACTTTACATGGTTGATCCTTGCTCTTGTCACGTGCTTATAGTAACAGTTTCCAAGCAAACTGGAAAGAGGGTATGATGGATTACTACTGTGGTAAACTGCAGAACAAATCCCCTGAGAAAATATGCAGGACTTTGCATTATATAACTCTTCAATTTGTATCCTGGGAGAAGTGTAGATAATTTAGAAGCAATTTTCCCAATCTCAACTGAAATTGTCTTTGTTGCTATTTAACTTTGTCTGTATGGTTCAGAACATAATAAAGTTTTGACTCTCTAATTTATACCATCCTAAGAATGAATTAACGTTATACTTAACAATTGAAATAAGTGTGGGTACTTGTACCTTCAATTTTGTTTAGTAGCAAATTAAATAAAGAAAATTTGAGATGAACCTGAATGGAACATCAGAGACCCACGATTATTCAGAATTAAAGGTATACATCCGCCTACCGCAATCCTGAGAATTTATTTTCCAAAAAGTGGGGGGTGTGTGGTGCAGATTGAACTTTTCTTCTTCTGCAATGAATGAGAGAAAAATCCAATGGGATCTGTCTGACGTGTGCAAACACCAACCTGTACCACTCCTCCAGCCCCTACTAGAGTAACCAGATGGGTTTGGGTGTTCTGTTCTGGTGATCCTTGCTGCTCAAGTATCAAGGATATCTACTCTGTGACATTAACACCTTTGATACTCCAGGATAATTCCTTATAACACAGCTTCCAGCAATACTTCAGGGAGAGATCGGACTAATAGCACTGTCAGATCTTTTCTGTTGTGCTGGCCCACGGGGGAAAAGCCAGTTAAAAAAAACAGTAATACTTTGAAATGAACATATTCATCATACTGGACCTATGTTTTGAGATATTTAGAAGATGACTCCAGGAAAAGACTCTATTTTAAGCATGCTGTACCAATGAATCATAACAAAGTAATTAACAGTTAAAAATATTCTTTCTTCATTCTCAGACTGGATGCCACATCGTCACATTTACTGTTTATATTATTTTATATTAAAAGTTCCATTATTTTATATTTCCAGATGCTTTAAACTTACTCCCTGCTTTCCGGGTAGACTTTTAATTCATTCTTAGAGCTTTGAGCTCATGAGGAGTTGGCTGGGATGTTGGAGGAGGGGTTACAATAATGTTGAGTTGGAATGTGACGCTAGCATGCCTATTTCCTTACCACTGCCATAGCACTTTTGTCAGAGATGACGAAGCCTCCGAACCTAGAAGATGCAGTTCAATAGCCAATTAAGGGTCTTGTCCCATTGCCAGCATCATTTTGGCATTGGGAAATCATGTGGTAAATGATGACGGCCTCCTTGAAGGCACCATAGTTCTCTGAAACTGGCAAACTGTGACCCACTGAGGCGTCAGCTGGCAGCAGGGCCATTCCAGTGGCAAGACCACCCCTTTGCTCTCACCAGCTGAGGATCTGCATGAGCAACTTTGATGTACTAGGCCCCCTGCCCCTCTTCCTAGGATGGGTGTCCATGCTACTTTTCCAGAGTAGGTGAATTCCTAGCAGCAACCACCAGTGCCAGTGCTAACAGGTGAGGCTTTGACCCTCAGAATGATGGGGGCTCATTAGCTGCTGGATGAAATGAAACCATCACTGTGGAGTTGCACCACCTCTCCACTCCACTTCTCCACCAGCTTCCCGGCATATGGATGGAATCTCTCTGCATGATAAGATGCCAGTGCATATCTCTAGATTATTTGTCGGTATGTCGATTATTAATCCAATAACATAACCACTGCATTACTGGGTTGCAATGTGGAACTTATTACCAAGAACTGGTTAAAGCAAACAGTATAAACGCATTGAAGGAAACGTTAAATAAAAATGTGATAAAGTAATAAAAAAAATCGGAAGGGTTATATGAGAACGCTGGCAGGAGGCTTAGGCAGAACAAAAACACTGGCACCCTGTTTAGTCAAATGGCCTGGTTCTGTGTTGGAAATTCTATATAGTTTGATGTAATTCCTATGGTGTTCACAAAATCTGTTTTTTTCCATGGTGAGAACAGATTCATATTTCGTATTGATAACAAAGTGTGGAGCGACAGGAACACAGCAGGCCAGGCAGCATCAGAGGAGCAGGAAAGTTGACGTTTTGGGTCGGGACCCTTCTTCAGACCTTTTTCTGAAGAAGGGTCCCGACCTGAAATGTCAACTTTCCTGCTCCTCTGATGTAGTAGGAACTGCAGATGCTGGAGAATCTGAGATAACAAGGTGTAGAGCTGGATGAACACACCAGGCCAAGCAGCATCAGAGGAGCAGGAAGGCTGACGTTTCGGGCCTAGATCCTTCTTCGGAAATGGCCGAAGAGATTACGAAAGAGTTGCAGTGGGAGAGAGATCCACTGAGGTTTTTCCGGAGGGAGGAGGGTAACTTCTTCAGGATAGGCATCCTTAGAAGAGGCTTCGCAGTGGGGTTAAAATTGTTTCAGAGATAGTAGGAACTGCAGATGCTGGAAAATCTGAGATAACAAGGTGTAGAGCTGGATGAACACAGCAGGCCAAGCAGCATCATAGGAGCAGGAAGGCTGACGTTTCGGGCCTAGGCCTTTCTGAAGAAGGGTGTAGGCCCGAAACATCAGCCTTCCTGCTCCTCTGATGCTGCTTGACCTGCTGTGTTCATCCAGCTCTACACCTTGTTATCTCTGCTCCTGTGATGTTGCCTGGCCTGTGTGTTCCTCCAGCTCCACACTGTGTTATCTCTGACTCCAGCATCTGCAGTTCTTACTATCTGTTTACATTTGATGTTGCTCTTTAATATTTCCATAACCAAAGGTTCGTATTGTTCACATAATGCAGACACTCACTGCCATTTCATCTACTATTCACCAAGGGAGGTCTGTATGGGATATGGAAAGGAATTTGTCACAAGGTTGAATATGAAACTAATTTTATTGGATAGTCTGAATATCTCATTTATTGTAAGAGCAACCTATCAATTATCAGAAGATTAATTTGTAGCCAATTAAATTGATGGTTTTCTCCCACCCAGATTTCTTTATTTAAACTTAAGTATTTGGCCATTGAATAAAGATTTAAATTCTTGTCAGTGTATTCTGGGAGAGCACCAGGGTGTTCTGCTGAAATGTAGAATTTTGATACAGTTTGGTAATATATTCTGCAATTGAGATGACTTGCGAATCATGTTAGTAAGAAAACCATGGAAACTTACTTGTTTTTATTTTTAGTGAAGCTGTAAAAGACTCATTACAGACCCATCTGTCTGCTACTATTTTGTTATGTCTGTCATGGCTTCAAATGCTTTTACATTGCAACAGAAGTTGAGTCAAAAATGTACCGCAGTAATGGCAATGTGAAACATATATATTGATTTAACCAACTTCAGCCATTTGCTGCATATTTAACCACATATATTGGCCATTCAATTCCTTTCTGTACACCGAAAAAGTAAAATACATCAAACATAGATGGATGTTTTTAAAGTCAGCATTTTACGTTCCTCATATTCTTGACTCCAACAACCTTTTCTGTACCGTGCCCTACATACACCATTCTGGCCCATAGAAGATTCCAAGGTTTGGTTATACATCCCCAAATATTTCCTGAATGTCGCCAGTCCAATGGACTCTTCATGTTCCAAGGACCAATATATAGAAAGACTGGTATCTATGTGAGTCATCCACGTGAAAGTTTTAACACCCATGGAAACATAGAAAATAGGATAAAGATTAGGCCAACCAGCCCATTGAGACTGTTGTTCCATTCAATATGGTTGATCCTCTATCTCAAAACCCTATTGATGATGATTTGAAAATGATTTGATTTATTACCCTGAGGTACAGTGAAAAGTATTGTTTTGTGTGCTATTCAGGCAGATCGTACCTTACAGTAGTATATCAGGGTAATAGAACAGAATGCAGAGTACAGTGTACAGCTACAAAGAAGGTGCAAGGAGAGATCAACTTTAATATTTGAGAGGTCCGTTTAAAAGTCTTATAGCAGTGGAGAAGAAGCTGTTCTTAAATCTGTTAGTATGAGTTTTCAAACATATGTATCTTTGGCCTGATAGAAGAAGGTGGGAGTGAGTATAAGTGGGATGGGAGGGGTCTTTGATTATATTGGCTGCTTTCCCGAGGCAGCAGGAAGTATAGACGTAGTCAGTGAATGGAAGGCTGGTTTTCATGATGGACTGGGCTATGTTCATGACTCTCTGTAATTTCTTACAGTCGTGGCCGGAGCAATTGCCATACCAGCTGTAATGCATCTGGACAGGATGTTTACCAAACTTCTAAGGAAATAGAGGTGTTGGTGTGTTTTTTTTTAACCATCAATGTAGATGGACCAGGGCAGATTGTTGGTGATCATCACTCCCTGGAACTTGATGCTCTCAAACATCTGTAGCTCAGCACCATTGATACAGACATTCTGCTTCCTGTTCTCTTCCCATACCTGTAGTGATTGTAATGAGGTCATCCAACTGGACCTCATGGAATATGAGTTCCCTGATTGGGGCTGTTATTCTGGTCCAATCAGGGAGCCCTGGCTGACAGATGAAAAGGGTGAGTGTCAAAGATGCTGACACTCTGGTGCCTGAATCTGTATGAGGCAGTATTAAAATCAAGGACGGTTCATGTGTAAATAAAGGTTGACTTGGTGACAGGATACCAGCCTCTGTGGAGTTATTTCAATACCCTTGATGCATTTAGTATCCAGAAATCTATCCACTTCCTTAAATACATTCAGTGATATGGCCTTCACAGCTTTGTGGTCTGGAATTCTTCAGGTCCGCCATTTTCTTTGTGAAGAAATTTATTCCTATCTCGGAACTAAATGGCCTATCCCATTTCCTGAGATTGTGACCCATTGCTGTGGACCCATCAGCCAGAGGAAATATCCAATCCATCTAAGCCTACCAAAATTTTATAGATTTCAATAAGATCCCCTCTGCTGAACTCAAGTACAGACCCAGTCAACCCAATCTGTCTCATACTACAATCCTACTATTTACAAAACCAGTCTGATGAATCTTTGCTGCACACTCTCAACAGAAAGTATGTCCTTTCTTAGGTAAGAAGTGAAAATTCCATACAGTATTAAATGTATGGTCTCACCAAGGCCCTGTACATTGCAGTAAGATATCCCTGCTCTCGTACTCAAAATCTCTTGCACAATTAAGGCCAACACACCATTTGCCTCCTGATCTGCTTGCTGCATCTGTATGTTTTCTTTCAGTGACTAATGTACAAGGTTACCAATGTCCCTTTGTACATCAGCATCTCCCTGTTATCAATCTATTATCATTCAAATATTACTCTGCCATTATCTTTACCTACAAAAGTGGATAATTCGGATTCAGCACATTATACTGTGTCTGCCATGCCTTCGCCCACTCACTCAACCTGTCTAAATTGCTTTGAAGTTTTATTTACATCCCACACTATCAACATCAACAGATGCTGTCTGATCTCTTGAGTGATTCCAGCATTTTCTACAAAGTAGATAGAGCACAAATGAAGGAGCAAAGAGAATTTTCTTTATAGTTACCATTTTCCATCTCCACAATTACGTTTTATTTATGATCTAATACTGATGATCCACTGCTGGGGCTTAAAACAGAAGAGGAGCTTGCTTAGGCTATCTGTGGGACCCAGGGAGACATATTCCCAGTGGTGCCCAATTTGGTGATTGCCATGAGGACTGCCACCTCAATAACAGAGCCAGAAGCCCAGAAATTGCTGGAGCTGCACCTACAACATGAGTGTGCATTAATAACCATACATACCATACCTTGAAGACTGTTAAGTACAGGCTATGGATGTGAAGCCAGGTATATCTGGGTGATGAGGGTGGTGGTTCACCATTGCCATGGCTAGCTGGCAAGGCTCTCTGTAGGCCAGGGAATGTCCAAAAAAGAGGAATCTTTCCAAGAGTCCACTGGAAGGCTTTTAATGTATGTTCTCCCCACGCAGTGTCAGGTCTCCCTGATGCGGGCTTAATGCTTACAGAGATGCGAACTGGTCACTGAGTGGTATTAATTGATAATGGACGTTTAAGTGTCTCAACTGAGCCTCCAATAGGTCACCTTCCCTGTTGCTCATAAAGTAACAAGATGGCAGAGAGGCACGTCACTCAAAAACGTCCTGTATCATTTTCAACTCTTTGACCTCCCAATCCATCCCCAAATTACTGGCAAAATTTAGCCCAAAGCCATCCATATCTTCAATGATCTTATTTTTAAAATGCGTTACCATACCTTCCCTAAAATAGACCTCAGACTCTTTGCACAATCTTCTGACATTTTTCCAAGGTCTAATTCATGGGTCTAATTTGCTTTCCTTTGGTCCCCAAGCACCTCTCCAATACATTTGTGGAATATTTGTGCCTGGTTTCTCTGCAATTTCCTCTCTTGATCCCCTAAGGATCCTCAGATGTATCTTAACAGACTGTCGTAATTTACCATCTTAGGTTTTGAATGTAGCATCTAAACACTTTAGTGGGACCAGCAGGAGGACTACCATTATTCCTAGGTATGCAACAATAAAATTTCTGGGCCTGTTTTTTGAGCTTTTTTCTGGCAATTCCTGACATTTTGGCATTTCCAGGACAATGCAAGTTCTATTCATTTGTATCTGAATTTTCTCTTTGGTATCATGCAACTAGACTAAGACCACTACTTGCAATTTTAAGGAGCCCAATACCTGTTTGATGTGGACACATTGGCATCCAATACTGTCTGAATCTATTCGAGTACAGCAATTGTGTTTCAGATTGAGGTCCAATGTTGATAGTAGGTGCAAAAAGTAGATTGTTGTGAAATGAGTTTCTCCCCTTTTGAGGATGAATTCCAAACACATTTCATGTGTTAGTTCCGTTGGTCAAATTTTTCATGCCACAATTCCTGCATTGTGTTTGAACTCTGACAGTGCAGCATATGAAGATTATATCGATACATTGATTTTGCTGAGAAATAATTTTGCTTACCTGTTTCTGAGAAGTCTTTCATTCACTTTCTGTGACAAAATTCAAGGAGCGTGAGTTGATTGTGAACTATTTTGAGACTTGCAGTTTAGTTTCAGACCTTTCAGTACATGCCAATGCTGTCTGCCTTTCTGTGTAATTTGGATCATCAACAACCCTGTCCAACAGCTTAGTTTTAACAAGGAGTGTCTAACGTGATTCTTTTGAAATGTCAATGTTGGTGTGAAATGATAAATGCTATTGAGTAGTAAATTCATAACATAGAACTGAACGTTTTACCTCTGAGGCTGGAGTCGAACCCAGGTCTCTGGTGCTATGAGGCAGCAGTAGTAACCACTGAGCCACCATGCAACCCTCAGTTATTGGTTAAAAGCAACAACTTACAGCAACTGGTGGGAGAAAATAAACTGGCTTCTTTCACGCTTTAGGTACTTCACTGAGGAGAGAGTGAGAAACTGCCCTTTCAGCAGTCTGAAAGCTCCTGCCAGTATTATTCACATCCACAGACTGTTCAGCTACCCAGGAACCAGATAATTGTTGTCAGGCTGATGGCCTTTGGCATATGCAACTTGGCACAACTCCAGAAACCAATCAGCTGTTTGTGGCCGGCCAAATCTCCCTATGTACACAAACCCTGGAGCCCAACATTTATAAACATCTACCCCGCACTGCTTGAACAAAGCATTGAGTTTCAGTAATTTGTTGTGTTAGAATTACAGCATTTCAGCATACAGCATTACAGGCTACACACAGGACACCATCCATCCTGACACTTCCTTGACTGTTGTGGGTTGTTATTATCATGCAATAAGTGCGAGACAGCTATTACAGGAGATGAAATTGGATGGCAGAGCTAATATTGTTGGTGCACAGGGGGGAGGTGCCCTGAGTGATTGAGTAGTCAGCTCAGACGGCATGCAGTGTTTGTGGCATTGTGGGTCACATCGGTGACAGCAATTGCAAAGATGTTGCAGTCTATAGTAAGAGTGGTAGAGCATGAGCCTTAATGGGAGGTGACAGTAGCAAGGATAGGGTAAGTGTGAGCTATCGATGGCACTTGAGCTAATGGAGTGAAGAAGGTCATTGACTTTTTTCTTACAGTGCTGGGCATTCCTTCCAGATGGCTGAGACAGTATTAACACATGTGGCAGCCTTGGATCAGGCTGGCATGGTCTAGTATTGTGACCTCGACTGCTAGCCCTGGGGAAAGGGTGATGTCCCACATCAACACCATCCCATCAAGCAGGACTTTCAGAAATATGCCCGGGGGGTGTGCTGTCATTTCCCCTGGCTGCCATGTCCTAGGTAAATGTCAGCACCCAAGTAGGTCAGCTGTAGACTGGCAATGCCCAGGTACCCAGCAAGCTTTTAAAGGTGCCACAGGTGCAATGAAGTCTGCAGCTAACAGATCAATAACTATGAGACCTGAAACTAAATATTGGATGTGCTCTGAGTCTAAGGAGCCCACAGTAGGAACTGTTCCCTCCAACCTACGTTACAAGTTCAAACAAAATTGCCCGCTCCCATACTTTTTTTAAGGTGTTTCTCGTTCCAGGTAGGCTCATAGTTTGCTGAGCTACACCTTCTCTAAAACTTCAAAATCCTGTTCTAACACATTTTCAGCTCACCATACCCTGTGGCTTTTCTAGTATACTTGCAAGATTAAAATCTATCACTCCAGCTTTTTTCAATAACATTGTCAACCTGAGGCATTAATATCTCATAAAAATATGCCCCCAAAATCCTCCACTCTTCCATGGTCCCGAACTTACTTTCACTAACATGTAGAGAACACTGGAAATCTCAGCAGGTCAGGCAGCATCTGCAGAGAGAGAAATTGAGTTAACTTTTTGAATCTGGAATAAGTTTTCTTCAAGGGGTCATATACAGGTAGTGCGAGTGGGCAATATAGATAGAGTACAATATAGGGAAGTGTGAATTCATGCACTTGGTAGGAAGAATCAAAAGGCAGACTATGGGGAAAGAGACTCCAAAAAAAGAATAAAATGCAGAGGGATCTGAGTTTGATTGTGCATGAAACACAAAATGTTATCATGCAGGGCTACAAGTAATTAACCAGGCAAATAGAATTTCCTTTTCATTCTGAAGAAGAGTCTGATGTGACTTAAATCATGAATTCCCTTTCTCACTCCACAGATGCTTCCAGATCTGTTGGGTTTTGAAATAGCTCCACAGAGGCCACTATCCCATCACCAAAGTCACCCTTTATTTTCACGTGGTAATTCCTGACTCTGGTATAGCCCTCAGAGTGCCGGGAATCTCTGGCACTCTTCTTTTTATCTATCAGCCGGGGGTCCCTGTCTGGACTAGATTAATAGCCCCAATCAGGGAACTCATATACTATGCTGGCTGACCTCATTGCAATCACTACATCCCTATCTCTCTGCGTCCAAGGACATAGGCCAATCCTTCTACTTAGAAATCCTCCTGGGACATTTTAGCACCGGGTCCTCCGACTCAGCATCTGATATCGGTGATCACTTTTTGCACCAGGAGTGTCTCAGTAGAATTTCACTGTCTTCTTCCGGCAGCAAAGGTAATAAGGTGGCTTCATCTGTCACATCCATCTCTACAGGCTGGTACAATTACAACATTTAAAAGGCATTTTGATGCGTATATAAATAGGAAAGGTTTAGCAGGATATGAGCCAAATGCTGGCAGATGGGACTAGATTAATTTAGGATATCTGGTCGGCATGGATGAGTTGGACCGAAGGGTCTGTTTCAATGCTGTATATCCCTATGACTCTATGACTTGTCAATGCTTGACGGAGAAGGTGAGCCCATGGGCTCTGGCAGACTTTATGACTGTTTCGAGGGGCAGGACCCATTTTGTTGCCATACCGCTTGTGAATTCCCGGCCCTCATACGGTCCGCATGCTTGTTCAGGACCGTTGCACCTATATCACCGATACTGACCTCGCGTCAACCATGACTCTTAGCTATGCAGAACCATTTCCGTGGCTTTTACACCAAACTTCATCCCCTGAAGTAAACTCTTTCTCTCACTTAGTATAGTCTTATGTCTGGCATGGGCGTTCCTGATGTCGTTTCAATATCCATGCCCCCCCGGCCACCCAACGTCTGGGAAGAGCCGATTTTTCCTGGTGTAGAGTCTTCTCCCCATTTCTACTGGTACTATCCCTATAGTTGCCTGAGTGGTGGCTCTATAATCAAATAGGATCTGGGACAGCTTGGTATCTAACAAGGCTGCAGGCTGATTCTTGAAGCCTGCTTTCAAGGTTTGCGCTGCCGTCTCTGCCAGACCATTGGATGATGGATGGTATGCAGCCATTCTTATCCGTCGAATATCATTCAACTTTAGGAAATACCCAAATTCCCTGCTGGTATACGATGGCCCGTCATTAATGAACCCCACTTCCAGAAATCCGTGTATTGAAAAAGATGCACACTGTTTTCCTATTATCGTCCCCATATTTGAAAAATGAACCCTGTGCACATCCAGCCATTGTGTACGGGTATCTACAATGACTAAGAACATTGAGCCCATGAAAGGACCTGCATAATCGAGTCCATGGTTTATCCAGTTATTCCCACAGATGTGGAAGAACTGCTCGCGGTAATTTTTGTCCTTGTTGGCACTCTGTGCACTGCCCCATCAAAGTGGCTATGTCTGCATCCAATACTGGCCACCAGACATAACTTCTAGCTATCATCTTCATCTTGGAGATCCCTGGATGGCCCTGGTGGTGGTCAACGACTATCTAATGGTGACCTTTACTCAGGACAATCACTCTCGCGCCCCATAATAATATGCCGTCCTCGACTGTGAGCTGATCTCTCCTGGTCCAAAAAGGTTTCAATTCTAGTTGTGACTTTAGCTTCCCCCATTGCCACCAATTGTTTCAGTTTTGCAAGGACCAGATCTTTCTGCGTCTGGAGTCTGATATTGTTAGCTCTGACTGGGAGTGTTTCCAGGCAGTTTAATACCATTATAGACTCTTTGGTACCATTCGTGGTGTATCTGCCAATGGGAGGTGGTTCAATGCATTTACATTTGCTACTTGGCCTCCAGGATGGCCTTCCAACTTGTAATTATACACATTTAGTACTAGAGCCCACTGCTGAATTTGGCCTAAAGCTATGGGTGATATCTTTTAAGCAGACCTAATAGGGGTTTGTGGTCTGTTATTATCACAAATCTTCATCCATAAAGGTATTGGTGGAATTTCCTGACTCTAAATATGTATACCAATCCTTCTTTCTCTGGGCATATTTATACTCTGCATTAGCCAAAGTCCTGGATGCTTATGCTATTGGGCGTTCCTCTCCATTGGGCCACCAATGAGCTAATACTGCCCTGATGCCATACAGGGAGGCATTGCATGTTAATACCAAATCCAGCTTGGGATGATAGCTGTTGCTTCACTTTACTGAAAGCTATGGCTTTGTTACATGACCATTTCCAAGGCTGACCATTTCTTAGGAGATGACACAAAGGAGCCAGGATGAACGCCAGGTTGTGTATGAACTTCCTGTAATAATTTACCAGCCCAAGAAATGACCTAAGCTCCTGGACAGACGTGGGAGCTGGGACACCTTTGATTGCTCTCACTTTATCTTCCAATGGGTGTAACCCAGTCTTGCCGACTTTTTAGCCCAAGTAGGTCACTTGGAGTGCCTGGAACACACATTTTTCCCTTCTAAGGCATACGTCCACCTTGGAGAAACATCTTAGGACTATGTCCAAGTTCTCTAAGTGCTCCCTATTGGTCTTCCCTGTTAATAAAAAATCATCTTGACAAATGGCCACCTGAGGTAGACCTTGCAAAATGTTCTCCATCATCTGCTGAAAAATTGAACAGACTGACGATACCCCAGATGGCAGTCTTTTAGTTTGGTACAAGCCATTATGCTTTATAGCTTATGTCTGGAAAACCTCATCTAGCCACAGTTGCAAGTAAGCATGGTTCACGTGCAGCTTCGTGAAGGATGGACGCCCTGCCAGCTTTGCGTCTAAATCCTTTATGTGAGTCATTACGTACTTATCCAGCTGTGCAAACAGTTTACCATTTATTTAAAGTCCCAACAAAGGCGAACCCAACCCACCAGGCTTCACAATCAATATGACCGGTGCTGCCCATCCTGCAATTTTTTTATTATTATCCACTCACGGAATGAGGGTGTCACTGGCTAGGCCAGCATTTATTGCCCATCCCTAATTGTCTAGAGGGTAGTTAAGAGTCAACCACATTGTTGTGGGTCTGGAATGACATGTAGGCCAGACCAGGTAAGGATGGCAGTTTCCTTCCCTAAAGGACATTAGTGAACAAGATGGGTTTTTCCAACAATTGACAACGGATTCATGGTCATGATTAGACCCTTAATTCCAGATTTTTTTAAAAATTGAGTTCAAATTCTACCATCTGCCATGGTTGGATTTGAACCCAAGTCCCCAGAACATTATCTGGGTCTCTGGATTAACAGTGCAGTGATAATATGACTAAGCCATTGCCTCCCCTTTCTGATTGGACTAGCTTGATGATTTTTCCGCATTCTGGCCTTCTGATTTCTGCCTTTACTTGTGCCCATAAGGCAAAGGGCACTAAGTAGACCTTGCAGAATCGTGAACTTGCTTCCTGGTCAACATGCAAAGTGGCCTTGACTCCTTTGATAGTTCCTGGACCTTCCTGAAAACCTTCCAGGTATTTAATTGGGACTTCACTCAGGCAGCCATTTTCCAATTGAAAAAGGTTGAGCCAATCTAGGTGCATATTTGTCAGCCAATTCTCCCCCATCAAGCTTGGGCCTTTTACTACAGTCGCTGGTAACTGAACCAGCTGCTTTTCGTAAGAGACCAGAACCAAAGTCCTACCCTTAATCTGTAATGGTTGTCAGCCTAGCAGAGGTTTTGGTCAAACTTATGGGTTCGAGTCCAGAGCAAATTTTGTTAAAAACTATTCTGCAATCACTGATGTGGCTGCACCGGTAGCAACCTCCATTAGAACCGGGTGACCATTTAACCAGACATTTATTTTGATTGGTTCTGATTTTGGATGTTGCTAAGCCATTTAACTGTTCCAAACCAAATTTAGTGGGACTTTCCAGAGTATGCACTCTCCTGGATATCGGATCTATGAGTTGACTTAATAAATTTAGGTCTAGTAGGACTCATTTGTCTGCATACTAGCAGCAACCACAATTGCTTGCCAGCCCAGATCCTGAAAAAAATTTCAATTATTTGGCCAAAGCTCGGCTTTGTTTTGAGGTTTTGCTGTGGGCTGAACAAGAGTCCCTCTGTTCAGGATATGCCCTGAGTGAAGCTATGCAATTGCCTGCATTCAAGTGCTGTTCCCCAAGCCCAGTTGGACTGGCAAGTGTCCACGTCCATCGAACTAACCTGCAACTCATATGCTCCACTTACTGCAGTTGTGAGGAAGGGTCACCGGACCCGAAATGTTAACTCTGTTTTCTCCTTCACAGATGCTGCCAGACCTGCTGAGCTTTTCCAGCAACTTTGTTCTTGCTCCACTTACTAGTTGTAGTGCCTGTTTGGAGTCCATTTGGGCTTCAGCTAGTTGGTGCTTTTGCATGGTTACATCATTAGCTCCATATACCAAATGGTCTAAAGTCATATCCCTCTGCCAGTCATCTTCACCTAGTCATAGGTAAATCCCAATATGATTCTCGAATTGCTGAATAAAAACAATAACATCTCAGAATGAGAAGAGGCTTGGGCTCTTAATATTCCTTAACTAAATCTGTCAACTCTTGAAAGGTTTTGGTATCTGGCGCCTCAGGGAAAGCCAGACTCCTAATAACAGAAAAAAAGGTGCGGGTCCACAGGCTGTCAGAAGAATTACTCATTTTTTTATCTGATCCAATGTCGAAGAATCGTAGAATCTTTACAGTATGGAAGCAAGCCATTTGGCCTATCCGGTTGATACTGACCCTCCAAAGAGCTTCCCACCAAAATGTTGTTTGCCCAGAAAAAAAAACATTCTTTCCACATACTGGGCCCAGTCTTCAACAGCAGGGTTGGACGAGTGAAGCTCCCCAAATAATGGCATGATGCCAGAAATGTTTACCCCTGCTAAAAGACAACTGTTGCGAGTGAGTTTCTTCAGGAACATGCTTTGCTCTTGTTGCCACTGAAATAACTCCACAGAGGCCAGCAACCTGTCACCAAGTCACCCTTTAATTTAGATGGAAAATCCTGACTCTGGTACAGCTTCTTCAGAGTCAGCCTAAGAATGCCAGGAATCTCTGACACTCCTCTATCTGTCAGCCAGGGCTCCCTGTTTGGATCAGGGACAGCCCCAGTCAGGGAACTCATTCACTGAGGTACAATTGGCTGACCTTGTTACAATCGCGACAGTTTTTTCCTGTGTTTGTTTCAGATTTGTTTTGCTTTTATTCTATTCAAACATTAGGGACAGGGGAGTAAGGAAGACTGAGTTATTGTTCTCAATTTCTATCTGTAAGCAGCATGATGTAATTTGAAATAGGCTGTGACATGTTTTCCAAACCTCTGTTTGTGAAACCAGTTTAAAACTGATTCGCAGCAAGCTTTCTTATGTTTGAAGAGTATCATTTATTCACATCTACAAACCCTGGGTCAGCTTTGCAACTCATACACGTACAAGCAAACACAAGAAAGAAACAGGAAAGAAAATAGTTTTACAACTGTGAATAATTTAAAAACCAAAAGTGTAGGCAATGAGTCATGTGAGTCAGAGTCCAGTGAACATTCCTTCGCTCAGGAATTGAAGTTTGGCATTCCAGATGACAGGTTGATTTCATGGCACTGCCGAATGACCTTGGGAGCAAAATCCATGCCATTAACACACTTTCATTCACCAAAATGCTACCAGAGCTCCTGAGTCCCTGTAGCATTTATTTCATATTTCTTACATCTGAAGTATTTCCTTTATAATTAACTGACATACCGAGATAACAAGGTGTAGAGCTGGATGAACACAGCAGGCAAAGCAGCATCAGAGGAGCAGGAAGGCTGACGTTTCAGGCCTCGACCCTTCTTCAGAAATGTGGGTCCACAGGCTGTCAGAAGACTGAAGAATTCTCCAGCATCTGCAGTTCCTACTATCTCCGACATACCGAGACTGCCCTGATTAAGACCGGGGCAGGGAGGATCATGGAAGAACTTCCTGCCCCATCACCAATCAAGGACCTAAATTATTGCCTCGAAACTCTCACTGTTCCTTGGCCTCTTCCAGGATGCATGACCAGCAGCAACCAGCTCTCCCTTGGTGGCACTGCTTGCATTGACAGCTGCTGGCTGGGAAGGCTCCCTGGTGCCCAGTTAAATACCCGAGAGGCGCTTAATATAGCGGGTCTTGTTGAAAAGAAGTGACACAGGGCTCTCGCTGGTTCTCCAACTGACCTGCAAGAGCCTATCACTTCCATCAGAGCACAGGTAGATGACGAGATTCCAAATTAATTTGAGGAATGGGGCTCCTACAGAATTCAGGCAAATACCCTGCATCCCCATTAAAGTAGCACAAAACACAGAAACAAGATTAGGCCTCACTGAAAGACAGCAGTGAAGCACTCTATCAGCATTACTCAGGATCGCTGGCCAGGTTTCTGTGCTCAGAGCCCTGCAATAGGACTTGAATATGTTACTTTCTGTCTCAGAGGCAGGAATGCTAACGCTGAACAGTCATTGGTGCCTTGTATGTTCTCCTAGTATGTGCTCAAATCCTGCTTAACAGACTCTATTTAATTTGTTGGATTCAATGAAGCCATTTTGACCTCAGCAAAACAAGAGACCTTTAATAAGCTCTGGTGCCATCATGGTTGGTGCACTCAATGTTCCTTGGACTCAACCATTCCTTTCTCTGTCATGATTATGTCTTATCTTTTTCAGATGGAGTCTGTATTCCAGAATGGGATGGTTTAACATGTTGGCCAAGTGGATTCCCAGGAGAGCTCACTTCTGTTCCGTGCCCACATTATATTTACGATTTTAATCATAAAGGTACTGTGCTTTGCTCATTCATTATTGCCAATTCTACACTAATCAATGGCAAAAGGCGATTCAGGCTGGAGTGATTTCTTAATAAATGATAGCATGGTGTTTCTTTTCCTTCAGGGTTCGCCTATCGCCACTGCAACGATGATGGAATGTGGAAGTTTGTTGAAGAACTGAACCGAACATGGACAAACTACACAGAGTGTCTCACTTTTCTGCAGTCTGACAATAGCGATAGACAAGTAAAAGTTGAAACCTGCGTTTGTTGACAATCTCTGGGATGGGTATAGGTTGAGTGAGGGGATCTTATGATGGGAGCATGATCTCATCCCAAAGGCTTGGCAATGTTCTTTTCAGATGAGTTTATAATTATATGTTAGTAAAGATGAAATACAAAAATGTATTTTTTACTGAACATTAATTGGTTTTTAAAATTTAGATGATATATTCTGTTTTTAAACAGGAATTCTTTGAACGGGTATATGTAATGTACACCATTGGATACTCCGTGTCTCTCTGCTCACTGACCATAGCGATTGTAATTATAGGCTATTTCAAGTAAGTGAAAAAGATTTGTGTTTTTTTTAATCCATTGCAATTTTAATGATGAGAGGGAATGGAACAGGGTGCTTTTGTTTTATGACTTAGCTAGTGCAGATCTTGGTGCGACAGAAGTAAAAGTAAATGGATGGAAAATCAAAGAACAAAGAACAAAGAAAATTACAGCACAGGAACAGGCCCTTCGGCCCTCCAAGCCTGCGCCGATCCAGATCCTCTATCTAAACCTGTCGCCTACTTTCCAAGGATCGGTATCCCTCTGCTCCCTGCCCATTCATGTATCTGTCTGGATACATCTTAAATGACGCTATCACGCCCGCCTCTACCACCTCTGCTGGCAACGCATTCCAGGCACCCACCACCCTCTGCGGAAAGAACTTTCCACGCATATCTCCCTTAAACTTTTCCCCTCTCACCTTGAAATCGTGACCACTAGTAATTGAGTCCCCCACTCTGGGAAAAAGTTTCTTGCTATCCACCCTGTCTATACCTCTCATGATTTTGTAGACCTCAATCAGGTCCCCCCTCAACCTCCGTCTTTCTAATGTAAATAATCCTAATCTACTCAACCTCTCTTCATAGCTAGCGCCCTCCTTACCAGGCAACATCCTGGTGAACCTTCTCTGCACCCTCTCCAAAGCATCCACATCCTTTTGGTAATGTGGCGACCAGAACTGTACGCAGTATTCCAAATGTGGTCGAACTAAAGTCCTATACAACTGTAACATGACCTGCCAACTCTTGTACTCAATATCCCGTCCGATGAATGAAAGCATGCTGTATGCCTTCTTGACCACTCTATCCACCTGCATTGCAACCTTCAGGGTACAATGGACCTGAACACCCAGATCTCTCTGTGCATCAATTTTCCCCAGGGCTTTTCCATTTACCACATGGTTCGCTCTTGAATTGGATCTTCCAAAATGCATCACCTCGCATTTGCTTGGATTGAACTCCATCTGCCATTTCTCCACCTAACTCTCCAACCTATCTATATACTGCTGCATTCTCCGACAGTCCCCTTCACTATCTGCTACTCCATCAATCTTTGTGTCATCTGCAAACTTGCTAATCAGACCATCTATACCTTCCTCCAGTTCATTTATGTATATCACAAACAACAGTGGTCCCAACACGGATCCCTGTGGAACACCACTGGTCACAGTTCTCCATTTTGAGAAACTCCCTTCCACTAAAACTCTCTGTCTCCTGTTGCCCAGCCAGTTCTCTATCCATCTAGCTAGTAAACGCTGGACCCCATGCAACTTCACTTTCTCCATCAGCCTACCATGGGGAACCTTATCAAACGCCTTACTGAAGTCCATGTATATGACATCCACAGCCTTTCCTTCATCTATCAACTTTGTCACTTCCTCAAAGAATTCTATCAAGTTGGTAAGACATGACCTTCCCTGCACAAAACTATGCTGCCTATCACTAATAAGCCCATTTTCTTCCAAATGTAAATAGATCTGACCCCTCAGTATCTTCTCCAGCAGCTTCCCCACCACTGACGTCAGGCTCACCGGTCTATAATTACCTGGATTATCTTTGCTACCCTTCACAAACAAGGGGACAACATGAGCAATTCTCCAGTCCTCCGGGACCTCACCCGTGCTCAAGGATGCTGCAAAGATATCTGTTAAGGCCCCAGCTATTTCCTCTCTCACTTCCCTCAGTAACCTGGGATAGATCCCATCTGGACCTGGGGACTTGTCCACCCTAATGCCTTTTAGAATACCCAACACTTCTGCCCTCCTTATGCTGACTTGACCTAGAGTAATCAAACAACTATCCCTAACCTCAACACCCATCGTGTCCCTCTCCTCAGTGAATACCGACGCAAGGTACTCATTAAGAATCTCACTCATTTTCTCTGACTCCTCGCCTAACTTCCCTCCTTTGTCCTTGAGTGGGCCAACCCTTTCTCTAGTTACCCTCTTGTTCCTTATGTATGAATAAAAGGCTTTGGGATTTTCCTTAACCCTGTTTGCTAATGATATTTCATGACCCCTTTTAGCCCTCTTAATTCCTCGTTTCAGATTGGTCCTACTTTCTTGATATTCTTCCAAAGCTTCATCTGTTTTCAGTCACCTAGACCTTATGTATGCTTCATTTTTCCTCTTTGCTAGTCTCACATTTTCACCTGTCATCCATGGTTCCCTAATCTTGCCCTTTCTATCCCTCATTTTCACAGGGACATGTCTGTCCTGCACTCTAATCAACCCCACTTTAAAAGCCTCCCACATATCAAATGTGGATTTACCCTCAAACAGCTGCTCCCAATCCACATTCCCCAACTCCTGCCGAATTTTGCTATAATTGGCCTTCCCCCAATTTAGCACTCTTCTTTTAGGGCCACCCTTGTCTTTGTCCATCAGTATTCTAAAACTCACGGAATTGTGATCGCTATTCCCAAAGTAATCCCCTACTGAAACTTCAACCACCTGGCTGGGCTCATTCCCCAACACCAGGTCCAGTATGGCCCCTTCCTGAGTTGGACTGTTTACATACTGCCCTAGAAAACCCTCCTGGATGCTCCTTACAAATTCTGCTCCATCTAAACCCCTAACACTGAGTGAATCCCAGTCAATGTTGGGAAAATTAAAATCTGTCGTCACCACCACCCTGTTGCTCCTACATCTTTCCATAATCTGTCTACATATTTGTACCTCTATCTCACGCTCACTGTTGGGAGGCCTGTAGTATAGCCCCAACATTGTTACTGCACCCTTCCTATTTCTGAGCTCTGCCGATATTGCCTCACTGCTCGAGTCCTCCATAGCGCCCTCCTTCGGCACAGCTGTGATATCCTCTTCGACCAGTAATGCAACTCCTCCACCTCTTTTACCTCCCTCTCTATCCCGCCTGAAGCATCTATAACCTGGTATATTTAGTTGCCAATCTTGCCCTTCCCTCAACCAAGTCTCAGTGATAGCAATAAAATCATACTCCCAGGTACTAATCCAAGCCCTAAGTTCATCTGCCTTACCTACTACACTTCTCGCATTAAAACAAATGCACCTCAGACCACCTGTCCCTTTGCGTCCATCATCTGCTCTTCCCCTTAGTCACACTGACTTTTTATCTAGTTCCTTACAGGCTTTAGTTACTACTTCCTTACTGTCCACTAAACTCATCATTTGGTTCCCATCCCCCTGCCACATTAGTTTAAACCTTCCCCAACAGCGTTAGCAAAAGCAGCCCCTAGGACATTGGTTCCAGTCCTGCCCAGGTGTAGACCGTCCGATTTGTAATCGTCCCACCTCCCTCAGAACCGGTCCCAATGTCCCAAAAATCTGAATCCCTCCCTCCTGCACCATCTCTCAAGCCACTCATTTATCGTGCCTATTCTTTCATTTCTACTCTGACTAGCACGTGGCACTGGTAGCAATCCTGAGATTACTACCTCTGAGGTCCTACTTTTTAACTTGGCTCTTAACTCCCTAAATTCTGCTTGTCGGACCTCATCCCGTTTATTACCTATATCATTGGTGCCTATATGCACCACGACAGCTGACTGTTCACCCTTCCCCTTCAGAATGTCCTGCAGTCGATCTGAGACATCCCTGACCCATGCATCTGGGAGGCAACATACCATTTGGGAGTCTCATTTTCGACCACAGAACCGCCTATCTACTCCCCTTACAATCGAATCCCCTACGACTATAGCCCTTCCACTCTTTTTCCCGTCCTTCTGTACAGCAGAGCCAGCCACGGTCCCAGCACGGTGCCATGAGCCTGGCTGCTGCTGCCTTCCCCTTGTGAGCCATCTCCCCCAACGCTATCCAAAATGGTATACCTAAATGGAATGTTTAGCTGGGCAAGGAGTATAGTAGGAACACTCCCCATTCCTAAGAGGCCTTGATTGACAGCCTGAGCTGCCTCCTGCAAACCTCAATCCAACCAACCTTGCTGAACTCGACCAAAGGAAGTTGGCAACCAATAATGGTCAGAGATAGAGAAGTGGGGCAAGTATTGAAAATCCAGATACATGCTTGAATTATACGAAGCTTAGATTTGGCAGCAGTAAATTGAAATAAAGATGTACCTTGTGTGTGAGAGGAAGTATTAGCCTCTTCATTGAGTGGATGATGTCAACACCAGGGAAAGCATTAAATCAACTAAAACAGAAAGGGCAGAGCCTAGGATGACTTAGCCGAGCTCAGCGGAGCGGTTATTAGAGTACCAAAATTATCACAAATCACAGTGGCAGCTGAAAAATTTCTATGTGCAGATGTTGGCTGAAGATGCCTCCTTGTGTTTAGAAGAAAAATCAAAGAAAAGCATTATCTCTTACCGTCTGCCTGTAACACATACATTTTGAGCAGTATTTGGGACCAAAGCAGAGGAAGATCAATGGCCCTGGATGTGATATGTTACTATTCTTCACAGCTCATGCTAGAATGGTTACATCACACAACTTGGTCATATACATGCAGCTGTTAAAGAACAACTCTACAAGTTAAATGAATAAGATGTGTAGCATTTAAAACACTGTAAGAATTGAAACTTGTTGAAACCAATACTAAATTAGGTTTCTGGAAGAACTAATTGACCAGCTGCATATTCTCCGTTTCAAACACAGATTACCTGCAAGTCAAAGCAAAACCAACTATTGGGGTATACTCCTGTCCCATAGAATCATCCTCTATAAGTGTTCCGCTTATGTCCGTCTAATAAAGAAAGAAAGTGTAAACTATATTGTGCACCAAATGTTGAACTTATGTCAGAATATCACTCACCTTTCTAAAACGTATGCTTAGGAACAGTGTTTTAATAATGGATTCAATATTACTAACATTGATTTGGGCTTTGATTTTAACCTCACTTGCAGTGGTTTAGAAAAAAGTACTGAGAGTCTATTTTAAATGTTTCAGCCTGTTTTGCAAGATTGCATTGTGTAATGTTTTTGACTGCTCCATGTCAACTGCCTGACAATCAGTCCCAAGGACCAATCTGTGTAAATATGTGACAATATGGGCCAGTCTAGTAATTGGAAATGAATTTCCAATTTTCGGTAGTCATGATACTTGCCCATTCTACTCACCTATTCCCCAACTCTATTAAGTATTCTTCCTGGTTATTTTACCCACTCAGGCCAGCCTTTGCTGTCACCTGGACTTCTACTGTATTTTTACGCGTAATCATCATTCTATTCCACATTCTTCCAGGGCCATGTTCCATTTCCTTCTTGTTGTACAGCTCTCACCCCTCCCAAATGATCTCCAAGGTACTGGCAACAGGATCATCCAGCCTACCTTACAAGGCCAGATGTTGTCTCTTGTAGGGATTGAAATGGAAGATACATTGGAAGTGCAAATTGGGAGTTTTGGGACTGGATTTGATTTTGGGCTTAAACCTATCTTAGAGTTATTGAAGTTGCACCTCACTGGTTTCCATGGGAATGAACAGCTAGAGACGGAAGCTGTCAAACTCTTGGAAACAACTGCCTTAAACTTGAATATTATGCAGCAGAGAGAAGTTCCCAAAGTTTCATGCACAAAACCCTCAGGTACTTCTCTCAGATATTGTGAAGCAGGAGAAGCTATAATTATGATAAAAGATGCGAGTGATTGGAAATGTTTCTCATAC
This sequence comes from Rhincodon typus, assembly GCF_021869965.1. Taxonomy (NCBI): domain Eukaryota; kingdom Metazoa; phylum Chordata; class Chondrichthyes; order Orectolobiformes; family Rhincodontidae; genus Rhincodon; species Rhincodon typus. The sequence goes on from NC_063338.1 coordinate 23,686,024, forward strand.
ATCCAAGAAGATGATGTGACATAACATTTTTTTCAGCACAATGCAAGATTATAATAGGGAAAATGTGACAAATTGTTTCAGTTGATCTGTGAAATGGTAAGAACAAAGGACAGGTTGAAGAATTAAGAGCTGGTTGAAAAAGACCCTATTGTTGAAGCAGAGTCCACTAAATTACAACAAAGTAGCTTAAATATACATAGCATCATTAACATTCCACACAGCAGGGTGAGAAACAACATTCTACATTGATTGCATAGAGATAATTGGACTCATGATTGAAAGCTTGTCCAAAGAGATAGATTTTAAGGAGCATCCTGAAAGAGGGGAGAGAGATGTAAAGGTTTAAGGAAGGAAATTCTAGAACCTGGGATCTAGGTAACTAAACGTTACCAAAATGCACTAATTAAATTCATAGATGTGTGAGCAAATATTGAAAGAGTGCAGTGATCTTGGTGCTGAAGCAAGCAGCAGAGAGAGAGGGAGCAGACCATAGAGAAATTTTAAAACAACAGTGAGAATTTAAAACTTGGAATTTTGTGAAAGTGGGAAATAATATGGGCTAGTGAATACAGGATTGGCTGAGTGAATTGAATTTAGGACATGGTCAAAAAATATATGAAATACAAGCAGAATTAGATCATTTGGACCCTCCAGCTTGATCCACCATTCAATACGATCATGGCTGATCTGACGTGTTTTGAATTCTATGTTCCCATCTCTTCACCCGAGAATCCTGGATTTCCCTGCCAAGCAAAAATCTCTCAACTCCTGCCTTAACAATATTTAGAGGCAGAGAGCTCAAAAGTAGCACAACCATTTGATAGACAAAAAATTTGCCCCTCTCCTGCCCGATTTCTATCCTAAAAGGGTAACTCCTAATTTTTAAACAGTCCCTTCCAGTTCTGCACTGACCCAGAAGAGGAAATGTTCTTTCCACGTCCACCTTGTTAAGATCTAATAAATTTAAATCAAGTTGCCCCTTACTCTTCTAAACTCCAGTGTAAATAGCCCAACCTGTCTAACCTTTCCTCATTAGACAACGCACTCATTCCAGGCATCAATCTGATAAACACCTTCTAAACTGCATCCAGTGTATTCACACCCTTCCTTAAATAAGGAGATCAACTGCAAACAGTATTCAAAATACGGTCTCTCTAATTCCCTGTATAACTGAAACATAACCTCCTTAATTTTTTGTTTAATTCCTCTCGTAATAAAGGATAGTATCCCATTAGCCTTGTTGATTTCATGCTGTACCTGCATAATAATCCTTTCTGACTCATAGTCCAGAACAGCTAAATCCCTTTGTACCTTGAAATTCTGCAGTTATTCCCCCATTTATACAACACTCTGGTTTTTCACTTTTACCTGCCAAAGTAAACAACTTCACATTTTCCCATATTATACTCCATGTGCCAGATTTTTGCCCACTCACACAACCTAGCCATAACCATCTGCAAGCTCCTTTTTCTTCACAACATATTTTCTGACCAATGTTGTCTGCACTCACCTCAGTCATTGTAATTTGTAAATGTTTGTGGACCTAGTACAGACTGCTGTGGTACTCCACTCATCACATTCTGCCAATCAAAGGCCCGTTTATGCATGATCTCTGTTTACTGCCAGCCAGCTAATCTTCCAACTATCTGACATATTACCCCCTCTCTATGAGATTTTAGTTTTTTGCAATTACCTTTTATTGGCACCTTATCAATTTCTTTCTGGAGATCCAAGTACAGAATATCTACAGGCTCCCTTATATTCACAGCACATGTTACTCCACCATTGAATTCCAATAAATTAGTTATACATGATTTCCCTTCAACAAAGCCATCCTGACCACTTTGGGTTTTTCTCAGTGCACAGCTATAATCTCTTTTATGATCAATTCTAACACCTTTCCCAAGATGGATGTCAAGCTAATTGCCTATAGTTTCCCATTTTCTTCCTCCTTCCCTTTATGAATAAAGGGATTATATTTGCTACTTTCCAGTCTGATGGAACTTTCTTGAATCTATGGAATTTCGGAAAATTAATGCTAATGCATCTTCTATCACATTAGTATTTTCTTAAAGGACCTTAGGATGAAATCCATCTGGACTTGGAGACTTGTCAGCCTGCAGCTCATTAGCTTGTTTAGTACCAATTCTCTTGTGATTGTAATTTTGGTAAATTCCTTTCTCCCTTCCACCCTTTGTATCTTCTATATATATCTAATATATCGTGTTCTCTGCTTGGTTCCAAAACATGCTGCTCTAAGAAACCATCTCAAAAGCGTCTATGAACTTCTCATCCAGACTACTACAGCCAATCTGATTTTTTTCAATCTATATGTAGATTAAAGTCACCCTGACTTTTGCCATCCCTTTATCACAATCACCTAATATTTCTTCCTGTATCCTTTCACCACACCCACTTGTGACTTCTTTGCCTTACTGTTCCTCATCTCCACGCGAACCAATCCTACACCTTGATCGCGTGAACTAAAGTTATCTCTATTGTACAAATGCCATCCTTGATTACCAGTGCTCCCTTCCATTTTACCTATGTTTCCATTCTTCATGAATGATATATTCCTCAACATTCAGGACCCAATCATTTTCATTCTGCGGAGATGCTTCTGTAATGGCTATTAGATTGTATTTATTTATTTCAATGTTTGTTCACCTTGTTATGAATGATACACTCATTCAGATATAGAGCCTTTAGTTTTCTTTTTGCCTTTTCTAGATTTTTGTAACATCTAGTCTTAATTGGTGTTTCCCGTGGGGTTATTTTCTCTCTCTTCCCCTCCCTGCCATCCTCTGACCCTCATTTTCCATTATATTATCTTCCTCCCTTATCTTGCCTCTATTCTTCACATATTTCCACATTTGATTCCTTGCGCTGACTTTTTTAGTTTTGTATCAGCTTAAATAAATTTCGCGTAACAGATGAAAGACTGACGGGAAAGCATTGGAATAGTTGTGTCTAAAGATAAGAAAATAATAAAAAAGTATTTCAGCAGCAGATGAGCTGAAGCAAGAGTAAAGCTGGATAATGCTTTGAAAGGGGAAATAGGTGTCTTGATGATTTAACCACTATGTGGCTAGGTATCCATCTCAAAGTTGAATACAAACCAATGTTTGTGAAAGTAACTAGAAACAGAGTTTGTTGCAGGAATCGAAGACAGTGGCTTCAATTTGCCTGATATTTAGTTAGAGGAAATTTCTGCACGTCCATTATTGAACTTCCAATCAGACAGATCAGAGTCAGTAGAGAGGCTAACTGAGGTGGCAGTAAGGTAGAGGTGAGTGTTGTCAATATAGTGTGAAACCTGACCTGTATTGAGGGATGATGTTACCTTGAGGTAGCATGTAGCTGGGAAACAGAAGGGGCCAAGAATAAATCCACAGGAGACACTAGACATCATGGTGCTGGATCAGGAACAGGAAACATTCCGGGTGATTCCCTGCCTATGAAGAGGATGGAACCAGCGAAGACAGACCAATGCAGCCTGATGAAGAATGAAAGATACTGTTGGTGGCTGGTTTCAAAGTCTGCAAACAATTTGAGAAGGACGAAAAAAAAACTTACTTTTGTGACCATCGCATATTGTTTGTAACTTTAAAAGGATTCTAATCAGCTGAGTCGCAGGGGTAACCCAATTGGGGGGATTCAGTCATGGAGTTTATGGCAAGAAAGAACTCAATTTTGAAGGCGGCACATTCAAGAGGAATGGGGGGGCAGGTTTAGACAAGAAATGAGCAGGACAGTCGAAACAGACCAGAAAACTCATAGCGAAAAAGCAATGTGAAAAATTAGAACTCACAATTTGTTCCTGTACTTCTCATGAGCGGATGCTCAGTAGGAGGATGTGCGAAATCAGTGAAAAGCAACAAAGGCCACCATCTCCAAAGAAGTCACATCATTGCTCAATGCACATCAATCCACCATTTCAGACAGACACTAATGAGAAGAGAAGCTGCCTCTCCAAAGGTAGAGTAACACAGTAGGCTGAACTTTCCCAGTCTCTAAATGATGTGGGCAATGGAGCGAAAGTTGGAAAAATATGGTGAGGGTGAAAAGCAGTTTCTCAACATTAAGAAAAGAAAACTCAGTTTTTTGACTGCAGGTTTTAACCGTTAGATGAAAAGTCCACGAGTGAGCAGCGAGGGGCTCATATGCATGTATTAACGAATTATTACCGAATCTCACTTTATTTGTATGTAGGTTGCTATTTTCCAAGGTAATGGACAGAAGCTAAACAGAGCCAATTCAGAGTAGTTACCTGGCAGCTACAGCTCACCAGTGTCCTCTCAGGGCATTCAACATGGCCAGCATTCCCCAATACCTCAGTGTATGCTGTACGGGTAGAGACCATGCTCCATCCACAGAGACTGACATTAGCAAAGCACCAGTCTCACCTCCTCATCATGGCATTTCTTAGACTCACTTACACCGCTCAGCACTTCAGTACTGCAGTTTGGATGTTACTGACATCTTGCATTGCGTTGTTGCCATCAATCTGCTTTGTACGGTGGGACAAGACCCAGCATTAGTGAACTCAGAGTGGCGCGGTCAAAGTGGGGTGCATACCTAATGAGGTGAGCAGCTTAAAGCTGAGTGAGAAAAACTGCAAGGGCTCATGGAGGGAGACACACCTGAAATTACCACTTGGCCCAAATTTTGGGACAGTTCAGCCCACTATTACAATCCTTTAATTTTTGACTGAAGCCTTGTTTAATATCTGAAGTAGTCTTGTCTCTCGACTCTTCACATGCACAGGTGCTGCCTGCTGCCTCCCCACTGAGCACAATAACAATACGAGTTATGACAGATATTAAACCCATAACCCATACCGCTCATTATGTGGTCGTAGGGTATGCCCATCCTTGTACAGTTCTATTAAGTGCAAAAGTTGAGACATGCTTGTGAACTTTATTGTTGCAACCTGTAAAGTCATGGTAAACTGTTATGTTAAGTCATGTCAAATAATTGCCCAGGGATATTCAGAAAATCCAGTAGCATTCAAGACCAAATCAGACTTAGAGGGTTGAAACTTCCCAATTTCTGAAAGTTGTGTGCAATGCCAGGTTGGTTTGGAAAATATGGTAGGATCAACAGAAATTAGATTCTTGCTGTCGAGAAAAAATATCCAATTTTCCTACCAAGTTCTTATGCTCAATGGAACAGTCCTCATTGGAATCAGGCAAAGGAGCTGTGATGGTCTCTGTGGCTGCTACACAAAGGGCTACAACATGAATGGATAAGAAATGCAAGTGTCTGCAAGTATAGGACCAACATCAACCTCAAGCTGATGTGGAACTGTACGCTACTGCAGAATTCCCAGTCGTTGGTGCCCTCATGGTGCAGTAAAGATGTAGGAAAGCCATAGTCACTCATCTTCCTTCGAATGCCACTAATGTCTTTTAGGAAAGGAAACTGCCATTCTTACATGGAATAGCCTCTGTGTGACTCCAGATCTACACCAAGTGGTTGACTCTTAACTGCCCTTTGGGCTATTAGGGATGGGCAATAAATGCTACCTAGTCAGTGATGCCCTCATCCCATGAATGAATCAAGAAAAATAAATGATAAAGGCACAGTGTTACAATATTCTCTCCAGTGGTGGAGATCAGAATGCCCTTTCAGGTTTTCCACTGTTTCTGCAATATCTTTTTCCACTTGCGTCATTGAGGGCCAGAGGTTGGCGCATCAACACCAACGTTCCATGCAGGTCATGCCTGGGGCTTTGTATCAGTACCAGCCAGACAGGATGCAACTTGATCCTCAGAATCCCTGCTCCAAGCAACCAGAGGTCACAGCAAGCATTTTGGATGGACAATGAGGATCCATGAGATCTAAATCATTGTGGCAAGTAAGACAAAGAGAGAAACAAAGTTAACATTTTGTGTCCACTGTAACTCTTCTTCAGATCCAAGAGAGATTGGGAAATGAGTAACCTTACCAATGCTTCCTCACTCCCCCTTGACATCTTCTCAGACAATTGCAGAAGGTGTAACACTTGCCCTGTCACCTCCACCCTTCACACTGTGCAAGGCCCCAAACACAGCTTCCAGGTGAATCATGCTATTACTTGTATTTTCAATCTAGTCTACTGTATTTGCTCCTTACAAGGCAGTCTCCATTGCATCAGTGAAACTAATCAGGAATTGGCTGACTGCTTTGCTGAACGCCTCCCATGTGTCCATAGGAATGACTTTGACCTCTTAGTTGTTTGCTAACTCAGTAAACCACCTTGCTCTCATGTTAACATTTCTGTGCTGGTTCTGTTGCAGTGTTCTAACGGAGCACAATGCAAGCGCAATTGCAACACCTCGTTTTCTGTTTAGGCCATTTACAGCCTCGAGGTCTCAATTTCACAACTTCAGAGCTTGACTGCATGTTGTTTGTGCTCCATTTTTGTTACATTCTTCCCCACACCCCTCTTCACAGCCTTGTTTTGTTTGTGGCTTGTTTAGAGAGGACCTGTTCCCTCCCTTTCACACTTTAATTTACACTCATTTCACATTTCTTTTTCTCTTTCACCACCATTAACAACCCCTTTGTCTTTTGCACATGGCCTTCACACCATCTGTTCCCCTCACTCCTCCTCCTCCACCTCTTTCAAAAGTATTTAAAAAAAAGTCCAATCCCTTACAATTCTGGAGAAGTCATACTTGTCTCAAAATGTTAACTCGCTTTCTCTCTCCAAAGATGCTGCCTGATCTACTGAACTTCTCCAGCATTTTCTGTGTTTGTTTCAAAATTCCAGTATCTGCAGTATTTTGCTTTTACATGAAGGTAATGGTCTTCAGAAGGAACAGCACCTTGAGCATCTTACAGCACCACAGAGTTGGCCAAAGCAACACAGACAGGACTTCTTTGTGTACATTGTTCAATGGAACTAAGCTGCATGAAGCCATCTTCCATTAAGTGCATATGTTTTGATGCTGAGGTCAGCATTCCCTGTATGTTGCCAACTATAAGTGCAGCTTAATGCTTTGATCTTTCAATACTGTTCATGTTATTTAATAAAAGTTAAGATTGCATATAGATGGAAGCCTTTGCAACATCAGACACTCCCTCATTCAATCCTAACAAAGTTTCCTGTTAGTATGGGGGCTATGGAAATTGTAGCTATCATCCAGACATGGTTGGAACATCACAAGGTACTAAGGATGACCAGCCTCTGTACCTTTTTTGTTAGTAGTTGCAGCTAAAGTGACATTCATTCACACAGCTGATGATTTAAAGTGAAGATACATTTACAAACCTGATAATGTATTTATAACAAGTATCCCATCCATGCCACCTGTATAACTTAATAAGATTTTCTTTTTCCTTTCTCTCCAATCCATCTCGGTGCAGATCCGGGGTCCACAGATGGGGTGGAGGGAAGCTGCCCTGTAGTGGAACCTATTAGAAGCTTAGTTGGAAACCCCTGAGCCATTTGTGGCTGGAGGATCCAGATGTATGTTCACCTTCCTCAGCTTGAACTCCCAATGGGTTGAGGGTGGCAGGTTGAAGATCCAGTAACCTCAAAGCGTCCTGACTTTTGGGGAGGTTCTTTTCTCTTCGGGTGGGGTGCATCTGGCACCGCACTATCTCCTTGTGAGGAAGCTGCGTCTGGTGTGAAGTCATTGTCCCTCTTCCCCCTGTTACTGTGCTGTTTGTGCTGACCACTCATGGCTACAGTGATGGAGCGTGGGTATGAACGCTTTTCAGAATGGTACAAAAGCAATGGTGGATAGTTTTCCCAGTCCACCGACAAACCTGACTGCTGCTCCTGTGTCTACTTTCACATTTGGATGATGTTCTTGATGACCAACACTGTGGAGGTCATCTCCTGTCTGAGACAGAGTGGGTGACTGGTCTCTAGCAGTCCTCTGAGTGCTTGTGATGTCGGGAATTTCTCCCTCAACCAGCTGCAGAGATGGGGCACCAGAATGTGCACACAACTGTACTCTCATTCAATCACCCAGCGAGGTGGTCAGTCAGTCTCAGACCTGAGGGAGGGTGCAGGAGGCTGCCTTGCCGGTTCTTCCTTTGAAGGATCTGTGGCTTCATCCTCAAAGTTGGAGGAGGGGATGATGTCTTATGAAGTCAGTATCTTAAGGGCAGAGACTGTGCAGGGAGCTGCGGGATCAGAAGAGCTAATGAGCTGCGAAATACATGTAGACGTTTGGGCATGTTAAGGATACATTCATGGGAGAGCAGCACAGCAACGGACAGTGATTGTTACTTGGTTGCCAGGACATGGAGGTTTTAGCATCACAGGCCACTCTCCCTGATGCATGGATTCCCTCCTGGTAGGGGATGAGTTGACAGATGTCAGGCACCCCCACCAGCCACCTTGGCTCTCTCTGCATTATTGTGGGCTGGACTGAGAGTACAGGAGGGATTGAGTGAGATGACAATGGCTGACAAAACAGCTACGAGTGCTGGTGCGGGTAGAGGAAAGGTGGTGAGGTGTCCTGAGTGAGTGAAAAGGCAGCACAGAAGGCATGCAGGGTTAGTAGTGTTGGGGGTGTCAGGTGGGTGACAGCAAGTGACAGAAGATGCTGCAAGCAATCGTGAGAGTGGCAGTGTGTGAGCTTTGGTGGGAGGTGGGTACAATGGCAGAGACAGAGTGAGTGTGAGGTTGGTGAGAGAGAAGTTGGTGATACTTACTTCTGTAGAGCGCCGAAAGTCATTAATTTTCTTGCAGCATCACTCTTACAAACCAGGGATGCCTGGATGGAAACTTCAGACCAAGCTGACAGGATTTGGTGCCTGGGTCTCCTCTAGTGGTCCTGAGGAAAGTGGATGGTTCTCCTCTACGACACCCTGTCCACCAGGACCTCTGGGTCCCTGTTGGTGAAGTGGAGAGCTAACTTCTCATTCGCAGCCAACTCTGGAGAAATTGTTGACACACACACACGTGTAGGGCAGGTCCAGATTGACAATGATGCACATTGTGTTTTAAAAATGGCACTGGTACTGGCAACCCCAGAAGATCCTGCCAGTGGCTCATATCTTTGCCACTGGCAAATGCAAGATAGAGGCATTGAGGTGTAATTCACCACCTTAAGTTCTTACAAGGAACCAAAAGGTTAATTTTCAAAATAATGCTTTCTGACTTTTTTTTCCTCGTATTTGCAGCTATACTTACTTGAGGTACTGAGCATTGGAGATTTCTGTTTGCAGTGTGTATTGTAGATTTGAGTTTGCACTGCAAGCCTACTGCCATGTCCTAATTTTCAACAGGCATTTCCTGATGAACAATCACTTTTGAGCTTGCTTGCCAAGTAATACCTCAATTTTAACTTTCGTAGATTTGGTTTCAAATCTCTCCAGAACCTAATCCTGCCTGTCTCCAAAACTCCTACAGTGATCCAAATCTCTGGGCACCTCCAAATCTGGCCTCTTGAACATCTCTGATTTTAATCACTGGTGAAATCTGCGTGTCTGTTGGGAGCTGCTTGAATTGGTGCCCCACCATCATTCGATTCTGAGTGGTCTGAATCACAGCGTTTCCCAAGGAACCATTTATTTAACCCTGCTGAATAGTTTGGAAAAATTAGATTCTCAACCTCTAGAAATAACAGTCTGTTTCAACTACTTGATTTTGAATGGCAGAAGTGAGCAGCAAGAAGCAGGTTTCCACATATTAGCATTAGTACCTAACCTCCTCAGCCTGATATGCAGTTTCCCATTGTACTGCGTGCCAGATTGAAACTAGTTAGTAACAATTCATGACATGAAAGTCAGAGCAGGTACCTGGTGGCTCCAGTTCCGGCTGCTCTAGGCCTCCATCTTAGCCAACAGTCTCCAATCTCAAGGCTCGCTCCACGAGACTGCCTGCAACACGCACAGAGTTGGTATCGGTCGCAGAGCAGCCTCACCACACCATGGGGGCGCAACTCTGACTCCTTAGAACACAGTTCACCATTTAATGCTGAACTTTGGAGCGCACCAACAACTTGCCTTGTAATGCTGCTGCCAAGACACTGTGTGCACATCCATCTCATGGATTGGATCAGGCTACATCTTAGGACTTCTCGCTTGATGTCTTGGTGCTTATTTACCTTGAGTCTATTTGGATGCTCACAGCCTTTCTGCATTGCCTTGCCTTTTTGCACTTTGCCGCTTCATTCAAAACTTACAGGCTCTTAGTACCTGTGCTTTACCTTGCTGCTTGTAGCAGACTCAAAGCCAGGCTGTTTACTATGATTAAAAACCAAAAGAA
>NC_063338.1:23696636-23791722 GCF_021869965.1 Rhincodon typus
TTTAGTCTACTGCAGTCATTGTATTGTCAATAAATTGCTAAGTGTTTTACTTAGATACAAACCTGTGCCAGGAAATGATTATTAGTAGAGTTTGGGATTGGCTATTCAAAAGTCTGTTTAAGAATCATTGGGGTCATTTTGAGGGCCTTTGAGGCTTTAATTTTACTGTGTTGTGAATAGAAAGGTGGAAAGGCTAATTTGGTTCTGCTGTTTGTCTCTGTGTTGTAACACGTTCCAATCTCATGCAACTCATAAATGGACAATGGATGTAGAAAATGTCTGCAACTACACCTGGAGTGGGTGGAATGTTTCTTTTTTGTATGAGGACCTAGGCTTTACTTGTGAGTGACTTGAGCCTCTTAAAGGGGCAATTAGATTAATCATGCGCTTACAGAATACAGGTTGAATTTAACTGTAATCATAGCATCCTGCATGTGAAATACACAGAGTATCCACACACTGTGCAGACATAAATCCTGACCATAAGCAATCTTCACAGGTTGAGTTAGTGGGGAAAGGCATTACAGATACAATATAATGTGGTTAAATGTGAGGTTATCTACTTCAGTAGCAAATATAGGAAGGCAGATTATTATTTGAATGGCTGTAAATTGAGAGGGGAATGTCCAATTTGACCTGGGTGTCCTTGTGCACCAGTTACTGAAAGTAATCTAGTTGGCCTATGCTTTTAACTGAAAATACTTTATTTCCAGCCCCATTCGCATAAAAGACAGTCAGACAAACAAACACAATTAAAGGATAAGTAAAAGAAAATTTAAAATTGTTCAAATTACTTGAGTGGTTTTCATGATACGTTGTTCCACAGACATAGATGTTGGTTTCTTGGTTGATTTTCTGAAGGTGTCAATCAGGGTCACCTTTGCATTTCACTCAGATAAAAGCATCAATACTTATTACTTAGTTTTCTATTATCTAAACTTCCCATAGTTGCTCATGGGAGGTTAGGCAGGGAGCCTTTAAATCTTCATGCTGTGGTATCAATAGCCAGATTCCTTCTTAACAGAAAACACAGTCCAAAACCCAATTCAAATGCTGACCACTCCCTGGCAGACTGTCTGTCTCCTCCACGAGGTCCCACTTACCATACAACATCTGCCATGTACTTGAGCATGACATTTTTTCCAGACTTGCTGGATCCAATTCCTAGGCACTCACCTTGTTAATGGTCAACTTCTGCTATCTGTTCAAACATAATGCTTTTCCCTGATGATGAAGCATCTGCAGAATCTTTTGATCAAGAACCAGCCCACAATTACTTCTAGGCCTGGCCTAACAAAGGCTTATTTGATCTGTTTTCCTTTCAACACAAGCTACTACCCACAGCCCACAAGTCATCTCTAGCTCACAGTTCTCAGCACACAACTCCAAATCAAAATTGATAAAATAACAATGTAACAATGAAAAAATAGCGAGGCCTCTAACAAAGGCAATGCAGGTCACGCCCAGCAGAGTGGTTGCAGACCCAGTCTGGTAATCAAGGAGTATCCCCAGAAACCTCGATGTTCCTTTCTTCTTTGCATCCTCTGTTGACCCCATCAGTACTGAATTTCCACACTGTCCCACCAAAATGTTTCATTTGTGTCATCTCATTTGTCTCTTCTTACCCCCGACCCCCAGCCCTACAGCTTAGACATATCAACATTGTGTTGCCCTGTCACCCTAGCAAAGCCAGGATGGTTGTGACCATTGATCAACTGCCCCACTCCCACCGTAACCCATGCCCTCCAATGCACTATTGTATTTTACCCTTATATGTTGAGTTGCCAGCGCAGTAGGCAGTAAAGAAGGCAAACTGTATGTTGGCCTTCAAAGTGAGAGGACTTGAGTACAGGTACAGGGATGTCTTGCTGCACTTGTGCTGGGCATTGATGAGGCCACACCTAGAATATTATGTGCAGATTTGGAATATTTATCTAAGGAAAGATGTTCTAACTTCAGAGGGATGGAGTGAAGGTTTATCAGATTGATTGCTGGGATGGCAGAACTGACCTATGAGGAGTGAGTAAGTTGGTCAGGATTGTATTCACTGGAGTTCAGAGGAATGAGGAGGATCTCATAGAAACCTATAAAATTCTAATAGGAGTAGGCTGGTTAGATACAGGAAGGATGTTCCCAATTATGGGGCAGTCCAGAACCAGGGTTCATAGTTTAAGGATAAGGGGTAAACCTTTTAGGACTGAGATGAGGAGAAATTTCTTCACCCAGAGAGTGGTGCGCCTGTGGAATTTAGTCCCACAGGAAGTGGTTGAGGCCAAAACATTGTGTTTTCACAAAGCGGGTAGATACAACTCTTATGGCTAAAGGGATCATGGATATGAGGTGGGGCGGATAGTGCAGGATTACGATATTAAATTCAATGATCAGCCATAATTTTATTGAATGGTAGAGCATGCTCAAGGGGCCAAATGGCCTACTCCTGCTGCTATTTTCTATGTTTCCATTTTTCTATGTCATTGGTAATTAAAGATTGATCAAAGTCGACTCTGTGAAGCAGAAGTGATCGCAGGTGAACTTGAAAATCTCACCTGCAAGACACAGTTCACAATTGGCTGCACAAACTGTTTTCCTCTCAACTTGAACTCTAAGAATTTTCCAATGTGCTCTTCCATGCAATGCTGCCTTTCTAGGGTGATGTGGGGTCTTGGAGAGGTGTGGGCTCGAGTGGCTGAGGGGAGGTATCAGTAATCATACAGCATTTACCATCTCCTGCTGTATTTTTGTGATACGCATTATGCTGCATAAATCAGAATAAGGGTTTTATGTCAAGTGTCTATGTAGAAATATTCCGTGACTCCCCTTGTTGGATTCCCCCTTGCCCCACTGTGTGGAAGAAGATACCAAGCCATCATTTGTGAATGGTGCAAATGCTGGCTGCTCACTTCACTGTTCTGTTTCTGTTGTTCCTCTCACCAGTTCATTGGAACTGTGACCAATGTAACTAGCCACAGCAGGGGTTATTATCCTTGTGACTGCACTACTGTGGTCACTCAGTTACTGTAAATTTGTTGTTGCTTGAAAGGCGAGCGATTCTTGTTCGTTCCCAGAAGCAAATGCAGCTGTCATTTTGTCTGTTCTTTTTCCTTCTGCGCTTTTGCTGTCGTTGAATAAAACTGAACATTTTCAGTGGTTTGAAGGTTTTACAGCATGTTGCCCCTCCCCACTCAAAATAAAAACAATGAACAAGGACAAGCTGTCAAGGCATTAGGAAATCAGCAGAACTTCCTTGGACAGGATTCTTACATGGAATGGCACTAAGGACAGGTAGCCCAATGTGGCTTGATGTCTGTAACTGAAGTTACAATGACAGTCAACCATGATGAAAATAGCAATACATTTGCAAATATGAACTTGTAATGAAGAGCCGCCCATGCCACCTCTGTGCCCTCAGAATATTTTCTATCCCTTTCCCCTCCTATTATGGGCACTGTGAAGGTCAATTCCTGACTGGCAGGTCTTTCCCTGGTGCACAGCTGCATTTTAAATACAGCACCGTATGAGGAATCCCAGGGATTTCTGGTAAGGGAATGTGTTTCCGTTATTACTGAGTATACCATAGCGTAAAAAGGGCAACATAGAGGTGTACTGCATACATAGTGAGGTGAGTTGTGAAGAATTATTTGAAAAAACTCACTAGAGCTCATGGAGAGAAATCATTTTTGAAACTCTTCGAAGTTGAAACATTTTCACAAAAGTCGGCTATGAAGAAAGCACTGCGGGCTAACATTATTTAGTGGAGTTAACAACAAGGTCTAATCACCAACATAAACATTTAAAAAATCAATTCATCCAACAAGGATAAACTACCAAATAAAAAGATAACACAATCAAATGTGTGTGCTGTAACAAGCTTACCTAACACAAGGAGTTTATGAAAACCAAAAGAACTGCGGATGCTGTAAATGAGGAACAAAAACAGAAGTTAGCTGGAAAAGCTCAGCAGGTCTAGCAGCATCTGTGAAGAAAAAAATCAGAGTTAATGGTTCGGGTCTGGTGACTCTTCCTCACCAGGTCACCAGACCCGAACCGTTAACTCCGATTTTTTTCTTCAAAGATGCTGCCGGACCTGCTGAGCTTTTCCAGCAACTTCTGTTTTTGTTCAAGGAGTTCATGGGTTTGAAAGCAGAATCATACAATATTTTGAAAATGTGCTATGAACATTTTTCACAGAATGTTTAGACAAGGTAATTGTTGGGAATAAATATTATTGTAGGATGCAAGTGAGGTCTTTGGAAATAAAGTACAATACTCTCAATCAATTGCATTTCAGTATAGTTTGAGACAGTCAATAGAATTACAGTATGAGAGTTGTTTGCAGTTAAAATAGAAGATACATTTAAAAGTGGGACTCATCTATATTGTGTCATGTTAATAATTTTGTAAAAGTAAATAATTGAATATGAACAATTACGAGGTTTCAGATTTTAAAAAAGAACTACCATTTTGAAAGTGTTGATTCTGCACTAGAGTATGATAACAAATGCTCATCATGTGTATCCTGGTAGCGTGTGTTCAAAGGTTGCAGGACAAACACAGGCATGCTGCAGCATGTTGTTATCTCCATGCACATGCATTTGTAGTAGGGGAAACGGGATAGCAATCATGTCTGGGATCCCTGATAGTATTGTCTTCCCTGAGGCCAATTATGGGAGGACACGTGCTTAAGCACAAACCAGAGACTGTATTGTTCTTGGGTCTTATGATTCCAATACTAACCAGATAAAACCAGACAAATTTACTGCGTTGATTGAAGTACTGTGAAATTCCCAATGAATATTTAAATAGCCTATTTGTGTTCTTTTAATTACATTTTTAGAATCGTAGAGTCATGGAGTCATACAGCACGAAAACAGACCCTTCAGTCCAACTTGTCCATGCCGACCAGGTATTCTAAACCGAACTATTCCCATTTGCCTGTATTCGGCCCATATCCCTCTAAACTTTTTCTATTCATGGACCTGTCCAAATGTCTTTTAAATGTTGTAATTGTACCCATCCTCTACCACTTCCTCTGGCAGCTCGTTTCATACACGCACTACCCTCTGTGTGAAAATGTTGCCCCTCATGTCCATTTTAAATCTTTCCCCACTCACCTGAAACCTATGTCCTCTAATTTTGGATTGCCTACCCTTAGGAAAAGATCTTGGCTATTCACCTTATCGATGCCTCTCATGATTTTATTTACCTCTATAAGGTTACCCCTCAGCCTCTGGTCCTCCAAGGAAAAACATCCCAGGTCTCCTTATAACTCAAACCCTCTAATCCCAGCAACATCCTTGTAAATTTTTTCAGTGCCATTTCTAGTTTAACAATATCCTTTTTATAGCACGATGTGTATATACATGCTAAATTTCCTCAGACTTTCAACAATTGCACCTGCAAGAATGTTAGCAGATGTCCAGCAGTTTATAGTTAACTGGGGTTTCCAACTAACCTACAACAACACAGTAAGAAGTCTAAGAAAATTAACCTTTGTATAATGTTGAACTTGGTCAGGAGAGATGCTTCACCTAGTATATAATTCATTTTGGCACTTTTGAGGTGCAGTGGAGTGACCCACAAATGTCTGGGCTCAAATTCCACTTCCTCCAGAAGTGACTCATACCATATCTAAACAATTGATTACAAATGACTATAATCATTTCTGGCTAGTAGAAATAATTCACTGAGCAATCTGCTGCATAACATTATTAAGAGAACCGCGATGAAGAGCCTGACCATCCAAATATGTTGAATTAGCATCACTAGGATCCTCTCATTTCAATTATGTATGCATGTGAGGGAGCCGAGTTTTTCAAGCCAAAAACATGTAAGGACAAAGGATTTCTGGTGAGCCATTATGGAGACTACTGAGCTTCCTACTATTTGTATGAGGGTGATACTAGAATTGAGTCATTATAATGATCAGGGAACACCAAGCAGACGGATCCTTTTCTCCGTAGGCAAAAAAAAAGGCTGAGAGCTGGCATATTGAGTATTTTTAACATTATGAATGAATTTGATAGTGCAGATGAAGATGAAGAATTTCCTTTGTGGTAATCCACAGCTAAGGGCCCTAGATGAAAGGAAATCACTAGTAAATCCTAAAAAACGAATGCAGGAGAAAAGTATTTACTCAGGCAGCATTAAGAATCTAGAACTTGTTAGCACATGGAGTGGTTGAAGTAACTAAAATTTAGACCATAATACCATAAGACACAGGAGCAGAAATTAGGCCATTCGGCCCATCGAGTCTGCTCTGCCATGCAATCATGGCTGATAAGTTTCTCAGCCCCATTCTCCCGCTTTCTTCATGTAACCCTTGATCCCCTAGGTCAATCAAGGACCTATCTATGTTTATCTTAAATTTAAATGACCTGGCCTCCACAGCCTTCTGTGACAGTGAATTCCATAGATTCATCACCCTCTGGCTGAAGGGCAAATTAGGCAAGTTGACGAGGATGGAAATAAGATATTGTTATTGTGAGATGGAATAAGGTGAGTGAAGGCTTGTATGGTGAAATAATGCCAACATACACTATATAGGAAGGCAAATAAACATCCATGCACTTGATAAAGGACAGGAAAGCATTGCTGAAGGGAACATTTCAGGAAACCTGTGAAGGCAGAAATTCAAGATAGGAAGGTAAACTGGTTTTGAAATAAAGGACAAAAACATCAGAGATTACAACCTAATGAGAGTGACACAGATGGGAAATGTGTCATATTCCAGAGTCATGGCAACAGAAGATGCAGATTGGCAGAGATTGCAGTAGAAGGTTTTTCAAGTAGGGTGGGACTGAGAAAGTATTTAAAAACAAAGAGAAGGATTGGAACGTTGATCCTTTAGAATTACTGAGAACCATTAGAGCTGGATGAAGACTGATAATGAGCATGTGGTACAATTTATTGTAGGGGATTTGTTCAATTCTCGAGAAATTCTACAGGAAGTACAGTGACTATTTCGATGACAGCACAAAATAGCAGGGTCTAAGAAAGTGTAGAATTACAGGGAAATAAAAGAGCGAATGAACAAAATACAGAAAAGAAGAAAGTCAAGGGGATTTTTTTTTGTCCCACCCTATAAATCACAGCGTCGGAGGCAAAAGCCAATGCTTACACGCTGTTCACATTAATTCAGCTGAGAGTTCTATCAGGAGCTGTCTCCATAGATTCATTTTAAACTCTTGCACAAAATGATAATTCTAGCCAGGCTTTTATAGTTAAAAATTCAATATAGCTGCTATCCTAAATTGTGAAAGTGTGTCTCAAAATTAGGTACCACTTAGCCCAGGTCTGGAGCATAGTCCATGCATTATCTTTTTGCTGAGATAATTAGTTTTTTAATTGTCTCAGCTATTAACTTGGATCGCTCCTATTCTCTCTTGGTGAGGCTCGAAAGGGATATTCACATTCTCAGAGGGTTTCTGTTTCCCTCTGTGGAAATAATTATTGAATTTCAAATGTCTCTTGTCGTCCTGCTTGAGATAAGTAAAGCGTGGTTTTAATTGCAACCATATCCACCAGAGAAGTCAAATGATTTTTGGAGCCATGTTTAAGAGATCCTTTGTATCTATTGTTAAAGGGAGTTTACAGATTTCGGTTTTCAGATTTATAATATTATAACCATACACTCATGATGATTAAGAAAATAGAAAACAAACAGGACAGAAGACTCAAGAAGAAAAAATGCAGTGAGCAGGAAAATAAATAATTAGATAAAAATAGATAGTCGATATTACAACGTAACTTAAGTTTCTTTCCATTATTGCAATAGGAATGCAGGAATTGAAATATGTAGTCTAATCCACTTTCTCTGTTTCTTCAGCTAAAACTTTTAAAAATGAAAACTATGGATAATTTTGCCAGAAACCCAATGTGAAAAAACTGGATGAACTGCTTCAAATCTATTCCTTATAGATATCACCAGCACAGTTCATATAGCAGCAGAAGTGCCTGTTAATCCCAATGCTATTATTTGTTATTTGACCAAAAGATGCTAAAACAAAGCCAAAAAAGATCTTACATGTACATAACACTTTTAACATAGTTGTGCATCCCAAGGCATTTCACTGGCATGTTTCAAACACAATTCAACATGACCTGTTTAAGGAAATAATGGGATGTATGGTTGGAGAATTGATCAAAGAGATAGGTCGTAAAGATTGTTTTAAGGGAAGAAAGCAAGACAGAGAAACAGTGATGTTTAGAGAGTGAATTCCAGAGCTTAGAACCAAATCAACTGAAGGTGGGACAAGCTATGGCAATTAAAATCAGGTTGCATGAGAGGCCAGAATTGGAGGATACAGAGTCTAAGAGTTTTCTAGAACTGGAAGAGATTACAAAGATAATAGGGGAGAGGTGAGGCAACAAAATAATTTGAGACAAGGACAAATATTTTAAAAATGGGACATTGTCAGACTGATTGTCAATATAGGCCATTGATGTGGACTTGATACAAATTATGACATGTCTCATATAATTTTGGATGAGTGCAAATCTAGAGAGTACATGATAAAAAGTACCTTTCCAACATACATATTCAACAAGAGATTTAGGTATACTGCTGAAATCATGTACATCTTCAACTGTATGATCTGGATTCAAAACAGTAGAGTACCTACAGTGCAGATAGAGGCCATTTGGCCCATCACATCTGCACCAATCCTCTGAACAGCATCCCACCCAGACCCAATCCCCTTAACCCTGCATTTACAACAATTAATCCACCTTGCCTACACAACCCTGGACACTATGGGGCAATGTAGCATGGTCAATCCACCTAACCTGCATGTCTTTGAACTGCGGGAGGAAGCTAGAACACCCAGATGAAACCCACACAGATACGGGGAGAAAGTGCAAACTCCACACAGACAGTCACCTGAGGCTAGAATCAAACCGATGTTTTGAGGCAGTATATTCTCAAATATTGCAATTTCATTTAAAGTGACAGTTTTAAAAACTATTTCATATTCATTGAAAGGTAACAAAAACCAGAAGTGAAAAAAACTGCAAATACTAGAATTTGGTACCACAAACAAGCCTACACTTACCCAGTTTACATATGTTCAACACACTGGCCTGTACCTCCACACCAATACATCATACAAATTGACGCAAATATAGTCCATAAATAGACACTTCTGAAATAAGCCATGGCTTTCTGTAGAAATCTAACAACTTATGCCCCAAAAAGACAAATGAATCAATAGCTGGAGCTTGCTTTAAAAAAAATTGCAAAGTATTTATGTGAATTCACAATTGTTACAGTTTGTTTATTACAGAATAGTGAAGTGATTGAAGGATACTGATTGTAATATGCCTCACATTCAATTTTTTCTCCCTAACAGAAGACTCCATTGCACTCGGAATTATATCCACATGCACTTGTTTGTCTCCTTCATACTGAGGGCACTCAGTATTTTCATCAAAGACAATGTTGTGCATTCTGATTTCAAAATGCAGGAGTATGATTCTCTTTCAGTGGATGATCTGACAACCATCACAGTTGCCCCTATAGTAGAGAAGTTCCGTAACGTAAGTACATTTCTATCAGTTTTGATGAAAGGTTTGACCTGAAATGTCAGTCTCTTTGCTTTTTAAAAGGCTTTAAAATACAGGAGCCCGATTTTCATCTATTGGAAGACATCAGTTCTACACGGTTAAAGTGCCTTAGCGCTCAAATTTCCCGTGCCATTCACTTTAACTGTTTGATCGTAAAATGTATGCTAAGTTGGACAGGTACATAGTGGATGGGAACCAGTTTTGAAAATGAATAAAATATATTGGGGAGCAGACAATTGAAGGAAATCTGTCATCTTTGGCGACAAAATTGCAGAAGGAAATAGTTGGAAAGATGATCATAATCTGTGCTTCTCCATAGCACCATCTTCATAAATCTGCACTGGAATGTTCCCACGAGTGAGGCCAGACTCGAGGCTACAGCTGAACTGTACTACAGTGTGACCTCTTCCATAATGTAGCAACCACCGCCTGGTTCAAAGGGATGGATTCAAGGCAGCACATACACATAGCTAGACAGAATAAAAGCATGTATCTGTTGCCAAGATAGAGAGCATCATTTCAAACGTGTGTTCAACGTGAGTCTCTTGTCGTTCTGACACATCTTCCTGTTGAGATGTGGCACATGGAAAATATTCTGTCAATTTTCTGTCTATGGCATGTGCACCATTGGGTAACTCGTCACTGTGCTAAAGTCACCTTCTGCTTCTATCTGCTTAGGGATGTGGTTGCACAACAGACAGAGATGCTGGTAACAGCATCAGAGGAGCAGGAAAGTTGACATTTCGGGTCGGGACTAGCAGGGTTTCCGAAGAAGGGTCCCAACCCAAAACGTCAACTTTTCCATTCCTCTGATGCTGCCTGGCCTGCTGTGTCCCTCCGGCTCCACAATATGTTATCTCTGACTCCAGCATCTGCAGTTCTTGCTATCTCTGAGATGCTGGCAGTATCTCTTCAGCCTGGAAGAACTCTGAAGGTTAGAAATTGAAAGTCATAGTGATCTTTGTAGCTACTGGCAGCACCATCCTTGCCCTGATTTATAGCTGCAGGTTGGCTTGGTTGAGGTGGTATAGTTTACTGACCATTGGTGATGCCTCTGCTTGCGTACTGTCCAGTTCTGGTCAACCAGTTATAGGAAGGATATTATTAAGCTGGAGAGGGTTCAAAAGAGATTTTCCAGGACTTTGCCGGGTATAGAAGGTTTGAATTATAAAGAAAGGCTGGAAAAGCTGGGACTTTTTCCACTGGAGTGTGGGAGGTTGAGAGGTGGTCTTATAGATATTTATAAAATCATGAGGGGTATGGATAGGGTTAATGATAGGTGTCTTTTCCCTAGTATGGGGAATTTCAAGACTAAGGGCACATTTTTAAGGTGAAATGAGAGAGATTTAAAAAAGACATGAGGGGCAACTTTTTTACATAGAGGGTGGTTCGTGTGTGGAATGAACTTCCTAAAGAAGTGGTAGATGTGGGTACAATTACAACATTTAAAATACACTCGAATACAAAAGGTTTGGAGGGACATGGACCAGGAGCAGGCTAGTTTAGTTTGGTTTGGGATTATGTTCAGCTTGGACTAGTTGGACCAAAGGGTATGTTTCTGTGCTGTATGGCTCTGTGTGTCAAAGACAACTGGTAAATAATATCTATTTGGATCTATTTGCTTCTTGATATAGCGCAGTAGGTAGATCATACTATTGAAGTACTATAGTTTCGTTATATTAGCTGTTCATCAACAGAACTACGACAATACTGAGCTTCTATTCAATCCATTATCTTGGCAATTAAACTGTTTCAGAAAGAAATAAAATTTAACATTTCAGAAAAGGAGTTTGTGTTTTAAGAGCACAGAAGAAGAAATTCCAACTTCCAATACTGGATGAACAGAAATTCCTTCCAATTAAACATTCCAAAAACTGGACAATTGCTTTTGGCCCCTGCTGCAAATTTTATTCCCTAAATACAGACTCAATCCTTCTTCCTGACACGAATCGCTGACTAAATCAGAAGTGAAAACAGAAAGGACTCAGACATTACTCTTCTTCAGAACTTAGTATTATTGGACTTGAATTGTTAACTCTGTTTCTCTCTTCACAGTTGCTGCCAGACTGTTGAGTTTCTCCAGTACTTTATTTTTATTTCGGATTTCCACCATCTACAACATTTTGATTTTAGATAGGACCAAACCAGTCTGTTTCTAACCTTGGTTTTATATTTCTTCTGGTTCACCATTGCTGTTTGGGGTAGGAATTCTCCTGTCTTTATGTGGTCTGGCCTACATGTGGTTCCAGACGCACCGGAATATAGTTGATTATTAACAGTCCTCAGTTCAAGGACAATCAGCAATTAGCAACAAATGCTGGCCTTGACAACAATGTCCCCATCCATGAAAGAACAAAGAAAAAAAGAAAGATCCTTTTTCACACCATCATGGAAAACAAATATTTCCCCCTCAGTAACATCACCTGACAGCCCCACCCTCAGCTCATCAGCTGTTGGAACCCTCATTCCTGTCTTTATTATTTCTAGACTTAACTATTCAATCGCACTCCAACCTGGTCTTCTACAATTCTACTTCTACATCTTATGATCTAAACTGGCTCCTTGACTTATTGGTTCTTGAGCAAGCAACTTCTTGACTTTAAAATCCTCATTCTTGCTTTCAGGTCGCTCTGAGGTGTCAACTCTCCCTATCTCTGTAATGACCTCTGTTCTGTAACCCTTCAAGTTATCTTCACTCATCTAATCCTGTCTCCCTGAGCACTTCAACCCTAATCACCGCTCCTCTGGTGGCCGCAGTAGTATTCAAAGGTTCACTTGTTCTGCATTCGATTATGTTAGCATATTCACTGATCTGTGTTAATTGTACTTGATTGTTTAAGCCTATGGGTGGAGCTAAAGGATTGAGTACTGACATCAGACTGACGGAGTTCCAAAAAGGATTTGGGCTTTGAATTGTGACAGTGTGTGTGTTTAGGCCCTTCTAAATTCGAAGATATTTTAAAGTTCTGTAAATAAACTGTTTAGAATTAAAATCATTTCTGCATTTCTATGAGATAAATAAGATATATAGCAAATAAATCTAAACGTAACAGCTACCACTTCGGTGGCTTTGGCCCAGGGCTGTGGAATATCCTCCTTATACATCTCTCTGTCTCTGCTTTATTCCTTTAGAATGCTACTTAAAACTCACCTCTGATCATGTTTTTGGTTATCTGATCTAGTATCTTTTTATTGGATTTGGTCATATTTCATTTTATAATGTGCCTATTAAAATACCTTGAATGCTTTAAGGCACTAGATAAATACACATTATTGTTGCTAATTTTTTACTTGGTATTGTCTTAATCATCCAGTACCAATAAAGGCAGATGAGATTACTGAGATAATGCTACTGAAAATTAACATCTGTGTATTACTGTAGACTGTAAGCAGAGATTCTTGGCATCTATGAAAATCCCTTCAATAAGAGTCGAAAAAGGTCTGGGGAAATATTCTTTGTTTAAGGCACTCCACCATTTTATATTTTAAACATAAGTATCTGTCACAATTGCGATCAATTTCTTGTTTGTGCAGGATAATAAACTGGTGAAGCTGTCCTTCATACAAAACATGACATTAGTGTTAAAATTGTTCTGTAAATCCCAAAGTTCTCCAGTAAAAGCAATAGATAGTGTGTACTTGGATTTGATAGAGATACAATCGCATTGTGCTACAGTGGAAAACCATGTTTTTGGTTCAGTGCATAGTTCCATCACACCAGCAGCATCCTCTTCGAAGATCCATTAGATCTTAGACCAATCTAAAAACACACGTGTGCTGTTTCCAATGGAGTCTATGTGAGATATATGAGGTAACATATGGCCATAAGATGGGCTTTACAGTGTGATGTAAACTGTGGGATTTACACATAAGACTGTATTGTGTTTGGTGTGAGTTGGCTTTCGGGGTTTTGAGTTCATAACTGGCTTTTTTTATGTGCGTCTGAAGGTAATAATTAACTTGAATTTCTGCAACCATGCTGATCTAAAACTTTTTTTGAGGCTCAGTTTCAGAGTATATAAGTCTTGTGCGTCACTAATGAAATTTTGTTTATTTTTGACTGCTTTGCAACTCAGCAAGTGAAGTAATGGGACCTCAAGGTTTCTTAGAGAATTCTTAGTTTTTTTTAAGTTAAGGGAAATATCCATTGCTTATAGAAGGAAACTTTTAGTTTGGTTTGATTAGGATAGACCTGTGAAGTCTTTGGAATAGAATGGAGGTGTAGACTGATGCTCCCGAGATGGGAAGGATATTTGAGAACGAGAATACCTTCGAGTAAGGAGTCATTGTGTTACTCCCAAATCATAAGTGTTAAGATAAAACCCTGAAGAGATAACTTAAAGCTGTGTATGTTGAAGCTCAGGAGGTATATGGCAGCTCCAGTTAGAAGCTGTCTCGTCTAGGAGTTGAAGTCAAGTGGTTAAAACTGCTGAGACATTAGGTACAACAACGCTGGTGTGAGTATTGTTGAAGCAGTATTTTGAGTACTGTATCAGGGGTGTGTTTTGGGTACAATACAAATACCGTTTTCTTTCTTTTCAGTTTATAAAGGAATGTTTTGGAATTAATTGGATTATGCTTTTGCTGTGTATTCAAGAGTCCTTGAATTTGTATCATAAGTAGATAGTTTGGATTATTCTGTTATCTTGATTTCTTTTGTTTGAAGCAAAATCTGCAGCACTGCATGCTTATGCTTCAGTGGGACCACTTTGTCAAAACCAAAAGAAAAATCAAAGTATTATACATCAAGCAAAGTTTCTGTCTTGGATCTGACTCATCCAGTAATAACATCAAGTGGGATCATAACATCTCCCTTGGCTCTTATATCTTCCATGTCAACTCGCTGCAGAATCCACTGTGGGCAGACCTCAGAAGCCAACATTAGACAAAATAAATTAAAGATCTGTATATATAACGTAACATTCACTATATGAAAACAAACTCTCATTCGTGAAAACCCATTTAAACCTTTTCAATCAAGAGTAGTTAATCTATTTTAAAAACAAACTATCTCTATTCATGCCGTCCGATCCTTTAACAGTCTTTTTGAGCTGTCAATCAAATTGAAAACCCTACTGAGTTAGCCTTAGTTTAGAACTTATTAAAGTTTTCTTGAAGATACAATCGTAGCCTTTAGAAAAATGCTGATTCAAATAATATTAGGCAACTAAAAGCTGGATCAATTAAAGTGATCATGGAGCAATAGGTTTGGGTCATTAATATTCCTAAAGGAAGTAATCCTTATGTAGACTGCCTTAAGTATGACGTGGATCCTACATCAATATGGTTGACTCTAAAAGGCTCTCTGAAATAGCCTAGCAAGCTACCTAATTGTATCATTTTCATTATAAATGATACCAT
The DNA here is from genome assembly GCF_021869965.1 of Rhincodon typus. Taxonomy (NCBI): domain Eukaryota; kingdom Metazoa; phylum Chordata; class Chondrichthyes; order Orectolobiformes; family Rhincodontidae; genus Rhincodon; species Rhincodon typus. The sequence goes on from NC_063338.1 coordinate 23,711,559, forward strand.
GCAGGCTGCAATGGTTCATTTCATGGGGGAGTAACAGGAAATGGGAAATGATATCAACAACCACATTCCAACAATAAAGTTTTATAAAATTGACTCTGATCTGGAATTCCTTGGAGTCAATCCCCAAATCAATTCACCAAGTGTGGCTGAAATCTTACTAAACTCTGTCCACATTCTGGCTTGTCAGGTGACATGGAGATTTAAAACAAAGTGCATAGTCTGTAAAGTTAATGTGAATTCTTTGAAGTAAATGTAATTTCTAATGTTAACATATTCATATGTAACAGGTGGGATGCAAGATTGCTGTCATAGTGTTTCTGTATTTCTTGGCTACAAACTACTACTGGATTCTAGTGGAAGGCCTTTATTTACACTGTCTCATACTGATGGCCTTCCTGTCTGACAGAAAATATCTATGGACTTTTACCTTCATTGGATGGGGTAAGGCACTAAAATCTTCTGTTTAAACAAAAATATAAAAGGAAGGAAAGAGGTTGCACTGCTGAAGCTATTATTATTACTTGGTATTTTGATCTTTCCCTTTTGGGGAAGCAACTGGTTTTCACTTACATAACCGGAAGTGATATCTGATCGTGCTGTAGAGTTTCGATACACAGCCTGATGTAGCATGTCAGTTTTCTTTAATCAAGCATGGAGCTTGGACATCAAGACCAACATTCATTGCCCATCCCTAAGTGCCCTTGAGAAGGTGGGGGTAACCCATGCTGTTTTGGTTCACCCATAATGTTGTAAGGTAGGAAATTCAGCATTTGACCCAGTGACAGTAAAGGAGTATTGACATAGTTACAAGTCAGAATTATGGTGGCTAGGACAGGAACTTTCATATAGTTTTCCTGTTATCCTGTACTTTTGGATTGTACACATCATACATTTGGAATGCACAGTTGAAGGTGCATTGCCAAGCTGCTGTAGTGTATCTTTTATATGATTTACACTGTCGACCCAATGGGTCTATGGTAGAGAGTGTGAATGGACTCGTGCCTAAGTGCTGATCAAGCATGTTACTTAGTCCACGATATTGCCAAGTGTTTTGAGTATTGTTGGAGTTGCATTCATTGAGGAAAGTGGGGAGTATTTCATGATGGTTCTGACTTGTGCCTTATAAATAGTGGAGAAGCTTTACAGAGTCAGGAGGTGAGATTGTCACAGCATAATTCCCAATGTCAAACCTGCTCTTGTGGTCACAGGATTTATATGGCAGGAGTTTTCTTGTTTGTGGTAATGCCCAAGATGTTGTTTGCAGAATATTCAGCCTTGTGGAAGGTGAAAGTTGCCATAGTCCCGGAGGGTCATAGGCTGATCTCTCAGTAGAGGCAGATGACTGGCAGCAAGTTTAATCTGAGAGTCAGCATGCCTCAGTGGGATGGATTTGTGCTAGAGTCATCCTCCGCACTCCCAGATGTGGATTGGAGGTGTCATAGCCTTATAGCCCTTAGCAGGCTTGATGCCAACTTACCACCTTCCATCATTTGCCCTTCTATTTTCTCTCCCAAGTCACCTAAGTCAACCTCAGGTACCATACTGAGATTATAATAACATTCTGTGTATCTGTTACAGACTTCACTATATTAAAAAGAACATACATTCGTCAAAGCCCACACAATGCATTACAATTTCCTCAAGCCCAATATGTATTAAAACAATCATGTATTCATTACTACGCATCAAAAATTCCAGCCCTTTAATAATCATTTGAAGGTGTCAATCAACTTGTAAAATTTCAGACAACTAACACATCTCCCCCTAACTCACACCCCGCAATTATGCGAATGTAAAATAATGGACGCAGTCAAGCAGTAATAGCACTTTAAAAGAAGCACTTCAGCACTTAGGGTTATGTCAACAAACGTCTGCTGAAACTGCAAGCACAGATTTTTGTCAACTCTCAGACACAGCTTGCCAGTTTCACTTCAAAATTTGAAGGCATTGAATTTTAATAAGTTGACATTCCAACAGTGCTTTATGCTTCTTTTACAAGCATTTACATTGACTCCAAAGGTAACACTCACACTTCAGGATCAAGCCCCTGCTCCAGTGAAAATGGGGTCCCTTTAAACACACAAATGAGCTTAAGTGACCCTGCTGAGTTTGAATTTCCTCCATGTGAGTCACATCATGATTGTTACCACCGAAAATGGGATCTGTTTCCGGATGCGGATCCCCAGGCGCATTTTCGGCACTACAAAACTCTAAATCGAAGTGTCCATAAAATTCTGATGATTTTGATAGAAAAACAGAACATAATGAAAACACAATTGTGCTCTGTCAAATGTCATCTGCATTGCAGGAAGAGAAGAACTTGTGCAAGTGCAGACACTCATTTGCCAGTGCATGGGCTGGTGTGTTAGCCATGGGGAATGGAAAAACCAAGGAGATCATGTGAGATAACAAAGTGTAGAGCTGGATGAACACAACAGGCCAGGCAGCATCAGAGGAGCAGGAAAGCTGATGTTTCGGGTCTGGACCACTTTCTGAAGAAGCTGCCCGGCCTGCTATGTTCATCCAGCTCTACACCTTGTTATCTAAGACGCCAGCATCGGCAGTTCCTACTATCTCTGAGATCATGTGAGAGCTTGTTTGTAGAAATAAGTTAGAATGGAAGGAGGAAGGAGATGGCTGAGGATTATGTGATTAGACATGTGGCCAAGTGGGTGCCTTTATTTTCCTTAGCTATTGTTTATTCTTTTTTGTTCTGATGTATCAGTTCAATACTTGTTATTATCTCTAGTTAAACTACAAGTAAAGCTGGGTAACCAAATGATTATTAGAGTCTTTTGCTATACCGTGAAGAAATTCAGGCACTATCAGAAACCAAGAATTGTATTAAAATACATTTTTTCTTTCTTTCTATGGCAAAGCTGCTGGGACCTAAACGTGGGCAACTTCAATTGGATTTGTGGCATCTATGTTCTGTAAAATTAGCAACTTTTCATCAAATTTCTCAAAGTATATTCCATTTATATTCAATAATACATAAAGCAAATAATAAAAAGGCATTGGTTCAAAGGCTTATGACTGAATGACATACAATATGCCTTGAGAAATGATGAGGAATGAATCAATCTTACTCCAATAGAAATGATGAGTTCTGTTTCCATTCCAGGAGTTCCAGCAGTCTTTGTTGCAGCTTGGGCCATTGTGAGAGCAGTATTGGCTGATGAAAGGTGACAAAATCACTTCTTTAATTTTTGATGGCTTTTTTTCAAAAAAAAAATTTGGTAAAGTAATGCATTTCAGTAATAGTTTGATTTTCTTCTCTCAGTTGCCAATACATGGAGAAAATTTGATATCAGGCAGCATTACTGCCTTTCACCACAAACAGTGATGTTACCATTTGCTATCCTTTCAATTTATGAACCTCAATATTGGCAAAAAAAAATCCCACCATATTTAACGTGGGCTTCAAAATAATGTCCCATGTTTTAGATCAAGTTCTCATTCACATGAGAAGGTTTTTGAGTAGGGTTGCTGCCCAGTTGTATTTTAAGATATAATTAAAGTTATTCATTCACCAATTATAGAAAATAGAAACTAGAAACAGGAATAGGCCATTCGACCCCTTCAGGTTGCTCCATCTTTTAATATGATCATGGCTGGTCATCAAGTTCAATATCCTCATGCCATCACACCTCCATATCCATGATTCCTTTAGCTGCAAGAGCAATATCTGCCTCCTTTTTGAAAATATATGAAGTTTTGTCCTCAACTGCTTTCTGTGGCAGTGAATTCCACAGGCTCACCACTGTCTGGGTGAAGAATTTTCTACTCATCTCAGTCCTAAAAGGTTTACCCCTTAACCTTAAACAATGACCCCTGGTTCTGGATTCCACAACCATCAGAAACATCCTTCCTGCATTCACCCTGTCTAGCCCTGTTAGAATTTTATAGATTTCTATCAGATTCCCCTCATTCTTATAACAATCAACTTCTAAATGTAAGAATGTTGGCAATCTTGCTGGTAATATGAAGAACAATTCAATTAATAAGTGAACTAATGCAGCATATTAATTTCTTCTAATAAAGCAACTACCCTCTAGAGTATAAACTTAGCGGGCTTCTAATTAGCTTGCTGCTGTAGCCATTAAAAAATTATGTTTCTCATTAACTCTTTGTTTCATAGATTTAAACTGAGGTTTCGAATAAAAGTGTGTTTATGTGGTAAATGCACAAGGATCATTTTTATGCACTGCTTGAAAAGTTACCGAACAGTAAATGTTGAACCACGTTATTTCAAGAATATACTTTGTAAAGGGTTGAATGTTCAGTATGAACTGCTCCTCATCTAACTGATGCTCCTTTCATTAGATAGGCTTAGTATTGCCATAATAGTTACAGCAATATTCTAAGCACTGTGAAGTCTGTCAGATTGTGTCTTGTTAGCAATTGCTACCATCAACTATAAGCTGGCAGGCAACTGGAGCAAAATCCGGTCGACCAGTATTCATAACCCTGGCTGGAGATCAGGAACATCATGAAAATGTACTTGAACCCTGTTAAATGTCACCTGCATTACAGGAAGAGAAGAACTTGTTTAAGTGCAGTCACTCAGTTGCCCAGTGGATGGGCAAGTAAATTAGCTGCGGGGAATGGTGAAAACAAGGAGATCGTGTGACAGCTTGTTTTTAGAAATAGGTTAGAATGGAAGGAGATGACTGAGGATTATGTGGCTAGACATGTGCCAAGTGAGCACCTCTATTTTTCCTTAGTTTTTGTTTATTCTCTTTTGTTCTGATGTATCAGTTCAATACTTGTTATTATCTCTAGTTCAACTACATGTAAAGCTGGGAAACTAAATGACTACTAAATGACTACAGCAAAAATATGCTGCATCGTGAAGAAATTCCGGCACTTTCAGACGCAAAGAATTAAAACTTTGCTTGCATTAAAATTCTTTTTCTTTCTTTCTGTGACAAAGCTGCTGGGATCTAAACGTGGGCAACTTCAATTGGATTTATCAAACACCAATTTTAATAGCTATTGTGGTAAGTGTGCACTTTAATCTTTTCCTATCACAGGTTTGACAGATCAGAGGAATCTAAGGGGAGGTGATGGCTCAGTGATATTATCCCAAATTGTTAATCCGGGTAATATTCTGGGAAGCCAGGTTTGTATCCTGCCATGGCAATAAATATCTGGAATTTGGAGTCTATTGATAGCCATGAAAGCATTGTTGATTGTCAGGAAAAATCATCTGATTCACTGGTGTATTTTAGGGATGGAAACTGCCATCCTGAGCCACATGTGAGTCCAGACCCACAGTAATGTGGTTGCCACTTAAGTGCCCTCTGGGATGGGCAATAAATGCTGCCTGGCCAGTCACGCCCACATTCTGCAAATTAATTTAAAAAGAGAGAGAATTTGCAGAGTGGAGTGAAATGTTGTCAAATCAACAATGTAGATTTGTTTTAAAGCTTTTGCGTAAAAATACTCGATCATTGTGATCTAATAAAAATATGATTTGTGTATCAGGAAAGAAGAATTACTTTCTTTGCTTTGGCTTAATGCTGATTTGGACAGAGTAGAAAGTAATTCATTAAAGTTACTTGATAAGGAGTGTACGAAAATATACTTTTACACAGAATATAATGAAGATGTGCCCCTACCTCTGAGCCATGAGGACTGAGTTGAAGTCCCACCTGCTCCAGAGGTATGTAATAATATTTCAAATCAGGTTTAATAGAATATCTGTAATAAAGGTATAACAAGTCAAGTTGCCTTATTACAGGAGTGAAGGAATGTAAACTGATGAAAAAGAACAAAATAAACAAACAGATATTGAGCATGAATTTTAGTTCGTTGAATTCGGAACTCTATTTTTTACAATCAGTATTTCACACATTTTCACTGGCAACCATATTCATGTCACATGTCTGTTAACTAACACAACATTTCCTGCCACTTGCTTTCTTTATCAACTTAACAATCACAGAATTGTGATTAACCATTATTCTGTGTTGTGCCATACAAAACAATGGAATGTTTGGAGATATTTTTTAAGAATTGCTCTTGATTGCTGGAAAAGAAACTGTAAGTGAATTGCTCGTATGATCAACATCTCTTGAACTGCTGTGAAAGGTGGTGTTAAAGTAACATTTTGTAGTATTCTAGGCAATTATGTTTGCTTTTCTATCTCACTAAAGTGGTGGCTGAATCCAAGTATATTTCTTCCATGCAATAGTATTTGGTGTTTCCATAGCAATGAGTTATTTTTGATCTTTGAAATTCTAGAGGGAGCGCACAACTCTTTTAAAACAATAAAAGCTGATGGTTTATCTCCTGAACTTGGAGCATTTTTTAAAGTGAAGATATATTGAAGAACTTGAGTATTTCATAAATAGCTCATTGTTATTTGAGCTCCTGCTCATGTAGAAAACTTTAATTTTCAACATACTAACCAGACCCATTTCCAAATTGAGCCCATATTTGTAGATTTGGGTTGGATGTTGTATATTGGCCCAGAAATTTACCCCAGGATATTCATGCTTGTTAGTCACTCACAGACTAGGACCTATGTTGAAAGTAATTAAAAGCAGAAGCAGTATTGGCCTCACTACTATTTTTACCTGCTCCATCCACTCCCCCCAAACACCCCACCCATCCAATAAAACAAGAACAATGAAGTTATGAGTTGCTCCAATTTTCAAAAAGAAATTTTCACAAAGAGCTCTTGTGGCACAGAGGTAATGTCCCTATCTCTGGGTTAGAAGGTCCAGTTCCTATCTGCACCAGATGTGTGTTATAACATATCTGAATGGGTTGATTAAAAATATATACAGTCAATCTATAGACTTTTTAAATACACAATGTGCATAAAAACTGAAGAATGAAATAAATAGTTCCAGACTGAAACTTGCAGATATTTTCTAATCAACCTATTTAGAGATGTTATTACAGGTGAGACTTGAACCTAGGTCTCCTTGCTCAGAGGTGGGGACATTACCACCACACCACAAGAACCCAAGGCCACAAATTATGTATGTATTGTTTAATAGCATGCAGTTGTTGGGGGTTAACTGGAATTAATTTGTGCTCCCATAAATCAACACAGACTAAAACTGTAGTTGGGTTGAAAGGTGCTGCTTAAAATGTAGAACTATAAGTGGCACCTTATAAGCACGTGGAAAGATTAGCTCCAATTGTTTCCTTCACTAACTGGCTCTCTAGAATATAACTAATCTATGAATTATCTTTGTGCTAACTAACACAGACTTCATTTGATGTAGACACTGTACAGGCTAGACCTTGTCACGTTACAGAGGCTCCAAGTGTTAATTTGAAGCCAAATAAATGGATTTGTTGGTCTTGATAGCAAATATTAGTAGATGGAAAGGAGAGGTGATGTAAAGAGAGATTTCGAGATTTTGTGGACACCGTGAAATTGTTCAAAGTCCAGATAAAATATGACTTTGAAGAAACTACAATTAAAAAGTGATTGAAAACAAAAATTGCTGGAGATCACAGCGGGTCAGGCAGCATCCATGGAGAGAATGAAAACAAAGTTGCTGAAAATGCTCAGCAGGTCTGGCAGCATCTGTGAAGGAGAAAACAGAGTTAACGTTTTGGGACCGGTGACCCTTCCTCAGAACTCACCGGTCCCGAAACGTTAACTCTGTTTTCTCCTCCACGGATGCTGCCAGACCTACTGAGCTTTTCCAGCAACAAGGTGCAGGGCTGGATGAACACAGCAGGCCAAGCAGCATCATAGGAGCAGAGAGGCTGACGTTTCGGGCCTAGACCCTTCATCAGAAAAGGGGGAGGGGAAGGGGGTTTTGAAATAAATAGGGAGAGAGTGGGAGGCGGATAGAAGAGGGATAGAGGAGAGGATAGGTGGAGAGGAAACAAACAGGTCGAAGAGGCGGGGATGGGGCCACTTTGTTTTTGTTCCTGATTTACAACATCCGCAGTTCTTTTGGTTTTTATCCATGGAGAGAAAGCAAGCTAACATTGCAAGTCTAGATGACTCTTCATCAGAGCTGATGTGAAGTGTGGAGGGGGCAGTATTTATGCAATAGTGAGGGCGTGATATGGAGTGCTGGGGGTGAAAAGATGTTGATTGTTCAGATTAAGTAATTGGAATGTGAGAATCGCAGAACAATGGTGTGTCGAACTGCCAGACTGGAAAGGACAAACAATCCCACTCCTATTCCTTCCCTCTCTTTTAGCTTTACTTGTTACATTCTCTGTCACAATGTCCCTTCACTCCTCCCCCACCTCAGTGGGGCTGGCTGTTCTTTCCAGTTTGGCAGCTAGACATACTGTTGTCCAGCCATTCTCAAATTCTGATCGCTAAATCTGAACTACCAACATCCACTCTCCCCTAGCACTCCATCCTCCCTAACCGCTCCCCTCCCCCTCCCCCATTATTACATAAATACTGCCCCCTCCAACTTCATGTCAGCTCTGATGAAGAGTCATCTAGACTCAAAACATTAGCTTGTTCTCTCTCCATGGATGCTGTCTGAACCTCTGTGATCTCCAGCATTTTTTGTTTACAGTACAGATTCCAGCATCTGCAGTAATTTGCTCCTACCTTAAAAAGTGATTGTTGACTGAGTGAGGTTTATGTTTAAGAGTTTGCAAATTTTATTCTTTCATGCTCCTCCTTTTGGATAATATTGAGAAGTAATAGAAGGATGTAAAGACTGAAAGTCAGGTTGTGAAATGAATGTTCTTTCCATGATGATACACATCTTGGTATTAGCTGTTAGTGTGGTTACACGGTATGGGGTTTCATGGGCTGTGCAATCCAGAGGAGCATGAGAAGTGTACATTTGGAGAAGGTGTTCAAGGCAATGGAATCCACAATAAGTGGCAGGGTACTGAGTAATTAAGAGGATCAAAAAGACCTTGATCTGCATGTCTACAAGCCCGTGAAGGTGGCTAGGCTAGTCAAGAGGGCATACAGGATACTAACTTGTATTAGCTGGAGCATAAAATATAACAGCTGGGAGCTTATGTTCAAATTGTGTAAAACACTCTTTAGATCACAGCTATAATGCTGTGTGCAGTTCTGGTCACTGTACGCAAGGAAAGATGTGAGTGAACTAGAACGGGTACAGAGGATTTGTTTTTTGAGGAAAGTTTGAATAAGGTTTTTTTCTTCTTAGAAGCAGAGGAGGCTGAGAGGAGACAACATTGAACATCATAAAATTACAATAGATCTCGCTGGAGTGGATGCAAGGGTCTAGTTCCCTTGGTTTAAAGATCTATAGCCAGAGTGCTTAGGTTTAAGAAAAGAGAGAACAGGTTTAGAAGGAATTCAAGCAGAATTGCTTTCATTCAAAAGGTAGTAGGGGAATGGAACTTACTGTCTGAAATGGTAGAAATCACATAACATAAAATACTGGGATATACCTCTGAAGTGTCAAAACCTACGAGGCTACAGAGCAAAAGCAGGCAAAGTGGAATTAGACTGGATGCCTACTTATTGGCCGGTGAGGACTATTCTTGTATGGGTTCATCTGTCTGGTAAGTTCAAGCCAGTGCTCAAGGTTGTTCTTCAAACAGTATTTATTAACAGTATATCCATGAAGATATTGCAGCAGATATCTTTGCCTAGAGCTGCTCTAGTTCCAATCTTCTAGCAGAGTCTTTATCACATGACTACTGGAGGTCACTACTACATCACAATCTCATTGCAACAGTCACTAAACTTGATCACTATGTGGATATAATGGCCCAAATGTCCTGCTTCCGCACAGTAAATTTCCGGCTCTTTACACAATGAGGTCAGCCACATCCAGTGGACATCAAATCAGAATTCAAAGTTACAGCTGTGTATTCTACTCACAGAACATACAGATTTGGTGTTTGAATATTACATCATCTGACTCAGAAGTCGCTATATCACATCAAAGGAGCACTCTAAGATGAAATATTTTTGGTGCTGGAAATGAAACATTTGGCATCAAAAACTGGCAGCAAACCCATTCCAGTCAATTATAAATCTGATGAAATAGGGAGTAAGAATCATATTTGACTCGAAACATTAACCCTGTTTCTCTCTCCACAGATGCTGCTAGACCTGCTGAGTTTCTCCATTATTTTCTATTTTTATCTCAGATTTTCAGCATCCACGGTACTTTGCTTCTATGTTAGAGAGTTGAGTCTTTCTTTTGTGCTTCAACCTCAAAGTCAGAATTCTGCTCAACCATTCTGAATCATTCTATTTCTCACATTCACTATTCTGTAGCTGTCCAGATGAAGGTTGTTAATGCAGTGTAACTTGTGTTAATACTTTCCAACCTAAGTTCAGAGAACATGTTTACCAGGCTTATAACTGACAGTGAGGATCCTGTGTTCCCATAAGTTATGGCTTTCTTTGAATCCAGTCTTTCATCAACCACTCTCTTATCTCAGCTACTTTAAAGGAACTTGCTAGCATCGTGTTCTGATCTCCTGCAAATAGTCCTGTGAACTTGTATCCTGCAGCTCCTGGAGCATAGCTATAAAACAAAATAATGCGATTGGTAACAATGCTTACTAATTTTGCTGCAATTATTTTACAAAAAAGGAATTCATATGAATCAATGCACAAAGATAGTGGCTTCTCAGCAACCTAAGAAGGATGGATGGTTACCATGTCAGTAAACTAATGACTCTTTACTGTCTCATATTTTTCAGGTAAATTTTATCTTGTTTGTTAATATTGTTCGGGTTCTGGCTACCAAGCTTCGTGAAACAAATGCTGGGCGATATGATGCAAGAAAACAGTACAGGTAATTTGCTGTAGCAATCCGTGGTTAAACTTGGATGAACGTTGATCGATTTCGGTAAAGCATAACGTAGTACAGAAGGAAGATGTTCAGTCAGTTGAGTCTGGGCCAATTTTAACAACAGACAATCCACTTAGACTTGCTCCTGTGCTCTATTGTCATATCCCTGCAATGTTTTCTTCTTCAAGTATTCATCTAATAACTTTTTGAAAGCTATGACTGAATTTATTTCCATTGCTGTATTTCGCAGGGCATTTCAAACCATAACCACACTTTGCTTAATTTTTTTCCTCATTTTGGTGCAGTCCTTTGCCAAACATTTTAAATTTCTCCTTATAGCATCTTCAGTCATCAGAAACTGGGCTGAGTTTTACCAGAAACCGGGCTATGTATCAATGTCGGGGAGCTTCATTAAAGATTTCTCTCTGTGAGCTCTAGTGTGTTTTCTCACGCTGTTCTGTGTGGCTTGCCTCATTAGCTGTGCATCACATGTCTATAGCACTCAGCTCACGCTATCTTCATCTCAGAAATGGCAGAAGTACTCACCATTGCTGGAACCTTCTGGCTTTACATCCTGCATGACAGCTTAACATCTGTCATAGGGAAGATACTGGAATCCATTGTTAAGAACATTATGTCATTTAGAAAATTATATGTGATCAGGCTGAGATAACATGGCATTATGAAAGGCAAATCATCTTTCATCAGGCAGTTTTTGATGAAGTAATATTCATGGTGAGTAAAGGAGAACTAATAAATGTGGTATATTTGGATTTCCAAAAGGCATTTGAGAAAGTGCCACATCAAAGGTTGCTGCACAAGATAAAAGCACATGATTAAAGGGGAAACATATTAGCATGAATAAAGCATTGATTATCCATAAGAAGCCAAGAGTAAGGATAATGGGTCCTTTTCTTGGAATTGGTAAACTGTAACTAATGAATTACCACAGGGATCAATGCTTGGTCCTCCACTATTTACAACAAAAAGAAATCATTTGAATGAGGAGTCTAAATGTAAGACAGCTAAATTTGCTGATGACACTAAGATGGAAAGGAAATTAGTTTGTCAAGAGAGTATGCAAAGGGGATATAGGCAGCTTATGTAGTGGACAAAAACATTGGCAGATGGAGTACAATGTGAATAAATGTGGATTTGCCCAATTTGTTGAAATAATGGAAAAACAGTGTACTGTTTAAATAGAGTGAGATTGCAGGACTCTGCAGTGTAGAGGGATCTGGTTATCCTGGTACATGAATCTCAAAACGTTTGCATGTGGAAAGTGTTTAGGAAGGTCAAATGGAGTGTTGTCATCTATTTTAAGGAAACTTAAATTTGACAATAAGGAAATGTTACTTCTGTTATGCAGAGCTTTGGTGGGACCACGTCTGGAGTATAATATAGTTTTATCTCCGGGACTACATCTGAAGTATTATGTAGTTTTATCTCCTTTTTTGAAAAGATATACTTAAGAAGTTTCACGAGACTCATTTCTAGGATGAAGGACATATCTCACGAAGAATGGTTGTACAGACTGCACGTAGACCAATACAGTTTAGAAGAGTGAGAGATGATCGTATTGAAACATAGAGGGAATGCAGAGTGGATGTTGGGAGGATGTTGCCTTTTGTATAGGAGATGAAAACTAGGGGAAATAGTTTAAGAATATGATGTTCCCTCTTTTAATACAAAGTTGATGGGAGTTTGTTTTTTCCTCAAAGGTTCTTTAAAGTATGGACATCTATTGACTGATATATATGAGATATGTGAATGAAAGAAACATTTGCTGTGTTCTTCAAAATGAAATTACTGTTTGAACCGTTGTAGTGTGATAAGATTGCATTCTGAACTCGCTGATATGATGCCATCAGAGAAAGCTTAGTTGGAGGGCAGATTACCTTAGATTAAGGGGCAATATTGACTGAAATAGGGCAGCAGGGCACATTTCTGTCCCCTCCAGAGAAGCACGTATGAAGTTAACACAATACAGAATGTGAGACAATATAAATTTTATAGGTGCTGTGCTGTGAAAAAACATTGGCTGATAATAATGTTGTGACCCCACGTGAAACCAGATTTGGATTCCTGAGATACAGTATTCTTTTCAAAGGATTGTGTTAACATCAGTTCACTGAGTTCTGGGGCAATCATTTAGAGCTTTCTTGCACTGCTGTTTACAATGAAATGAAAAGATCAATGTTTATTATAAATCAATATAGGGAAGGTTGCTGTGGCTCATTTCGATAGGCCAACCCATAAAAAAAATAAAGTTTATTAAACTTCAAACCGAAACTCTTTTATTCATAATCTTCCCCATTTAAGAACTTCTTAATTGTTTGTTTTTTTTTGACCATTTATTTATTATTTGATGTTTGGGTCAAGTATTGTTTTCTTTTTTCTTCATAACATATATTTGTGAATCTAAATTCATTTTTATTCGCTTTCTTTCTATTTTGCTACTTATTTCATTTCCCTTCCTTGAGCAGATATTTTATTAGGGTGCTTAAACATTATTCACTCTAATGGAATTAACGATTAATAATATGTTAATAATTAGGACTTAATCATTTATTCAAAGTTCACACCATCACAACTCAAATGTTACTCTCATTTTAAGAATGTATTTAAAAATGTTTGCTCTATTTTAGGTGTTCCCTGTGTTTTGTAGCATTTTCTGCACCGTGGGTTTCTCACACTTTGAAAGAATGGGCTGGAATTTTTTGCAAAAAAAGACAGCATCTGAACTGTGCTTTCCATTATGAATATGAAAATTGAACAATAACATCTGGTAATCAAGAGATGTGAACAGTGAATCACGAAGAATTGCTAATTGATTCACAACTCTCTGCTGTTAAGAAAAAGAACAAAGAAAATTACAGCACAGGAACAGGCCCTTCGGCCCTCCAAGCCTGCGCCGATCCAGATCCTCTATCTAAACCTGTCACCTATTTTCCAAGGATCTATATTCCTCTGCTCCCGGCCCATTCATGTATCTGTCTAGATACATCTTAAATGACACTATTGTGCCCGCCTCTACCACCTCCACTGACAATGTGTTCCAGGCACCCACCACCCTCTGCGGAAAGAACTTTCCACGCATATCTCCCTTAAACTTTTCCCCTCTCACCTTGAAATCATGACGCCTAGTAATTGAGTCCCCCACTCTGGGAAAAAGTTTCTTGCTATTTATCCTGTCTATACCTCTCATGATTTTGTAGACCTCAAGCAGGCCCCCCCTCAACCTCTCTCTTTCTAATGTAAATAATCCTAATCTACTCAACCTCTCTTCATAGCTAGCACCCTCCATACCAGGCAACATCCTGGTGAACCTCCTCTGCACCCTCTCCAAAGCACCCACATCCTTTTGGTAATGTGGCGACCAGAACTGTACGCAGTATTCCAAATGTGGTCGAACCAAAGTCCTATACAACTGGAACATGACCTGCCAAATCTTGTATTCAATGCCCCGTCCGATGAATGAAAGCATGCTGTATGCCTTCTTGACCACTCTATCGACCTGCGTTGCCACCTTCAGAGTACAATGGACCTGAACACCCAGATCTCTCTGTGCATCAATTTTCCCCATGGCTTTTCCATTTGCCGAATAGTTCGCTCTTGAATTGGATCTTCCAAAATGCATCACCTCGCATTTGCCTGGATTGAACTCCATCTGCCATTTCTCCGCCCAACTCTCCAATCTATCTATATACTGCTGCATTCTCCGACAGTCCCCTTCACTATCTGCTACTCCACCAATCTTAGTGTCATCTGCAAACTTGCTAATCAGACCATCTATTCCTTCTACCAGATCATTTATGTATATCACAAACAACAGTGGTCCCAACATGGATCCCAGAACACCACTGGTCACAGTTCTCCATTTTGAGAAACTCCCTTCTACTACAACTCTTTGTCTCCTATTGCCCAGCCAGTTCTCTATCCATCTAGCTAGTACACTCTGGACCCCATGCAACTTCACTTTCTCCATCAGCCTACCATGGGGAACCTTATCAAACGCCTTACTGAAGTCCATGTATATGACATCCACGGCCCTTCCCTCATCCATCAACTTTGTCACTTCCTCAAAGAATTCTATCAAGTTGGTAAGACATGACCTTCCCTGCACAAAACCATGCTGCCTATCACTAATAAGCCCATTTTCTTCCAAATGTAAATAGATCCTAACCCTCAGTATCTTCTCCAGCAGCTTCCCCACCACTGATGTCAGGCTCACCGGTCTATAATTACCTGGATTATCCTTGCTACCCTTTTTAAACAAGGGGACAACATTAGCAATTCTCCAGTCCTCAGTGACCTCACGCGTGCTCAAGGATGCTACAAAGATATCTGTTAAGGCCCCAGCTATTTCCTCTCTCGCTTCCCTCAGTAATCTGGGATAGATCCCATCCGGACCTGGGGACTTGTCCACCCTAATGCCTTTTAGAATACCCAACACTTCCGCCCTCCTTATGCCGACTTGACCTAGAGTAATCAAACAACTATCCCTAACCTCAACATCTGTCATGTCCCTCTCCTCGGTGAATACCGATGCAAAGTACTCAACTTTACAAAATTGACATCTCACCTCCCCAAAATTTTCATGAAGATGTTCCAATGCACATTAATTGCCTGGAATGCTCCCCGGTAGGAACCGTGTAATTTTTTGAAATGTGTGCTGATTTAAATGGGGGGAGACCTGACCCTAATGCTTTCAGCTATGCCAACTGAAAATAGAACAGTAGTTGGAGTGTGGAATTTGAAATTGACACCACAGGTTTCAAATCAGCATTGCAATCATCAGCTAACTCTGTATATCACTAGTGGTCATTGGGTGCCCACTCATGCGACCCCCTTACTCTTAGATGTAACTCTGCATGTTTCTGACACTATTTTTGAGCCTTTTGCATCACATATTGATTACAGGCAATACCTGATCAATTTGACTTTCCTGATCTCAAAATCCTGAAGGAATGGAAGCTTAACTTAGACCCACAGAAAATCCAGTAAAGCAAAACAGCTTGTGAACACATCACAATCTTTCTCAGGCCTTATTGAGTTGCCCGCAATGATTGGTTGACCAACCTTGCATCCCTGAAATCAATGTGTGTGTACATCTCAAAAATTTGTGTCAGAAATGTGTTCAGTCACTTCAGTCACAGGAAGGGGGAGGCATATGCATAGACCCAATGACCACAAGTGGCATGCATAGCAAGCTGTATCAAACTCCAATAACATAGGATGATCAACATCGACTACTGAAACGGACTATTAATCCATTCAGTTACTTTGGAAAAGGTGGCTCACCCCCACCTTCTCAAGTGCAGTTAGCTGTGGGCTGTACACGATAGCTTTGCCATTGAAGCCCACATCCTGTGGATGACTGAAGAAAAATAGAAAAAGGACAATACCTGTCATGTCTGAGCTGTTTCTTTAAAAGAGCTTTCGTGTTCTGTGAAAAGGTCACTGGACCCGAAACCCGAACTCTGTTTTCTCTCCGCAGGTGCTACCAGACCTGCTGAGTTTCTGAAGCAATTTCTGTTTATGTTTCAGATTTTCAATACTACACTTGTTAGTTTTGTCACAAAAAGTGAAAGTCTAGGTTTAGCAAAGAGAGTTCTCAGTGAAACTTGGGCTTGGGATGAGGAGTTTGAAAATCACGATGTTGAATGGAAAAGAGAAATGTGCTCGAAGGAGCACGAGGAAGCAAAAGGTGAAAGAAGGTAGGTTGACATTGTATTTAGCAATAATAGCCATGCCACCGTCTCTGGGACCAGTGGCAGACGTAACTGGCAACAACTGAACCCTTTTGAGGGGGAAGGAATCACCAGCTGTGACCTGTGCTATGCCAATGTAATGAGCCACTGAAACCATGGACACAAAGAATATAAAAACCAAAAGAACTGCGGATGCTGTAAATCAGGAACAAAAACAAAGTTGCTGGAAAAGCTCAGCAGGTCTGGCAGCATCTGTGGAGGAGAAAACAGAGTTAACGTTTCGGGTCCGGTGACCCTTCCTCAGAACTGATGGTGGCTGGGAAAACGTCAGTTTATATGCAGAAAATAGGGAGGAGGGTGGGGTAGGGAGTAAACGATAGGATAGAGCTCAAAGAGAGAGAAAGACAGTTGGACAGATAAAGGAGTTGCTAACGATCAGGCTGGGAGGGTGAGTAGTTGTTAATGGGGACTGTTAGTGACTAACAACAGGGGGTGTGTAGTGGCAGGCTATGTGGTAACAAGGCCTGGTGTGTGGGGTCGGGGGCTGGGACATAGGAGAGTTTAGGCCCTAAAATTATTGAACTCAATATTGAGTCCGGAGGGCTGTAGGGTTCCGAAGCGGAAAATGAGGTGTTGTTCCTCCAGCTTGCGCTGGGCTTCACTGGAACACTATAGCAAGCGGAGACAGAGATGTTGGCCAGGGAACAAGGTGGTGCATTGAAGTGGCAGGCAACAGGTAGTTCAGGGTCTTTTTTGTGAGCAGAACATGGATGTTCTGCAAAGCAGTCACCAAGTCTACGCTTCGTTTCCCCAATGTAGAGGAGACCACATTGTGAGCAGCGAATGCAGTGGACTAGATTCTGGGAAGTGCAGGTGAAGTGTTGCTTCACCCGGAAGGTATATTTGGGCCCTTGGATACTGGGGAGGGAGGAGGTAAATGCGCAGGTGTTGCACCTTCGCCGGTTACAGGGGAAGGTGCCGTAGGGCTGTGGGGATGTGTTGGGGGTGAAGGAAGTATGGACCAGGGTGTCCCGGAGGAAACGGTCCCTGCGGAAGGCGGACAAGAGAGGGGAGGGGAAATATGTGTCTGGTGGTGGCATCTTGCTGGAGGTGGCGGAAATGGCGTCTGATGATCTTCTGGATGTGGATGCTAGTGGGATGGTAGGTGAGGATAAGGGGAACCCTATCGCTGTTGCGGGAGGGAAGAGAAGGGGTGAGGGCAGAAGTGTGGGAGATGGGTCGGACCCGATTGAGGGCCCTGTCGACAACGGAGCTGGGGAATCCTCGGTTGCGGAAGAATGTGGACATTTCGGAGGCTCCCTTGTCAAAGTTGGCCTCATCTGAACATATGTGACGGAGACGGAGGAACTAAGAATGGGATGGAGTCCTTACAGGAAGTGGGGTGTGAGGATGTATAATCCAGGTAGCTGTGGGAATCGGTGGGTTTGTAATGGATATTAGTGGCCAGTCTATCCCCAGAAATGGAAACAGAAATGTCGAGGAAGGGAAGGGAGGAGTCAGAGATAGACCAGGTGAAAGTGAGGGCAGGGTGGAAATTGGAGGTGAAATTGATGAAGTTTTCCAATTCCAGATGAGAGAGGGAAGCAGCACCGATGATATCATCGATGTATCGGAGAGAGAGTTGTGGGTGGAGGCCGGAATAGGACTGAAACAAGAAATGTTCCACGTACCCCACGAAGAGAAGGCATAACTAGGGCCCATGCGGGTGCCCATGGCAACTCCTCTTACCTGAAGAAAATGAGAGGAGTTGAAAGAGAAGTTGTTGAGGGCGAGGACAAGATCAGCCAAGCGGAGGAGGGTGGTGGTGGGTGGGAATGGTTCAGGTCTTTGCTCCAGGAAGAACCGGAGAGCCCTAAGACCCTCCTGGTGGGGAATGGATGTGTAAAGGGATTGCACATTCTTGGTAAAGAAGAGGTGGCTGGAGCCGGTAAACTGGAAGTTTTGAAACCGGCGTAAGGCGTCAGATGAATCATGGATGTATGTGGGTAGGGATTGGACCGGGGGGAGAAGACTGAGTCAAGGTAGGAAGAGATGAGTTCTGTGGGGCATGAGCAGGCTGAAACAATGGGTCAACCTGGACAGTCCTGTTCATGGATTTTTGGCAGGAGGTAGAAACGAGCTGTGCGGGGTTGGGGGACTATTAGCTTGGAAGCGGATGGGAAGCGCCATTTCCGCCACCTCCACCAAGATGCCACCACCAGACACATATTCCCCTCCCCTCCCTTGTCCGCCTTCCGTAGGGACCGTTCCCTCCGGGACACCCTGGTCCATACTTCCTTCACCCCCAACACATCCCCACAGCCCTACAGCACCTTCCCCTGTAACCGGCGAAGGTGCAACACCTGCACATTTACCTCCTCCCTCCCCAGTATCCAAGGGCCCAAACATACCTTCCAGGTGAAGCAACACTTCACCTGCACTTCCCAGAATCTAGTCTACTGCATTCACTGTTCACAATGTGGTCTCCTCTACATTGGGGAAACGAAGCATAGACTTGGCAACCGCTTCGCAGAACATCTACGTTCTGCTCGCAAAAAAGACCCTGAATGACCTGTTGCCTGCCACTTCAATGCACCACCCTGCTCCCCGGCCAACATCTCTGTCTCTGGCTTGCTGCAGTGTTCCAGTGAAGCCCAGCGCAAGCTGGAGGAACAACACCTCATTTTCTGCTTCGGGACCCTACAGCCCTCCGGACTCAATATTGAGTTCAATAATTTTAGGGCCTAAACTCTCCTATGTCCCAGCCCCCCCACCCCACACACCAGGCCTTGTTACCATATAGCCTGCCACTACACACCCCCTGTTGTTAGTCACTAACAGTCCCCATTAACAACTATTTACCCTCCCAGCCTGATCGTTAGCAACTCCTTTATCTGTCCAACTGTCTTTCTCTCTCTTTGAGCTCTATCCTATCGTTTACTCCCTACCCCACCCTCCTCCCTATTTTCTGCATATAAACTGACGTTTTCCCAGCCACCATCAGTTCTGAGGAAGGGTCACCGGACCCGAAACATTAACTCTGTCTTCTCCTCCACAGATGCTGCCAGACCTGTTGACACAAAGAAAATTACTGACAAAGAAAACAAATATTCTAGGGGAGATGTAGAGACGGACAATGATTACAATTCCACTACCAGGATTAGGGTGGCAACAGACTGATTTTCAAGTAATATTGCAATCATTTTATTAACACCAGCTATAATTTCTCTTCTTAAGAAAATTAGCAAAGTCCACCTTAGTTCTTGTGCTTGTGTTTGGAATGCACTACATCGTATTTGTTGCTGTGCCACATACCTTCACTGGAGTAGCATGGGAAATACGGATGCATTTTGAACTTTTTTTCAACTCATTTCAGGTGAGATCATTTATTTTTTTTATAGCCCAAGCAAATAAGTGGTGAGTTATTGAGCTAAGTTAGATTATCAATGAGCTAACATTAGCTAGCCTCAGTGCATTTTTGTTGCTGAAGGAGATTTTTAAAAAAACCTTGCATTTACATTGTAACTTTATTGAAGAAAAATATCGAAGTGTTTACAGAGATTTAAGACAAAAATTAATATTCAATTCACTTGTATATACCATATAACTCAATGGGCTCGGTTACAATTATTCCAAATCAAACACTGCAAATTTACAATATTTGTTGTGGTCACGAAAATGGAGAAGAACAAATAATGTTTTTTTTTCCCTAATTTTCACACCTTCGTTATGTCATTGCAAATAGATATGAGTAAGTATCTGGCCGATACTTACTGCATAATACAATAAAGTTTCTGATGATTTCAGGTGATGAATGAGAATTAAATTTAAATAAAATCTGTGATAATTCTAATACAGAGCATCTAAGTATATTGTGTGCTGGAAATCTGAAGTGTGTCATTCTGTTTGGAGATGATTTGAAGAAAGTTTTCCTGCCATTTGTGTTTATAAATGTGAAAGTGCATTCAGACAATATTGCACTGGTTGGCATTTCCAATTGTAACTGTAAGGATCATTTCTCTCAGGGCAAAAGTGAATTTCAGCAGTACTCATGAACTGTTTTTCAAAAAGCTATTATCTCCATCAACACTACAAATGTAGATTCCAGAAGTTGCTCGATTGCAGAGGTGTAATGAAGGTAAACCAAATGACCATAAGATATAGGAGCAGAATTAAGCCATTCAGCCTATTGAATCTGCTCAGACATTCAATCATGGCTGATATATTTCTCAATTCCATTTTCCTGCCTTCCCCTGTAACCGTTGATTCCCTTACTAATTGGTTGTGCCATTATTACTATCACAAAACCCAGATCTATAAAGTTATTATATGTACATTGCCATCAGTTGACAGGAAGAAAAATGACCAAGGCAAAAACAAATAATGACTTTTAACATTTTTGTCGATTGGAAAATTGCAGAAGGGCAAAACAGGATCTTTGACTGTCTGGAATGTTTGTAGGTGTGGGGGTGGATGGGGGAGAGCATTTGGAGGGATGGGAAGTAAAGAGATTGAAAGTTCCCGTGATATGTTCAACCAGAGCAGCCAATCTAGTTCCAAATATTACATCCACCATGCCATTCTTCATCCTCCTGTTTTGAAAATGGGTCCTCAAAACTCAGGAACCCTACCTTTCCTAGTTTAAACACACAAAGGAATTTCAGATGCACATTTATGAATTGATTTTCAGTTGGAAGTGGACAGTTCCCAGGACTGTTCACTCACAGGGCTCACTCATTTTTGTTAAACACATACTGATGTTAAGAATTTTTTTGTAAAAACATGTAACTTACTCTGAAAGCATTAGTCATATATTCTTCAGTTGAGGTTACAGTAGCAACAAATTTGTCATCTTCCAAATCTCAGATGTTGATGTTTGATAAGTCATGCTGTATTCTGGGAATTTATATATGTATACCATTTTCTATTTTAATGTATAAGTTTGTTTTTAATTAAATGGAGAGTGTGTAGTATATTTTAACAGCTGGAGGATTTGTTATATTGTCCTCACTACGACCCTCACAGTTGGAAAGGTGAAAATAAAATTAGTTTAACAAGAGTTACTGCATTTGAACATGGTAGCTTTACTGAGATCCAACTAGATTTAAATGTACTAGTAGATAAAAGCTCTGTACGTGGACATTGATTCTTGCTATCCTGGAAAATGTCAGTAAAAATTGTATGTGCTGCTCTAAGACATGTAAAGTCATCATTTATCATAGAAATGGGAGATACACATGAAATAGGAAGTACTGTTTCCAGACTGTACTATATTAGAAGAAAAGACTGCAAATGCATACCCAGTATTCTGTTCAGATTGCGTTATCTAGTCTGAATATATGGATTAATAATCTAATTTTATGTGCAAATATGCTGTTTGTTTCAAAAGATTTACAATGTGTGCTATTCTGTAGCAAAATTATAAACGTCCTCATGATGACAAACAGAGGAAGTATTTCTTTTATGACTTATATACCAAACAGAATTAGTAACTATGGAGCCTTGAGACATGCTCTGAACAGACACTGGAGATTGAGGAGCCCTTAGCTGGAGATTTCCTAGGAATATGCTTGCACTCCATTACCTCATCCTTACCAGAAACGTGGCATTAGGAATTGGAGTAGGCCATTTGTTCCTTGACCTTGTTATTCCATTAAATTAGATCATGCCCCATTGGACCCCAGCTACATTTCCTTGTGTCTATTTTTTTCCAAAACTTAATTCATTCAGAAAATTTGTAAATATTACACAAACATTTCAAATTGAGGATTTACAAGCAAATTTCACAAGTAGAATTGTAGCAGTTTTTACATTTAGGGAATACATCCCACATCAGTTATTCCCTGGATACCTTTGACTAACAACAGTTAAGAGAACAACAGTTGTCCAGTGTACACATTATCTTAGGAGGAGAGAGTTCCACATTTCTACTGTAGTGAAAAATGACTTCTGGTTTTCCTCCTGAATGGACCACTTCTAATTTTCAGATTTACTTCTCCCTGTCCACATTTATGCATAGGAATAGCGTTCCTCCCTTGAGGAAATGGTGCTGGAGCAGGAGGATCTAATAAGAAGTAGTCTTTGTTGCAGAATGTTCCTGAATTGATAGTCTGCTACTTCAATTTCCAAATAAGAAAGGACACCAGTTTTAATTTGTCTATTTTCTCAATATTCCCATGTAGAAATTACTGTAGCTCTTTATTTTTTGGAAATTTTCAATCAGTGGAAAGACAAATTTACCACAGGGCATGGCGTTTTATTGCCTGAGAAAATATATAACTATTCTGAATACTAAAGCAATGACTGTGCACAGTTCAAATTTCCATAAATCTTGTTTTAAAATTGGATTTTTAAATTGCTTTGCTGTTTCAATTTTTGACTGCTTTAACCATGTCACACATTTTATCTCTTTCCGAATATACCTGTTCCTTTCAGGGATTATTTGTTGCGATTATCTATTGCTTCTGCAATGGAGAGGTAAGCCATTCTTCTACTTTGAAAAACTACTCACCGAGATTGAATTGCTCATATATTTTAGCAGCAGAAACTCTTAGTTTCCCCTCACCTACGCTTACAATGGAAGCATCAAACGTTCAACTTGTCTGACAATGTGCTTGAACTTCACAAAACAGTCAGAAGAATGAGACCATCTCATTCTTGCTTTAATCATTTGAAGTGACATTGCAGGGGATATTTGGCATAAATAGAACAGAAAGTTAGGAAGTTGCAACATAATACCTGTGTTCGCATGAAGTTACAGAGAAGCATATTTAAGATGGATTGGAATATTTGAAAATTGATGGATGCAAAAATCCAAGAAATAGGTTACATGAACCGCAGAGAATAATTAATGAGAATGATAGCTTAGGTGCACGAAAAAGCTTGAAGCTGGTCTAAAAGGAGGACAGATGTTTAAGTCTGGAATTAAAATGAGATCAGCGAAGAGATCACAAGTCATGCTGCCTTGAAACCAAAGCTTCAGAAAGGCTGAAAGATATACCTTATTAAATCTTAACAGCAGAAATTTTAATTGCCAAAGTAGTTCAAATTATTATAGAATGACTATGGATCATTTGGCCCAAAATAATTTATCCATCTAAGGAGTGTCTTGCTCCCTTCATCTGATTGTTTCCAAGGATTACAGATTAATGCCTCATATTCTACACAAAAAGTATGTTGATCACTGTGCGAGGAACCAGTCCAAAACTTTTTTTTTATGTTTATAATCTGTTCCAACAGTCGTGATTTAATTTGAAATATATTCTGTATTTAAAATGTTATATACAAGTATAAGAATAAAAGTATTCTTTTTCTAGAACTTAATGAGACACAAACAAACTTAGAGCTCTAAAGGGCAGAGGCTTTACCTACCATAAGAGACAGCCTTAGACATCAATAGAGGTACATGACAACATAAAACTGTAAAAAAAAACATTTAACATGCAAGAAAATTCCCACAGATTCTGGTAAGTTGAAATGATACAAAGAACATCGAAGAGTGGCAGTAAGATAAGAGCTATAATAATGGAAAATGTAAAGAAACACACAAGGTTTATCAAAATCACTACCAACGTTGACAATTATATGAAGACAAATAGGATATTCGAGAGCAACATGAAATCCTTGGAAGTTGGCAACAGTGATGTTAGCCCAAGTCGTCTGATCTGCAATAGAAACCCTACTTCTGACCCAGATCAGACAAAATATACTTATCTCTTGAAAAATTCTCCATACACACTGCCTGTCCTCCTGAGTATTTCTGGTACTTCATTTTTATTTCAGATTTCCATAATCCAAGGCATCTTACTTTTGTATCAATAACACAAATCTGTGATTCTATTCAGTGGCGTTTAAAAGGCTAAGATATGATTTGCTTGAAGTTTTTGAGACATGAAGGATCACAGATCGGATGCCTTAGATCGGAGGATCCAGTCTAAAAATTAGAGCCAGATATTTTGAGTGAAGTTTAGAACCTCCCCCTGAAATTGTAAAATACTATTGATGCTGAAAATATGAAATTAAAGCAAGATGCTGGAAATACTCAGCAGGTCAGGTGGTATCGATGGAGAGAGAGGCACAGTTAATGTTTCAGGTCAAGAGCCCTTCTGCAGTTATGTGAAGTTAGGCCAGAAATCTACAATAAACTCATAAAATGGCAGAAGGGGCTCAATAGATAAAGTGGTTTACTCCTGTTCCTATGTACCTTTTATGGTCTTCTACAAGTCTTAAATTGTTGAGTTTTTAATGCTAAGTGTATTTCTAAGTAAATTCCTTTCAATTCTGGGAAGTATGCATTTTTTGTGTCTTTTTGCCTAACTGAATCTGATAATCATGGGAATAAGTCCAATGATTCTTCTCTGAACTGGTCACAATACTCATCTCTTTGGTGACTTCTGTTGTCTACTCAGAGTATTGCACTGTTTCAGTGTGATTTCTGCGGAAATTGTAATCTCTATTTTTTGGATAAATTCAACACAACACTGTTTATTTCATTGATCATGACTCCACCATGACTGGACACTTTGAATTTTGAATTTATCAAAACCTGAGATCATTTTTGAATGCATTCTTCGCTCATTCACAGCCATTCATGAAGTCTTTGCATTTTTCTTTTATATGCTCCTACATGTCATATCTGCACTTGTCCTTGTTAAACTTCATCCACAAATGCTCTGCCCATTTCCTTGTTTTGTCTAACTCACTTGGTAGATGTTGAACGATGTAATGCAGTTCAGTTCAAGTGTCCTTCACAGGTTTGAATTGCTGGTGAATTTAATCAAACAACAGTACAGTGCAGGAACAAGCCCTTTGGTCCACCACCAAGCCTGCATTGATTCCTAGTCCTTATTTAGACCTCCTACTTATTGCCCAAGTGCAGTTTCTATCCCTCTGTTCACTTCCCGTTCATGTGTCTATCAAGATACGCCTTAAATATTGATAATGCGCCTGCTTCCACCAGAGGCAGTGCATTCCAAACACCCACCATCCTCTGTGTGAAAAATTTTCCCTGCACTTCTCCCCAAAAATTTCTGCCTCTTACCTTGAGCCTGTGCCCTCTTGTAGGTGATCTTTCTACCCTGGGAAAACAACTTCTGAGTATCCACTCTATCTATGCCTCTCATAATTTTGTAGAAAGCTATCAGGTTGCTCCTCAGCCTCTGTCTTTCCAGTGAAAACAATCCAAGTTTACCCAACCTCTCCTCACACCTACAACCCTCCAGACCAGGCAATGTCCTGATAAATCTTCTCTGCACCCTCTCCAAAGCATCCACGTCATTCTGATAGTATGGCAACCTGAAATGCGTGCAACATTCCAAATGTAGTCTAACTAAAGCTTTATACAGCTGTAACATAACTTGCCAGCTTTTATATTTGATGCCCCAGCTGATGAAGGCAAGCATGCTGTATGCCTTTTTGACCATCTTATCTCTCCACTTTCAGGCACTGTGGGCCTGTAAAACTCGATCCCTCTGTATGCCAATGCTCCTATGGGTTCTGCCATTTATTATATAATTTGCAACTGAATTTGATATTCCAAAATGTATCATGTCACATTTGTCCGGATTAAATTCCATCTGCCATTTCTCTGCCCAAAGCTGCAATCTATCTTTATTGGGCTATATTTTTTGACAATCCTCCTCAATATCTGCAACTTTGCCAATTTTGGTGTCATCCACAAACTTACTGATCAGATCATCTACATTTTCATCCAGATTGTTTGTATATATTACAAACAACAAAGGTCCCAGTATTGATCCCTAGATCTCATGAGACCTTACCTTTTGTATCAGCTTACCATGAGGTACCTTACCAAATGCCTTACTAAAGCCCATGTAGACAACATCCACTGCCCTTCCCTCACCAGTCATTCTCGTTACCTCCTCAAAAAATTCAATCAAGTTGGTGAGACATGACCTTCCCCACACAAACCCATGCTACCTATCACTAACAAATCCATTCGCTTCCAAATGTGAATATATCCTGTCTCTCAGTATCTTCTCCAACAGTTTCCCCATCACTAACAATTTGCTCACTCGCCTATAATTACCTGGATTATTTCTTTGTCCCCTTTTAAAAAAAGAACAATATTGGCTATTCTCCATTCCTCGAGAACCTGAGGCCAAAGATGATGCAAATATGTTTGTTAAGGCCCTAACTATTTCCTCCCTTGCCTCCCACAGTAGATCCCACCTAAACCTGGGGACTTGTCTACCTTGATGCATTTCAAGATACTGACCACTTCCTCCTTCATTCTACTGACCTACCCGAGAGTATTCATACACTTTTCCCTAACCTCAACATCTCTCTTGTCCCTCTCTTTGGTGAATACTGATGTAAAATGTTCTTTAACAATCTCACCCATTTCCTCTGGCTCGACACATAACCTCCCTCCTTTATCCTTGAATGGGTCCACTCTTTCCCCAGCTACCCTCTTTCTCCTAATATACATATAAAATGCGTTGGGATTCTTCTTAATCCTGCTGGCCAAGGAAAATTTCATGGACCTTTTTAGCCCTCCTTATTCCCCATTTGAGCTCCTTCCTACATACTCTGTATTCTTCAAGGGTTTCATCTGTTTTTAGTTGGCTAGACCTTAGGTATGCTCTTTTTTGACTACGCTGATTACTTCCCCTATCATCCAAGCGTCTTGAATTCTGCCATTCCTGTCTTTTGTTTCCACAGGAACATGCCTGTCCTGCACTCTAATCAACTGGTTTTTAAAAGACTCCACATGTCAGATGTGGATATACCCTTAAACAGTTGCTTCCAATCCACATTCTCCAGTTCTTGCCTAATTCAGTTATATTTGGCTTTTCCCCAATTTAACATCTTCATCAGATGTCCACTCTTTCCTTATCCATAAGAATCTGAAAACTTACGGAATTATGATCACTATTCTCAAAATGCTCCCCCACTGAAACTTTGATCACCTGGCTGAGCTCATTTCCCAATACCAGGTCCAGAGTGGTTCCCTTTCTCATTTGACTATCCACATACCATTCCAGAAAACCGTCCTGGATGCACCTAACAAATTTTTCCCTTTCCAAACCCTCTGCAATAAATGGGGAAGTTAAAATCACCCACCACAACAACCCTGTTACTTTCATAGCTTTCCGGAATCTCACTACATATCTCTTCCTCTATCTCCTGCTGGCAGCTGGGAGGTCTGTGAATGCACCCTCCCTATTCCTGTGATGTACTCATAATGCCTCGCTGCAAGATCCTTCCAGGGTGTCATCCCTCAAAACAGCTGTGATATGCTTCTAACCAGTAATGCAACTCTCCCACCTCTTTTGCTTCCGATCTGAATTGAGTTTCTGAATCCAGATCCTGTAATTTGAAATCAGTGTGTGTGCAAAAATTTGTGTAATGATTGTACGATTCATTCATTTTAATGCTACCAAATAACTCCACTATAAAATCAACGCTGTTATAACTGTATGAAGATTATTAAAACCTTTTTGCGCCTTTTATAGACTTTTTGAAGTTTCTTCAAATTATTATGATTGAAGGCTCTAGTTGCAGTTAAAAATAAGAATTGATTTGGTTTAATATAATTGAGTATTATCTATTTACTAAAGGTTCATACTGAAATCAAAAAGACATGGACAAGGTGGCACCTTTCCTTAGACTGGAATGGGAAGGCGAACTGTGGGACTTATCGATATGCCTCAGCGTTAACCAACCTGACCAACAGTACCTCCAGCCAGGCACAGGTCAATGCACGCACATCGTTATTAACTCGAAAGTTACTTAAGAACGAGGTTAAACAGGAAAACAGCCATCTGACTTTACCGGGGTATGTAAGAAGCAACTCTGATCCAGAGAGTTTACAGCCGTCTATTCCTGAAGAACTCAATGAAAATGAGGAAAACCTTGAAGATGTAATTTATCTTAAAGAATCATCAAAGCCTGTGCTCGAGGTGAACGTTGAACATGAAGAAGTGGTTTAAAGGACAATAAGTTTATAATGAAGTGAACATTTGCTCCTTTGAAACTCTTGTGCAAGCAATCTGTATTCTTTGTGATGAAACAGAAGGTCTCTGATCCCAGGAACTTTGTATTCCAGCACTGCCACACTGTTCAGTTATTTTTATTCACCTGTGACAATTCTGTGATCTATTAAGAATGTCAATACATATTGATTACTGTGCAGTTCAAATTGTATCTAATTAATATCTTGCCATATTGTATCTGACACCAACTGGGCTGCTTCAGGTTTGTGTTGGAGACTAAAGCTAGTTTTCAAGGTTTGGCCCTTTCCCCTATATTTTGTAAAAAAAAACCTGTAGATCCAAGGGCAATGAGTTTGAATCCTGCTGAAAATACCAATACAGCTTCTTAATGAGTGCTTTCTCTGGTTAGTAAAGAGGTATTTTCACCTGAGAATTCCTACAAAGCAAATATTAGAAAATAACATCAGCATTCAAGACCTTTTCTGTGGGTATTATCTGCTGGATGTGCCCAAAATTGTCACTGTATCCTTTCACTGGGGGTGACACGAGGATTCATGGGGGTTGGTATGGGGGCTTGCATTTGCTGCACTTTGGGGTTTGCTTTGGGGTCACTATTAGCTTGTTCTGTTGATTTAAAGCCAGACCTTGCCAGAAACAAAGGCTGCCTGGCAGTTCAGCTAATACAGCTAGATATCTCTGTATTCACAAAAACTGAAAGAACTGCAGATGCTCTAAATCAGGAACAGAAACAGAAGTTGCTGGAAAAGCTCAGCAGGTCTGGCAGCATCTGTGAAGAAAAATCACAATTAACGTTTCGGGTCCGGTGACCCTTTCTCAGAACTGCTGAGCTTTTCCAGCAACTTCTGTTTTTATCTCTGTATTCATCCCCCATCTCATCTGTGACCTCAGATCATCCTTGACCTCTGGCCTGGTTGCAGTCCGTTCATGGTCATGTGACCCACCATATGTTGATCCCTAAGCCTATTTGCATCCAAGGTGCAGGTAGTTAAATTTAAGTCACTCCATTTTATGATAGGGCCTGGCATATACTGCCAGGAATTTCACTCTAGCGTCACTTCGCATATGGTCAATGCACGGTCACATTACTAGGTTTTCACCTTTTGGAGCAGCCTTTTCCAATTTGGCACGTCAAACTTCCCTCCCCTCACTGACCTGTCCTCCCTCCCCCTGATGCTCTCTCTGTCTCACTGCCCTAGCTTCTCCTCTCTGCTCTCTGGCCTATTCACCCACTCTCTCACCAGCCTTCCCTACTGACAGTCTTTTGTTTGGCCACCAACCCACACTCCCTCCCTCCCTGAGCGTTCCAGTTACCCCCTTACCTTTGACCTGCCAGCTGCTGCTGATGCTCTCTCACCACCTTTTCTAGCCAGTAATTTACCTCCACTCCACAGCCCTGCAAAACCCTGAGATGGCATCAGTCCTAAGCTGCTCTTCCTGCCTCTCGCTGCTAATCTCCCAAGCCATCGCTTGGAGCAAAGGTTCAGGAGAGGAAAGAGCTGAGAGTGGGGCTGGAGGGTTGTTGGTGCCTACGAAGCAGTGACTGGATATTTTTGGTGAGCACAATCAGAGAAGAGTGAGAGGGTCAGCATGTGAGAAAGATGGAAAGCAACAAGAACGAATTGGCATATTTCCTTTTGTTTAAAATCATTTTCAAAGAATTCAGCCATGCAAAATATTTCAGCTTATAGCGTATAATATGCTTTTCTGATTAGAAAAATCCTACAGGCCTCGCTTTAGCTTTTAAATCAGTTATGATGGAAAAATTTGATTCATTTAATATCATTTCACTTAAAATCGCACTTTCCAGGAGCACACTATAATATTTGATGGGCATTTATGTGCCTGATCTGCTCTGAGCATCAATATCATGTGACAGAGGACCCCCTCCTTCAGTTGCACTTCTCTCGTCCTCTTTGGGCTGCTATGGTGGGCAGTCTTTGGGTTTCTGAAAGTAGGAACTCAGAGGAATGAGGTTAAAGTGAGGGAGGTGAGCTGGCATTGAAAGGTTTATTGTCACACCATCTGAAGGTCATTCATCATGCCAGCTAACGGGATAGGAGGGTACTCGGAGTTGAGACAGAGCACCAAGTCCTCCAAGTTCTCAGATATCAGAATCTACCAGCCCTGTCACAGCTGACCCCAAGAAGCAAAGAGCTCAGGAGATGTGAGCATCCTTGTATCCTACTGATTCTGCTCCAATATTAATGATTAGGGGACATTTTGTCCTACAAGAGAGAATGCGGAATGTCAGTGGTTGTGTAGCGCTGTGTTTCGGTGATGTTCCTGCCTTAGCTGAATGCTCAGAAGCGGTGAGAATTGGTTCTGAGGCTGGTAAGCACCAGCAATGATTTGGAGTGATCTAGCCCTGCACAAGTGTGGATGTGTGTTTCAGAAGCTGATCTGTGCCAGCCGATGTTATCAAGATAGAAGCAGAAAGTCATGTTAATGGCCTGGATGTGTGGATGGTACCTCATTGCATGATCAAATATGATACAAATGTTGCAAACCAAAGTCTGGCTCAACCATAGATAGCTGCCATTGGAAAGACAATGCCTTCAGTCTTCCCAATATTTACTTTGAGGAAATTTCTGCTCATCCATTTCTCAGGCATCAGTATGAGAACTTAGAGACAGAAAAGGAATTGAAAGATAGCAGCAAGGTAGAGTTGTGTGTAGTTAGCTTACATGCAAAAACTGATGCCATGTTATCAAATGTTGTCACTAAAGGGTACTGCGCAGATAAGAAACAGAAGAGGGCTGAAGGTCAATCATTGTGTGACTCCAGAGTTAACATGGATTGAGAGGAAAAGCCATTGTAGTTAATTCTCTGGTTACAACTGGATAGATAGGAATGAAGCTAGGTGACAGCAATTCAATCCAGCTGGATGATGGTGGAAGACTTAAGAAAGTGAAGGGAAAAAACTGGGCTAACGCAGTTTGTGTTTTACTTGGAACTAAAGTATTGAAGGTGGTGAGAGGACGTGGTTAAGTAGATTGGTAGATGTGGTAAATGGAGGGCTAAAGGCAACACAGTTGGGATTTTGATGGTACAACTGTCAGTGCATTAAAAGAGTCTTTTCCAGAGGCAGACACAAAAGAAAATAAAGCCATAAGAGAAGGTAATGTAAAAGGAGGGAAATGTAATATAAGAATGAGAGCAGAGATACCTTATCTTTCATTAGTACAATTAAAGTAGCAAGGTGACATGAGATGGCAAAGTAAAGCGCACACCTATGGTTTGGAGAGTTTACTTGCAGAGAAGGATAGGACAGCAGTGAACTCAGAGGAGAGAAAAGATAATGTGTTGTATGGAGTTTGAAATCTGCCTGTACAAGAACCTCTTGGTGGAGAAACTGTAAAAGGAGGAAAAGAGTGAGGATATCTAAACGAGAACATTTATGTTGAACTTGGGCGTGCCATGAGAATGAAGATGTCAAAAGAGAAGTGAGAAAGAGGAGAAAGTACCAGGTGGCGTTAGACCAAGGTGTGAGTTGATGGAAAGAGTTATGCACCACCCCTGCAATGTTCAGGACAGGGCAAGTGGTGTAATCAGGTAAGAAAGGTTTATTTAGAACAAAGGTGCCATCATTCCTCAGCCAGGATTCTAATGATATAATTATCTGTACTGAATTTTTGGTAGGGTCTCGATGATGAGTAAATGGAAATTTTAAGGAAGGTGCAGAGAAGGTTGTGGTAATTGTCAGCAGGATCCGCTGAGTTAGAATTGAGAATTGCGATCGAGATAAGTTTAACAACTTCAGACGCAACAAGTGCACTGAGCAGGGAAGGTCTGTGAGAGACCAGTTGGCATTGTGCTTGTGAAAAGGCAGCAATTGTTCTTTTTCTTTCTATTCATTCACGGGATGAGGGTGTTGCTGGCTAGGCCAGCAATTATTGACCATCCCTAATTGTCCAAAGGGCAGTTATGAGTCAACCCACATTGCTGTGGGTCTGGAGTCACATGTAGGCCAGACCAGGTAAGGATGGCAGTTTTCTTCCCTAAAGGACGTTAGTGAACCTGATGGGTTTTTTCTGACAACTGACAATGAGTTCATGGTCATCATGAGACTCTTAATTCCAGATATTTGTTGAATTTAAATTCCATCAGTTGCCGTGGGGGAATTCGAACCCAGGTCCCTACAATATTACCTGGATTAACAGTCCAGCGATAATACCATTAGGCCATTGCCTTCTCAACTAGCCTCAGTAGTAAATGAGTAACAGAGAGAAGACAGTAGGTGGCAGTCCAGAATTAAAGTCAGAGGTCTCAGAGTGCGCTGAAACAGAAAGGGGATGGTTGGGACCACAAGGGAATATTACTGAATTGTGAGTGCTGATCATCATAAAATCCAGACATGATAGAGAAACATACATTGCCTGAAGAGAATGAATCATTGAGCAATAAAGTCAAGCTGTGACCCATTCCCTGACCCAGTAACTCAATAACTATCTTATCTTTCCAACCCCTCCTGTACTGCAGACGTTCTTCCCTTTGGAAAAGGACCTTCCAATTTGTGACTTTAACCAAAATGAATATATCAGTATCCTCAGCATAACTAAAAGCTAGACCACTGAAAGTGGCTCCTGTCCTCTCCCTGAGGCACTCATCGCTTGTCCTACCTAAAGAGCAAGGCCGTCAGTTCCAGGTTCCACTTCAATCTATCCTTTTAACCCTCCGATAAGCCTTCACTTTCTACTGCCTCTGTTTGTTCTTCCACATTGAATACTACTGTCCTAAACCTTTGCTGTCTTCTCTACAAATGCCTCTTAGCCATTCTCCTCACTATGGTACCAGTGTATTTTCATTCTTAGTGTCTTGAAACTTCACCCAAATTTCCCTATCCCTGTTTTTGCTGTCTTCTTAATCTTCTTGTCTTCACACAAACTCATCATTTTTATTTTGCTGTCCCTCTTATCTTACCACTCCTGATTTACAATCACTGATAATGATGCTTCGAATCAGTTTAATATTATTGTCAAACATGCCTCCCTGCCTGCCAGAAATCCTTGTAAGTACATGCCCTGAAAAAAACTCCCCAACATATCCCACCAACCACAGTGTTATTTGTTCAAGTAATGTGCTCAACTCTAGATTTGTTTCTGCTGACAATGATGTTATTTCCAATAAGTCCTTCTTGACCTCTTCTTTTTTCCCCTGTCACCCCATCACTCCAACAGTAATTTTTGTGAATTCAAATCTTAACTCTGAAAGCTTGAGCATATCTGTCATTTGACAGCATTATCATTCACCACTCAATCTGGCTTGACTACCTCAATGACTATTGTTACTCTTTCTTAGCAGGTAAATCTTCAGGACCATTTTGTACAGTGAGAATAGCCTCAAACATTTCCATCACAAATCATGTCATTTGATGTGGTGTCCTGCCTTTCCGTCCTTTTCTTCAGTACCAAGTGAGAAAATTTCATGTAGTTTCCATCTCCAAAATTGAAACTTCTTTATCACCCACTTCGCCATTCTGTTGCAGTATGAAGTCAATAATATTTTGCAGCACTCCTTATAGATTAAGGCTTTTCATAAGACACAACAATTACTTTCTTTACAATTTAGAATTTTAGAATAGCCTTTATTGTCACATGTACTTGAATCAGTGCAGTGAAAAGTTTGTAATGTCGCCACTCAGTATCATCTTAGGTACAGATACTTTAAGTGTTGTTATGGAATTGAAATAGTTTAAAAAAAGACTAGCATGGGAATACAGAGTTTAAAAGTCCAGTATGAGAATAAAAAGTGTCTTCAAAGTACTCAAGTTACGGTCCTTTTTCACTGAGTCCGTGCCCACAGGGCTTCAGAATATGAGGCCTTATGCGCTGGCCTCTCTGCAGTACTCATTCCCCCCAGCCAGCCTGGGCCTGCTCTGGGCTCCCAGCTCCAGCCACGACTCAGCTATCAGCTTGGCCTGCACTCACTCTGCTTCCAGTCCGACCATGGCTTGCTACTGGAACTCAGCCCGCGCTCGCTCTGCTCTTGCTCAGGCTGCGGCTTGCTACCGGGACTCAACTCGCTCTGCACCCGCTCAGGCCGTGGCTTGCTACCGGGACTCAGCCCACACTCGCTCTGCTCCAGCTCAGGCCGCCGTTTGCTACCGGGACTCAGCCCATGCTTGCACTGCTCCTGCTCCGGCGCAGTTTGCTACCGGGACTCAACTCGCTCTGCTCCCGCTCAGGCCGTGGCTTGCTACCGGGACTCAGCCCACACTCGCTTTGCTCCCACTGCAGCCATGGCTTGCTACCGGGACTCAGCCCACACTCGCTCTGCTCCGGCCAGTACTTACTTCAGGAACTCTGCTCCTCTAGCCGCGACTCGTCTCCCACACTGAGTTGGTCTCGGACTCTGTTCTCCATTCCCTCTAGGTGGGGTAATTTAAGAAGTTAAAAGTTGGCGGTGGTGTGAGCAGGGCAAGTAAAACTGCAGCAAAAGCGAAATAAAGAAAGAAAGAGAAAAAGAAGTTGATGAACAGAAGAGCTCTGGCTGGAGCGTCTTACTCTGCTGCGATCTGAACCATCATGACATCCTTTCTACTTCAACTCGAAATTACTCAAATTCCATACTTTGGCCTAATGAATCGTAACATAATTAGGTATTCCTACGTATTCAAAATTACAATTGTCATCTACTATTCCCACTTTAGACTCCTTCATCCTTTCCAACACCATCTTGTCTGCAATATTCTAATCCTGCCTAAGATTTTCAAAAACATTTTGACACCCAACTTTATCTTTATTTCTCCATCTTCGAGTCTTGTGTCCACATATCACTGAGTTTGGCCTGCTTGTTGATGTCAGAATAAACCAAGACCATTGTGATTTTGCCATCTGTCTTTTTCTTTAATTTCCATGCAACTTCCCAGGTAAGTAAGAGTGGAGTCAAGTGACAGTCGTCTGATGGAGAAGTGGCATTGGCTATGAAAGATGTCGAAATCATGTAGAAGGTTACAGAGGGACAGTATACTGTATAGTCAAAAATTCAGACAGTTTTAGTTTATGATCAGATCACATCTGACAGTGTTAAATCTAATTCTAACTATCTGACCAGCTGATGTTTCCAAATGTTATTGTGGGAAGGGACTTGGAATGGTGTCACTGAGGCAGGAGATTCCCTATGGTGGCAACCATAGTGATAGAGTTCATTGATAAGGTGGGTAGGGACGGTGTGGTTGAAAGAAATTGAAAGTATTAGATTCTCCCAAGCAACATTCGTCAGAAGATTTGTACCCAATTCCAATAGAAATCCAGAATAAGACTACATTGGTTGTAAGCCCAGATGAACAATTTAATAGCCTGTCCAAAATTTTTTGGTAAATCTTCTCCATAGACACTAACATGGACATAGTCATTTTGGAAAAAAATAGACTTTCCCTTGGATGCCGAACTTTATTATTGAGCATACACATATCAGGTGTAACGAAGTTAGATGCAAGCTAAGGATTACTCTACTCCAACAATATTATGTTTGTAGTATTGTGCCAGGGAAACAAAGGCTTTGCTACCAACATCATAATGAGCAGGGAAGAAACAGAGAATTTGAACAGAGTAAGGTTACATTCAGTGTCAAAATAAGATAACTGTTAATGTGGAAGACAAAGAGTAAAGTGCTGAATTATTGTTGTTAATTAAAAGTTGATTCTTCTGAAATGCTGCAACAAAACACTCTTGCCACAGAGCCACATTGTGATGGTGATAAAGCTATATACTGTAAAGGAAAAAAATCTGACATTTTCTCAACTGGTATCATAGAAAAAAATTTCTTTAAGTAAATTCAAATGTGTAATTGTAAAATAGAAGGTTTTATTTATTCTTTTAAAGGATGACCCATTGTCTAGAGTGTAAACATATGGAAATTTTAATCTGACTGACTTTGAAAATTTTCCCTACTTTCATGCAGCAAACTGACTTTGATGTACCCTTAGAAGAAGTTAGCATTAAAACTGGATTCTGCAAACTTTTAATAAAAGAATTATACCATGTAAAATCTAAATGTTTGATTTTGTTCTCATTGATATATTTTTAGAGTTTAATTCAGGGCCAATAATACAAAAGATATGTTTAATTAATCTAAATGCAATATTGTCCAAATGCAATTGACCAAGGGATTATTTGGATTAGCTACATTAAGACAAGGTCGTAATGGAGTTATACTGCAATGACTGACTCGTTTTCTGGCATCCCAAAGCATATTCACAAGTTACAAGGTATAAGTTAGCAGTATGAATACTCTCCACTTGCCCAGATAAGCGCAACTCCAACAACATTTAAGAACGAAACCCCCCCACTTGATCAGTATAGTCTATCACCTCAAATGTTCTTCCTCTCCATCACCAGTGCAATATGGCTGTGTCATGTAAATGTACCATCTACAAGATGAACTGTAATAACTCACCGTAGTTTCTTTGATGGTTCTAAACCAACTTCATAGAACATCAAGGACAGCAACTACACAGGGATACCATTGACTTCATGTTCCCCTCTAGTTCACATAGCACACTGACATGGAGATAAATGATCATTCTTTTATTGTCATTGATTTAAAATCTCAGAACACCTACATAACAGCAGTATGGGAGTATCTTCAACACAGACAATACCAGTCCAAGTAGTGGCTCACTGCCTTCTCATGTAATTAGGAACGGGAACAAAATATTTGCTTTCTGCATTATATGCATTTATGAAACCTATTTCACAACGATATGTTGTTCTAAATATTAGGCCCTGTCAGTAAAGAGACAGCAATGGGTTAGAATGTTTAGGTAACTGTTTTCTGTAAAGCAGAAGGCAATCAATTTTATTTTATTTCACCATGCCCTTAAGGCTCTATTTAAAGTTGATTCCTAGCCATTCTGGAAAGATGCTGATGGGTTGTGGCACAACATGCGAATATTTCTAGGAAAATATTAGGTGGAAAACAGCAGGACTTTGACCAGGCAACAATGGTCTATGTTTAAATCAGAATGGCATTTACTATGAAACCACTGTGTACATATCTTCAGGTTTTTAGGCTCTGAGCTCTAGAGTTCATTCTATAGAGCTGTCTATCTCTTTTCACTTCTTTAAAATGCTCCTTAAAACCTAGACCTTTGATCAAGTTTTTGTCCAATCATTTCCTCACATGGCTGTGTGTCAAATTTTCTTTGATAGTTCTCCTGTGAAGGGATCCTGTCTCACCAAAGGTGCTATTAAAAGAAGATTGTTGCAATAATATTTAAGCCTTGTTGCGGCTACAACCTGTCTGAGGATGTGAGGTGCTGTTTAAATTGGAGATTTAAATTGGATGAATAGTACAGCCACCAGTGATACTTTGGGGCTGGATATTGCTTCTGGTGACTAGGAAAAAATAATCAATTCTTTTGGATATTTTTATGTTTCATGTCTTGAGATGACTACTAAACAAAGGAAAACACGCCATTATGTTCCTGATTTGAGTTTTGCAGTTCAGGTAGAGGAGTGGTACCTGCAAACTTTATAAATCTAGTATTGTACAAGTCATCGTTTTACCATAGACAACTCTTTCTTCCCACTCAGCTCCTTTAGAAAAAGTTCTGCTGGTGTCATCGTTGCCCCAGGAGAACAACCATTTGCACTTTTAAAGCTCTTCTGTTAAAATAAAGCACATCAAGTGTCTTTACATAAGGCAACATAGATATTGTGAGGTTGTAATAATTAATGAAGGGTACAGAGTAATGATTGAAGGCAAGGTCTGAGTCATAAATAAGGGGGAAAATAATAAAGCATAACAATTTCAAGAAGCCAGAAACCCCTTCCCCCATCTAAATGATAGTAGCTGCCAGGCAAGGGAAGGATACTAAATTAAGTGGTGTAGCAGAGAGGAACTATACCTATCACCTACCTACCTCTGCTGGAATTCTACCAGTTCTGACTGTTGTACATGTACGCATCAGCAAATTAAAAAATGTAATAGAGACTCATAGACTCGTTTTTGCTGTAAATAGTTTAACTTTGTTTTGGAAATGAGAGGGTTGTTGTATGTGTGCCTTGCCTTTAAGAGAGTTCATCATTAAGTTCATCTCCATGTGTTGTGTGCATATAAATTTGTGACTTGAACATAGGGAGGTATGGATAGTAAGTTTGCAGATGACAACAAATTGGTGGTGTCATGGACAGCGAAGAAGGTTACCTCAGAGTACAAGGGGATCTTAATCATATGGGCCAATGGGCCGAGGAGTGGCAGATGGAGTTTAATTTAGATAAATGTGAGGTGCTGCATTTTGGAAAGGCAAATCAGGGCAGGACTTATACATTTAATGGTAAGGGCCTGGGAAGTGTTGCTGAACAAAGAGACCTTAGAGTGCAGGTTATTAGTTCCTTGAAAGTAGTGTCACAGGTAGATAGAATAGTAAAGAAGGTATTTGGTGTGCTTGCCTTTCTTGGTCAGTGCATTGAGTATAAGAGTTGGGAAGTCATGTTGCAACTGTACAGGACATTGGTTAGGCCACTAATAAAATACTGCATGCAATTCAGGTCTCCCTGCTATAGGAAGGATGCTGTGAAACTTGATAGAGTTCATAAAAGATTTACAAGGATGTTGCCAGGGTTGGAGGGTTTGAACTATAGGGAGAGACTGAACAGACTGGGATTATTTTCCCTGGAGCATCAAAGGCTGAGGGGTGACTTTGTAGAAAGTTATATGATCATGAGGGGCATGGATAGGGTAAATAGACAAGGTCTTTTCCCCAGGGTGGGGGAAACCAAAACTAGTGGGCATAGGTTTAAGATGAGAGGGGAAAGATTTAAAAGGGACATAAGGGGCAATTTTTTCATGCAGAGGGTAGTGCGTGTATGGGATGAGTTGCCAGAGGAAATGGTGGAAGCTGGTACAATTACAGCATTTAAAAGGCATCAGGATGGATATATGAATAGGAAGTGATTAGAGGGATATGGGCCAAATGCTGGCAAATGGGTCTAGACTTATTTAGGATATCTGGTCAGAGTGGATGAGTTGGACCAAAGGGTCTGTTTCCATGTTGTATATCTCTATGACTCTATAACTCTGTCTGGCAGTTAGTCTGTTAGGTGTGCTCAGAAATCATTTGGATTGTTGTACCATCTATTTAGTAACTTGTAATGTGTTTTACTGTTGTAAATAAAGTAACCCACAGAATTAATCAATCCCTCATGAATGATTGATTAACAGACTATTATTATGAACATGACTGTGGGTTGGAGGTGGGGGGATTGA
The DNA here is from genome assembly GCF_021869965.1 of Rhincodon typus. NCBI lineage: Eukaryota > Metazoa > Chordata > Chondrichthyes > Orectolobiformes > Rhincodontidae > Rhincodon > Rhincodon typus. Next base: position 23,751,198 of record NC_063338.1, read on the forward strand.
AGTCAGGTAGTCCAATGCCCTTGGACAAATTAAGGGCCAATTAAAAACTGCTAAAGGACCCTTTCTTACAATTCGAGATCATCCAAAATGAAACTGATCACCCACTCTTTCTCTCCCATCTTCATGGGTGAGTATGGGGGCTCAGTGGTTAACACTGCTGCTTCGCAGTGCCAGGGACCTGGATTCAGTTCCAGCCTTGGTGACTGTGTGGAGTTCTCACATTCTCCCTGTGTCTGCGTGGGTTTCCTTCAGTTGCTCTGGTTTCCTCCTACAGTTCAATAATGTGCAGGTTATGTAGATTGGCCATGCTAAATTGCCCATAGTGTCCAGGGATGTGCAGGTTAGATAGATTAGTCATGGGAAATGCCGGGTTACAGGGATAGGTTAAGTGGGTTGGTCTGGGTGGGATGCTCTTCAGAGAGTCAGTATGGACTTGATGGACTGAATGGCCTGCCTTCACGCTGTAGGGATTCTATGATCATGACTGGCCTCCTGATTGTAGCCCCTCCACATGGCTACCCCAGTTTGCCTCAGTATGAGGCTCCTATCAAGTCTCCTTGTCAGTGACTGATGCAATCCCAAAGTGGTCAGCATCCCAATGGTTCTGCTAAGATTGGAGAGCTGCCAGTAATTAAATTGCATGGAAGCTCTTGGAAGCAGGACATCCTTCCACCATTATGATTAGACAGAAATAATTACACCAGTCAGTTAACAGCATAAAGACCCTAAAATATGGTCATGTCTTCCTGGTCTGGCAAAGGCAGGGTCCCCCTGAAATCTCAGCCAATGTGTGAGGCCACCGCCATCCCAAAAGAAACAAAGTTGGAATCCTGGAGAGGGCAACTGAGGTTTGCTAAAGTCTCTGAAGTAAGGTCATGAAGAGATTGATAAAACCTATAATTTTACACTTACAGCCATTATTGATAAACCTATTTACACATGTTATGACACACCCTTGGAATAGGTGGGACTTGAAACTGGTCTTCTGGCTCTGAAGTAGGGAAATGTAAATTTGTACAATGTCTTTATATGCACCCTGCATAATTCATTTAATCCAACATCTTTGGCACTTTTCCCATTTCTGATGAAGGGTCTAGGCGCGAAACATCAGCCTTTCTACTCCTATGATGCTGCTTGGCCTGCTGCGTTCATCCAGCTCTGCACCTTGTTATCTTTGGCACTTTGCCTGATACTTCTGCATGCAATGAGTTTCAATAAAGTTAAGCCAGCACATTAATACCTTCCTCATTTGAAATAAGAAGATGAAAAATCAAACTCCATTTCAAGGGACAGAAGGTGATTAAAAAATACTGAAATAGATGAGAAACATATTAATTAAGTGTCTGTGCATACCTGAGAATTATTTGGAAAGTGATATAAGGGCTGATAAATTAGTTCTTTGGGTAATAATCAGGAATTAAACTGATATATATCTGTCAAAATTATTGGAATAATGCAAGCAATGCTTTTACAGAGTATTTACTAATGAGCAATTAGGTATCTTTTCAGCTAACTGAGCAATATGTTAAATGAAACAGGGGTGAGAGAGCTTGGCACCACTTCAAAGTCTAGTTAAATGGCTGAGTAAAGAACAATGCATGGATTTCAATGCAAAAAATAATCTTTTGAACATTAGAAAGGAAAGTGTGCAATGGGAACACAAAGAAGAGATATTAATTGGCAAAGATGATGATTTATGCAGATCCACCTAAAAGTTTTAGGAACAATTGACTGTGATCTATCTTATATGAATATTGACTGTTTACATTTATAAGACGATTAAGCGCAGGAACAAAAATAGGCCATTCAACTCATCAAGTTTATTCTGCTGTTCAAAGATATCACAGCTGGTCTGATAATCCTAAACTCCACCATCCTGCCTTTTCCCTATAACCCATATTTCCCACAAAATTAAATTATTGATTAAAACTAATTACAAATCTGTATATGCCTGCATTGACTATACTTAAGGACCCTGCCTCCACAACCATCTATAGTAAAGAATTCCACAGATGCACTATCCTCTGGGAGAATAAGTTCCAACTCATCTGTCTCTTATATTAGCATCCCCGTATTAAGAGACTCTGACCTCTGGTCCTAGACTCTCCCACAGAGGGAAATAACATCTTTACAAATAGTATTTTTCAATAAGGTTACCTCTCATTCTTCTAAAAGAAAATGAGTACTGGACCAACCTATTTAACCTCTCCTCATAAGGCAATCCCTCCATACCCTGGATCAACCTAGTGAAACCTTCTCTTGGCTGCCTCCAATGCCTTTCCTTAGATAAGGGCATCAAAACTGTTCATGTTATTCTATCTACTGCCTTTTTTGGTTTTAGCAAGACTTCCCTATTTTTATACTCCATTTCTTTAAAAAAAGAAGACAACATTCCATTTGCCTTCCCCATTACCTGCTGAAGTTGTATTCTAGTAGCTGTCTGCAGTCTTTCTCCATTTCAATATTGTTCAGCTCCTCTATTCTTCCTGCCAAAAGCGCATAACCTCACATTATCTCATATTTTATTTAATTTGCCAAGTTTTTGCCCACACACTTAATCCTTCTGTAGACTCTGTATTATTTTCACCACTTGCCTTCCCACCTATTTTGTGTCATCCACAAACTTGGGTAAAGTACATTCACTTTCCTCATCCAAGTCATTAATAGACTGTATGTAATTGTGGCCCTAGCTCTGATCCCTGTGATAAGGAGCATATTAAGGGAGGAGAGAGAGGTACAGAGGCAGTGGGGTTAGGTTAGGAATCCAGAGTGTGAGTCCAAGGCAGCAGAAAGGACAGCTGTTGATGGTAGTACAAAGGAAATTTGTGAGGCACAAAAGTACTAGAACTGTGGAACCGCAAAGATCTTGGAGGGTTGTAGGACTGGGGGAGGTTACAGATATAGGGAGGGGTGAGCTCAAAGATTTAAAATTCAAATTATCATTGGACAAGAAATCAGTGAAAGTTGACAAGATTTAAACATAAGTGAACAAGAACTAGTGTAAGGTTGGATGCACAAGGATGAATGTGAGTGCAGGGCGGAACTTGTATCGAGTGCAATTTGGAGGACAATGAGCAGAATATTGGTGAGGTGAAGTCACATTAAGCAAAGTTCCAGAAAATCTATAAAAACCAAAAGAACTGCAGATGTTGTAAATCAGGAACAAAAACAGAAGTTGCTGGAAAAGCTCAGCAGGTCTGGCAGCATCTGTGAACAAAAAAATCACAGTTAATGTTTCGGATCCGGTGACCCTTCCTCAGCAACTTCTGTTTTTGTTCCAGAAAATCTACATTTCTATTTTGTTCACTGTCAACTAGGTACATACCTTGGCATGTCCCAGCAACTCAGGAATCATTAATGTCATCATCATGAAGGTATATAGTAATCAATATTTATGAATCAAATTTTACTGTGGTCAGGTGACTTAGGATCTCCAGGAGTGTTGCAGAAATATTGATATTTTTCATTAGTATGGATTTAAAAAAACTTGGAAACCAAGGTTAAATCTAGCTGGACTCTGCAATTTGCAAACAGCATTCATATAGCCAGGCCTTATATAATCAAATTCCTGTCAAAACCAGACAGGCTTGTAACTGCCTGGCCAGGTGCTAATGGTCCCATTGTTTCAAAATGAATGGTTGTTTCCATCTCCAGTAAACCTGCTTTGTTAGAAGAATGCAACACAGACTTGGTGACGCCCAGCTCAATAAGAAGCCAAAGGCATACTGTGACAAAGACAGCACTTGACAGTTGAAGGTTCAAAAACATGCTCTGCATAGTAACTTCATTGCATCTTCCTGCCCCTGTCCAATTGGACACAGACCACAGAATCTTTGTAAAGAGCACAAAGAGGGTTAGCACCACTGCCTCACAGCACCTGGGACCCAGGTTCAAATCTACTCTTGGGCAACTGCTTTTGTGGGGTTTGCACATTTTCCCAGGACCTGTGTGAGTTCCCTCACAGAATCCCACGCGGCCAGCATCATCAGGCTGACCAGACCCAGAAGACTGCCTAGGTGAGATGACCCGAAGAACCAGAGCCTGCCCTAGATGAGAGGGGAAGGCCAAACCAACAACTGCAGACCATGAAACATCAGACAACCCTCAAAGATCAAGGGACAGCCTGTCCCAGTCTTATTTAACACGTATTATCGATCCTTTCAGACAAGCATTGGTACAGCGGTAGGAACTTCTGGATAGGATCTACAAATTTTTAGAAGCACCTGGCAGAAATAGGTAGCTCATGTAGATTTGATACTGTTTACTTGGAGATTTAAGGCTTTTTACTGAAGAGCCCTGTGAAGAGATTGATAAAAACCAAAAGAACTGCGGATGCTGTAAATCAGGAACAAAAACAAAGTTGCTGGAAAAGCTCAGCAGGTCTGGCAGCATCTGTGGAGGAGAAAACAGAGTTAACGTTTCGGGCCTGGTGACCCTTCCTCAGAACAGTTCTAAGGAAGTGTCACTGGACCCGAAACGTTAACTCTGATTTCTCCTCCACAGATGCTGCCGGACCTGCTGAGCTTTTCCAGCAACTTTGTTTTTGAAGAGATTGATAGAGTTTAATTAAACAACAATAGTAGTGTTTTGATAAATATTGTTTGTCCTTGATGAAGTATTCAATAATGTTGTGCTGGAACTTCCCCTTTGTTTCATATCCCCTTTCTCTATCTCACTGTGTAATGCACTTGAGTTGAAAAGGCTCACAACAAATTGGTCAAGGTTAGTCAGGGTACATTTAACCATCTTTTACTTCACAACATTACAACTGAAACGTACGACAAAGATCCTCTAAATTGTTCTATTCAGCATTCATGCTTTTACAGACTCACGTATGCAAAGTCATTGGCCTTCAAATTGTGCATGAAGAAAAATATTCTCTTATAGAGATAGTAAGAACTGCCGATGCTGGATTCTCTTATAGAGCCATTTTCATCTTCCTAGGATGCCCCAATGCACTTTACAATGCATTGAACATCTCTGACATAATTTTTAGTAACACTTCAAATAATAGGCATCACATATTAAATCATTTAAACTATACAAAGTTGTTGAAGAGCTTAATATTCCATAACTTATTGAGTGGGCAAAAATGTCATTTTTATTTAATTTGTTCAAGCATTATTAGAAAAAGAGATGTAATTCAAAGCTTTTTGTCTTGCATTTTTCATGATTGAAACTCAAGTAAAAAGAACAACTTGGGAAAGCAAGCGGTGAAATATAAATTATGAGGAGAGGATGTTATTTGGCTGGCATGAAACACAGAAGGATCTGTGAACCACCTTGAGATTTTCCTAATCAACCACTTCAGAGATATTATGACCCACTATGGGACTTGAACCCTGGCCTCCTGGCTCAGAGGTAGATACACAATAAGATCCCTCAGTTTACTACCTTAGTTAAGTGACTAAATTCAAACCAAGATTGGTCAGTGTCTTTTCATATGGATGCAGCAGGGATCAGTTGTCTCCATTGCATGTTTTTCACTGAGTGAAAGGCTATACGTGGACATATTCCTTTTGCCTGCAAAGATCAGGGTCCTCTATGTGAATAAAAGTAACTTCTAGCCCACACACAAATTAGTCGCACTGCATTTCACGAGTTGGTAGTTGTGACAGAAAACAAATAACTACTTGAAGTTAAATAGTATCTCAAATGTAGTTAACATCCCAAATCATTTCGCAGTGCATTGTCTAGAAAACATAAAATTGGGATGCAAATGGAATAATGAATACAGCTGCTCATAAGTTTGGCTAAAGAAGCAAGTTATAAACACATTTTAAAAGAAGAGGTATAGAGTCAGAAAGATTTAAAGAGAGAATGTTAAATCTTAAAGCCGAGGCAGTACAGCCACAAATGACAGTTGAAAGACAGAAAGTTTGAAAGATGGGTTGTGCAAGACTAACAGGATAGCATAGTGGCTCTGTGCTTAGCATTGCTGCTTCACAGCAGCAGGGACCTGGGCTCAATTCCAACCTTGGGTGACTGTGTGTGGAACATAGAACATTGAACGGCACAGCACAGGAATGGGCCCTTCAGCCCACAACATTGTGCTGAATGTGATGCCAAATTAAACTAATATCTTTTGCCTGCCCTTGGTCCATATCCCTCCATTCCTTGCATATTCATGTGCTTATCTAAAGTCCTTCAAATGCCCCTATTGTGTCTGCCTCCAAGACTACCCCTGGCAGCATGTTCCAGACTCCTACCACTCTCTGTGTAAGAAATTTGCCCCTCACGTCTTCCTTAAACTTGCCCTCTCTCACCTTAAATGCATGCCTCCCAGTATTAGACATTTCAACTCTGAGAAAAAAATTCTGACCATTAACCTTATCTATGCATCTCATAATTTTATAGACTTCTCCCCTCAGCCTCCGCCGCTCCAGAGAAAACAACCCGGGTTTTTCTAGCCTCTCCTTATAGTTCATATCCTCTAATCTAGGCAGCATCGTGGTAAACCTGTTCTGCACCCTCTCTAAAGACTCCACTGGAATTTGCACATTCTCCTTGTGTCTGCATGGATTTCCTCTGGGCGCTCTGGTTTCCTCCCACAGTCCAAAGATGTGCAGGTTAGGTGGATTGGCCATTCTAAATTGCCCATAGTGTCAGGGATATGCAAGCTAGGTGGGTTAACCATGGGAAATGCAGGGTTACAGGGATAGGGTAAGGTGGGGTGGGTCTGGGTGTTCAGAGGGGTTGCGTGGACTTGATAGGCCAAATGGCCTGCTTCTGCACTGTAGGGGTTTGATCCTGCCATTCTCAGTCCTTTTTCCACCGGAATCCTTTCTTATGTACATACCATATCATTTTGCAGTAACTTGTTCAATATTTATATATAGTTGTTAATGAGCTTCGATTGAAACAAATAACTACACAATGGCATCCTAATCAGATCTTAACTAATTCAAATAGGTTTAAGTGTTCTACAGTTCAATAGTCTTCACAATTTGCAGCAGCATTCAATAAGAGCTCGTTTCTCCAGCTAGAAAATATTGAGAAATAAAATTGTAAACTGGAACTGGAAATATATGCCTGGATTAATAGGTCAGAATTTGCTTTCTGTGGTGAATAAACCAGCCTTTGGTTAACTGTACACTTGCCGAAAGATGACACAGAATCACAGAATTGTTACAGCCATTTCTTCCTTTTCAGGTAACAGTCTAATGCTCTTTTGAACTGGCCTCCCACATACTCTCAGGACCTCCATTACAGACCTTAACTAGTTACTCTATCAAGATGTTTTTCCTCATGCCTCTTTTGCTTCTTTCATCAATCACTTTAAATGTGTGTCCTCTTGTTCTCAGTCATTCAATGATGAGAACAATTTCTTCCTATCTATTCTGTTCACATCCTTCATGATTTTGAAGATTTCTATCATATCACCTGTCAGCCCTTTTTCCAAGGTAAACAGTTCTACCTTCTCCAATCTATCTTCATAATTTTAGTTCCTCATCCCTGGAACCATTCTTTTGAATGTGTTAGACTTTCTATGAGGTTTTGGACTGGAATTTATCAGAAATCAAAAGCCATGACAGTGCAGCACCCTTTGCAAGGAATTTGGAACCTGTGTATCTCCTTTAAGATGAATGCGTGTCATTGAATCTGAACTAGGAAGTGCAAGTTACAACAGAGGCTCTCCAGCTAGGCATTATGCTGATCTACCGGTCTATGACAAACTTTCACAAGTATCACAAAGGCTCCCCATCTCTTGTGCGCAAGCAATTAAGTTGGATCACAGCCAATCTCCAAATACCGTACTCAGGGCACTGAGTTTTAACTTCCAGCCCCTGGTCACCAATTAATAGGAGCACAGTATAATATTAGCTGCCCGACTGTTACTCCAAACAGCACAAGGAGCAGAACACTGCTGCCTTCAACCCCAGAGAATACAGTCTCCATTTTTCCATGATACGAAGATTGGCCCAGTCTCAGAGGCTGCACTCAACTCAGCTTGTTCAGAATGGACACGAGAAGAAACAAGCCCGACTATGGTGGTCAATGCTGCAGACTTATCAGCACTTTATCAGTTCCAGTGACAATTGACTACCTTCAGTGTGACCCCCAATGATGGCACTGTACATTAACTTCAGTGACAACTTGATAACTTCACTGTAACCTCACCAATCTCTGTGATGGATAACTAACCTTGGTCACTGTATGCTATCTTCAGTATAACACGACCAAATTTATGACTATTCAACCCTAGTTTGTCTATTCACTTGAAGGTAATTATGCAGAATTAACTTCAGCTTAAACAAACTAGGGTTGAATATTCATTGTAAAGTGCCTTGGGGTATCATAAGAACATGAAAATGGCTCCAAAACGTGACTTTTCTCTTCATGCACAATTTGAAGGTCAATGACTTGCATACATGAGTTTGTAAAAGCATGAATGCCGAATAGAATAATTGACATGATTTTTGCTACGATGTGTATCTGCTATGGAAGATATTGAACTGAACAGAATCATGCTATGAACTAGCATCAAGTTTCACACTAGGCAAAACAAAAATAATATTTAGAATTCATTGACTCTTGAGTTAATGTAATTAATTAATTAAAATTAAATATATCATAATTTTTACATATTAAATACTTGTATTATTCTATAAAAAGCTGTGCAAACTTATAACATGAATTTGCCTCAAATCTCATTTGCTTCCCTCACCTCAATCCTCTGCTTCAGCATTCTGCTTTTGGCTGCCTAAGGACATAAAAGTGGGAGAAGCTGATGGGCCTGCTCTCCATTTAACTGATATCATCAGAGAATCCCAACAGCACAGTGCAGAAAAAGGCTATTCAGCCCCATCAAGAATGCACTAACTCTCTGAAGAGCATCTCACTCAGATCTATACCCTGGCCCTACATATTCCACCTTGCCTATACATCCCTGAGCACTAGAGGTCAATTTAGCATGGCCAATCCACCAACCTGCACATCTTTAGACTGTGGGAAGAAACCACAGCACCCAATGGGAACTCACACAGACGTGGAAAGAACATGCAACCTCTACACAGACAGTCACCCAAGGCTGAGATTGAACCCAGATCCCTGGCGCTGTGAGGCAGCAGTGTTAACCACTCAACCACTGTGCCACCCAATAGTTAAATATATTCAATGGTCCTGCTTCCACTATTCTCTGGTAGAAGTTTTTTGAAAGGTTATTGACCCTCTGTGAGAAGAAGCTGCTCCTTTTATTTTGAAACATTACCCCCAGTTCTAGATTCTCAAACAAGGGTAACATTCTGGATGTGGAGGGAGAGGTTGGCTGATAAATGGAAGTTCAGCTGAGAGTGATTGTGAGGGTGTCTGGGCCAGCAGGATATAAATAGCAGATCTTGGGCCAAATGTATATTAGTGTGAGACACTACTTGACATTGCAGTTCATCTCCTCAAAAAGCTTCCAGTACCAGTGACTCTCCCACCCTGGTATCCTGTCGGTCAGGGCATGTGGCAGAGATCAAGCCACAGACTGACCAGCAATGACTAACACATTTCAGTTCAGGGCTTCTGCAACACCGTATCAGTGATGTCACTGAGCCCATTTGTAAATGACCCAGTGCCCATTAGAGCCCTCACCCCCTGCACCACCCAAACCGATCACACTTCCTTCCTGACCAGTGAACAAGCTCTTTGATGAAGTCATTAACACTAGATCAGCAATTGAAGCCAAGGCCGAGATCTTTGGCAGACCAGTGAGCAGACAATTAGTGGAAGTTCTTAGACCACCTGAATCATACCCCAGAAAATGGCACCAATCGTTATTCCCAGGGTGAGAATACAACAAAGAACAAAGAAAAATACAGCACAGGAACAGGCCCTTCGGCCCTGGTGAACCTCCACTGCACCGTCTCCAAAGCATACACATCCTTTTGGTAATGTGGTGACCGGAACTGTACGCAGTATTCCAAATGTGGTCGAACCAAAGTCCTATACAACTGGAACATGACCTGCCAACTCTTGTACTCAATACCCCGTCCGATGAATGAAAGCATGCCGTATGCCTTCTTGACCACTCTATCGACCTGCGTTGCCACCTTTAGGGTACAATGGACCTGAACACCCAGATCTCTCCGTGCATCAATTTTCCCCAGGGCTTTTCCATTTACCGTATAGTTTGGTCTTGAATTGGATCTTCCAAAATGCATCACCTTGCATTTGCCTGGATTGAACTCCATCTGCCATTTCTCCACCCTACTCTCCAATCTATCTATAATCTGCTGCATTCTCCGACAGTCCCCTTCACTATCTGCTACTCCACCAATCTTTGTGTCATCTGAAAAATTGCTAATCAGACCATCTATTCCTTCTACCAGATCATTTATGTATATCACAAATAACAGTGGTCCCAACATGGATCCCTGTGTAACACAAATGGTCACAGTTCTCCATTTTGAGAAACTCCCTTCCACTAAAACTCTGTCTCCTGTTGCCCAGCCAGTTCTCTATCCATCCAGCTAGTACACCCTCACCCCATGCGACTTCACTTTCTCCATCAGCCTACCATGGGGAAGCTTATCAAACGCCTTACTGATGTCCATGTATATAACATCTACAGCCCTTCCCTCATCCAGCAACTTTGTCACTTCCTCAAAGAATTCTATCAACTTGGTAAGACATGGCCTTCCCTGCACAAAACCATGCTGCCTATCACTAATAAGCCCATTTTCTTCCAAATGTAAATATATCATATCCCTCAGTATCTTCTCCAGCAGCTTCCCCACCACTGACATCAGGCTCACCGGTCTATAATTACCTGGATTATCCTTGCTACCCTTCATAAACAAGGGGATTAACATTAGCAATTCTCCAGTCCTCCGGGACCTTACGCATGCTCAAGGATGCTGTAAAGATATTGGTTAAGGCCCCAACTATTTCCTCTCTCACTTCCCTCAGTAACCTGGGATAGATCCCATCAGGACCTGGGGACTTCTTCACCCTAATGCCTTTTAGAATACCCAACACTTCCCCCCTCCTTATGCTGACTTGAACTAGAGTAATCAAACATCAATCCTAACCTCAATATCCGTCATGTCCCTCTCCTCAGTGAATACCAACGCAAAGTACTCATTAAGAATCTCACTCATTTTCTCTGACTCCTCGCATAACTTCCCTCCTTTGTCCTTGAGTGGGCCAAACCTTTCTCTAGTTACCCTCTTGCTTCTTACGTATGAATAAAAGGCTTTGGGATTTTCCTTAACCCTGTTTGCTAAAGATATATCATGACCCCTTTTAGCCCCCTTAATTCCTCATTTCAGTTTGGACCTACCTTCCCGATAATCTTCCAAAGCTTCGTCTGTTTTCAGTCACCTAGACCTTATGTATGCTTCTGTTTTCCTCTTTCCTACTCTCACAATTTCACCTGTCATCCATGCTTCCCTAATCTTGCCCTTTCTATCCCTCATTTTCACAGGGACATGTCTGTCCTGCACTCTAATCAACCCCACTTTAAAAGCCTCCCACATATCAAATGTGGATTTACCCTCAAACAGCTGCTCCCAATCCACATTCCCCAACTCCTGCCGAATTTTGCTATAATTGGCCTTCCCCCAATTTAGCACTCTTCTTTTAGGGCCACCCTTGTCTTTGTCCATCAGTATTCTAAAACTCACGGAATTGTGATCGCTATTCCCAAAGTAATCCCCTACTGAAACTTCAACCAACTGGCCGGGCTCATTCTCCAACACCAGGTCCAGTATGGCCCCTTCCTGAGTTGGACTATTTACATACTGCTCTAGAAAACCCTCCTGGATGCTCCTTACAAATTCTGCTCCATCGAAATACCTAACACTAAGTGAATCCCAGTCAATGTTGGGAAAATTAAAATCTCTCATCACCACCACCCTGTTGCTCCTATATCTTTCCATAATCTGTCTGCATATTTGCTCCTCTATCTCACGCTCGCTGTTGGGAGGCCTGTAGTACAGCCCCAACATTGTTACCGCACCCTTCGTATTTCTGAGCTCTGCCCATATTGCCTCACTGCTCGAGTCCTCCATAGTGCCCTCCTTCAGCACAGCTGTGATATCCTCTTTGACCAGTAATGCAACTCCTCCACCCCTTTTACCTCCCTCTCTATCCCGCCTGAAGCATCTATATCCTGGGATATTTAGTTGCCAATCCTGCCCTTCCCTCAACCAAGTCTCAGTAATAGCAATAACATCATACTCCCAGATACTAATCCAAGCCCTAAGTTCATCTGCCTTACCTACTACACTTCTCACATGAAAACAAATGCACCTCAGACCACCTGTCCCTTTGCGTTCATCATCTGCTCTCTGCCTCCTCTTCCCCTTCGTCACACTGACTTCATTATCTAGTTCCTTACAGGCTTTAGTTACTACCTACTTACTGTCCACTAACCTCCTTATTTGGTTCCCATCCCCCTGCCACATTAGTTTAAACCCTCCCCAACAGCGTTAACAAAAGCAGCCCCTAGGCCATTGGTTCCAGTCCTGCCCAGGTGTAGACCGTCCAATTTGTAATAGACCTACCTCCCCCAGAACCGGTCCCAATATCCCAAAAATCTGAACCCCTCCCTCCTGCACCATATCTCAAGACACTCACTTATCCTGTCTATTCTTTCATTTCTACTCTGATTAGCACGTGGCACTGGTAGAAATCCTGAGATTACTACCTCTGAGGTCCTACTTTTTAACTTGGCTCCTAAGTCCCTAAATTCTGCTTGTAGGACCTCATCCTGTTTTTTTACCTATATCATTGGTGCCTATATGCACCATGACAGCTGGCTGTTCACCCTTCCCCTAGACTTTGCTCAGGATTCACGCAGCTATGGTTTATGGAGGCAGCTAGCCACTTCCACCTTCATCATTTGCCTGTACTCCTGCATGACTTTGGTGAGGAAAGAATCTCAAACCTCGAGCATGCAGTTTAGACCAGGTAACAAAACATTTGAACCTAACTGGCTTGTTTGGGTAGTTAGGATAGGTAGCCTTTTGGAGAAGTATGTTAACCCTTTGGATCTTGTCCAGGATCACCACTCGTGGAACAAAGTTTCCTTTGGATGAATTAAATGCACCCTTTGGGAGAGGTCAGGGGCCTTTTGCAGTCATTAAAGGTATATATTGTTGTGCTTAAAAAGTATATAAACACATTGGGACAGTCAATCTGTTGATGAGCAATCAAAGCTGTCAAAATCTGTCAAACTTCACAGGAACTATCAACATGTCAGAGTAGGTCAAACTGTCAAAGCTCTTTCAAATTTAAAGCATCAAATAACTGTCAAACAGTCAAAGATCTGTCAAGCTATCAAAGGGATTATCAAGACTTTTAAAACATTTAAAACACCAGGCATAATTGATCATTGTCAATTTCAATCTGAATGTTGACATTCACCTGAGGTTACTGGATTAGTACAACATGATTAATTTCGTAAGAATCCCATTATCACAGAAGGGTGTCTTCCATTTCATAATTTGATTTACAGCTACAAGAGTTCTTGGATTCTTTGATGTGGAAATTTGAATGCTAATGCAAGTTGCAGGTGGATGAAATGTTTGTTTTTATATGGCTTTTTTGAAGTGAGGCATTTAATGTATTAATTGTGTTTTATGAAGGAGAATATTTTTATCAATATTGTGAAATCTGCGATACAATTTATGTGTTTAACAAATGTTTACTTTTCTCATCTGTGCATGGATGCTGAGGTCTGCCTGAGGTGAGTTGGTATGATAGGAGAAAGTGAAAAAGGTGGTAAATGGAGCATGCATGAGTTCACACTAAGTTGGCGTAGGGACTATAAAAGGCCAGGGAGTGGGTACAAAGGCATCGGTTAACACACAGGTTTTGAGGAACGACTGGAGCAGGCATGAATTGGCAGTGACAGGATATGAGGAGTGTCTGTGGGGGAGGGGGCGTGAGCACTGCGGCTGGAAGGTTGGTTTCGGTTTAATATTTTACTTATTAAGGTTTCATGCAATGTCGGCACACAGAGAAAGGCCTCACAAGCAAGCTATATCCACACGTGACAGGCTCTGCATTCATTTTAGCTTCCCCCAGCCCAATTCCTGAGGAAGCCGGTCACTCCAAAATTAATGATCCGGGGCCCTTTATCCTGGATCAGGATTGCTGATCCAGGAAATGTCCTCTTCCAGCAGACCTGATCCAGGAGCACAAATACAGGCTTGAAGGTTTCAGTGGGTGGGCTGGAGCCCTATCAGGAGGCAGCTAGGGTTCCACAAGAGAGCCAGTAGGTGGGTTTTAAACTTACTTTGCAGGTTTGCCTCCGAGCTGGGAGGGTAGCAGTACAGCACTCTGACTTCACAATGAAACTCTGGGCCTCATATGAACTAGGTTGCCAGAGAGGGGCTTGGAGTTAACGACTAGGGACCTTAAGCAATGTCTCCAGAATTTAAAATATTTAGCTGTCAGAAATTTCTGCTCATGTGGTAGTGGATGTCACACCACCAGACAAGTTAGAGATAGCGGGAGCTTTTGAGAAGTAATGGAGAGGGAGTGTACATGGGGAAACTGATGCTGTGCTTTCAGATAGTATCACTGAGAGGTAGCACATTGATGTGAAATAGGAAAAATCCAAGGATAGCAGAGATATGTGGAAAGTGAAGCCATTGTAGTTGGTTCTCTAGCCATGAATAGTCCCACTCAGTTTTCAAATGTGCAGATGTGTCAGACTGGTATTCAGTGGGTCAGTTGTGTCAAAACCTAGCATACTGTTTGTGAATTTAGCAAGACTGCTTCATTACAATGGCAGGGCCAGTAACCAATCCTGAATGATTCAGGTATGAATTTCCATGAAAGGAGAGCACCAATTTGGGAGTCAATAAGATTTTAAAAGACTTTGGATAGGAACAGGAGATTGGGCATGGGGAAATAGCTTGCAAAAGCAGAGGAAGGGGTGTGGATGAAGGTTGAATTTTTGTAAACTTTTCCCTGCGTCTTATGATATTAGGCTAGTGACTTTTGATTGCAGTTAAGAGCGTGCTAAATTTGCCAAAAGCCTTTTATTTGCATCTAACTTACAAATACATTCCAGTGCAATTATCTCTTGATGGATGGCATCCCACTACTCTTGATGAATACAAAATATCACATGTTGGTCCAGTTGTGCCAGCCTCATGCTATTGCCTGAATATATTTTCTGAGGACGTTACTTTATAGTCACTGCAGGTGGTGAGCAGTTACATAACATCTTTACCGTGTTTCACTCAGCTCAATAAGCAGCTCGATTTTTGTCTCCCACAGGAGAGTGCAGAAGTGAAATTGGTCTTGCAGTTATTCACAAACAATTTCTCAGTATTCCAATAAGAGTTATTCATGACTTCCATCTACGCATGTTCCATTCAGAAAAAATAACTACTTCAAGCTTTTAATATGTAGATTGTCCCTTTGTGATGTACAAGCCATAAGATTAGATAGGAAGTGTCTCAGAACCCAAGAAAAGAAAGGCTGCATACAGTGTCACTATTATCCTGATCCAGAAGGGAAATTATTTGATCGTGATGTACACAACGACTGGCAGACAGTCTCACACTGAGCTTGCAGGAGATTGCAGCCTCTGTGGATTTGTAGCCCAGCATGATTTATCAGACGCAAGTTTGATTCTATTCAACTGTATATAGATATCAAGTCAGTAGCCTGTTTTACATCTCTCACAGATTTAATGAAAATTAACAGAGGGATATGAGAGGAAATAAAGGGGAAAGGAAAGGGGAAATAAATGAGCAATGTAGAGTGGTAAAGCAGAGAAGGAGTCTTCCATAAGCTGGTTCGGTGTCACCAATCCTTCATTCTTCCTTTCTCGATGCTAAAAGTTGAAGACAAAAATAGAAAAGCTCAGCAGGTTAAAGCTCAGACGAAAGGTCTAGGCCCAAAACGTCAGCCTTCCTGCTCCTATGATGCTGCTTGGCCTGCTGTGTTCATCCAGCTCTACACCTTGTTATCTCAGATTCTCCAGAATCTGCAGTTCCTACTATCTCTAAAGCTCAGACTGTCGATTCTGAGGAAGGGTCTCTCGACCCGAAACATTAACTCTGATTTCTCTCCATGGATGCTGCCAGACCTGCTGAGCTTTTCCAGCAATTTATGTTTTTGTTTGATTTACAGCATCCACAGTTCTTTCAGTTTTTGCTGAAAGTTGAAGGATGGGAAGGAGAAGAAGGAGCAAAGTTAACTCTGCAATAATTATACAAAATGACTTACTCCAAATGCAAAATTGGAGATTGATTGAGTTGCTGGGTTTTTTTTTTGCTACAGGGACAGAGTGAGTTAGAAGCCCTGTGAGGGGCAATTGCAATAATCATTCCTCCACATATTCAGTAAGGCTACTCATCTGACTTCAATTTGGCTGGCATTTGAATTAACTAAGATCATGCATTATAATTTACATAATGGCCTCAAAAGCAATCATGGCCCATTACATTTGATGCACAAGTTATCTCCTTGTCACGTTGCCTTAGTAACTGTAATCACACAAAAGCAGCAACTGAAGTTTTCATTTCACAAAACCATTCGAGAGTTAGTTTGGGAAAACAATGCATCACATCTGCCACATTGACACACTGAGCGTAAGTATGCAAGGATACGGTTTGTTGTGTGGAAAGGAGCCTTTTCTTTAGGGATGGAGGGACTATCATAGTGGCTCACCGGCAGAATTCTACTTTCCCAGTGTTGCATGGAAACTTTATGCAATGCGCAATTGGTTAAGGCAACATATCTCAGAGTTCCAAATTAAGGCATGACAATTACCTCCTTTAGAAGTTGCCATATCTCAGTGTGAGGGCATAACTTGAGGATACATGGAGATGGATGTGAGAGCTCAGGAATTCCTTCAATAAAATTGTGTTCTCTTTCTGACGTTTGCCACAGATTATTTGTTCACAAGGAGATGACTGTGACCTTGTTGCAATTACAAGAATAAACAAGACAGCAATTACTACTTTGTCAGCAAGCCTAGCAAAGTCACCACCCTCAAGGATTCGAAGCAACAGTGGATACTCACCCAAGGAGGTAGAGAAGAATGATGAGATCCCCATTTCTACAGGCCTTTTCCTCAACTGCCCAAACGATAGTGCAGGCTCCAACTAAGAATGACCTGGCCCATCATCACTGAAATGTGTCAGGTATCATCTGCTGCAGCAGGACTTGCACTCAGAAGGACAGGGTGGTAATCCCATCCAAGTGACCATTAAGGTCATAGCTGCCCTGAATCTTTACGCCAGTGGCTCATTTCGAGGAGTAGCTGGGGACCTGAGCACCTTTTCCCATTCCTTGAGCCACAATGTATCTGGGATATAACTGATGCCATTTGCTGCACAGTCCAGTTTTGATGTTCTTCCCCCATGATGATGAGATGAGACAAGCAGCTCAGGGAGTGGGATTCTCCACCATTATTGGAGAACCCTAATGACTGAACCCACATTGCTTTGAGAAGGCTCTATCATCAACTTGCAGAGTTCGTCAACAGAAAATCTACATCAATGTTCGAATAACATGTCATGATTGATTCTGAGTTCTACAGGATGGCTCCAGATAACCTGAAGGCTGCCACAGCAATTACATCCCAGAGAACTCACTGTTTCCTGCATCCTTCCATGGTCCTTAGGTCATTTAGAGATGGCTACAGGGAGACAAAGAGTACCCCACCAAACATGGCTCATGATACCTTTATGAAACTCCATTTTTTGCAGCAGCAGCAGTGGGAGCAGTGACAGCGAGGACCAGGGGGCTGCCGGGAAGGTAAATTCTTCATTTTGGCAGCGGAGCTGAGTGAGAGCGGTTGAATAACGCTCTCGGAACATGAGTGAACTGATATATTTGGGCAGTGGCTAAGTGTAAGGGGAGTAGATAGGCAGTTCTGTGGTCAAAAACGAGACTGCCAAATGGTATGTTGCTTCCGAAGTGCACGGCTCAGGGATGTCTCAGATCGACTGCAGGACATTCTGAAGGGGGAGGGTGAACAGCCAGCTGTTGTGGTGCATATAGGCACCAATGATATAGGTAAAAAATGGGATGAGGTCCTACAAGCAGAATTTAGGGAGTTAGGAGCCAAGTTAAAAAGTAGGACTTCTGAGGTAGTAATCTCAGGATTGCTACCAGTGCCACGTGCTATTCAGAGTAGAAATGAAAGAATAGGCAGGATAAATGAATGGCTTAAGAGATGGTGCAGGAGGGACATTGGGACTGGTTCTGGGGGAGGTGGGACTATTACAAATCGAACGGTCTACACCTGGGCAGGACTGAAACGAATATCCTAGGGGATGCTTTTGCTAACGCTGTTGGGGAGGGTTGAAACTAATGTGGCAGGGAGAGGGGAACCAAATGAGGAGGTTAGTGGACAGTAAGTAGGTAGTAACTAAAGCCTGTAAGGAACTAGATAATGAAGTCAGTGTGACAAAGGGGAAGAGTAGGCAGAGAGCAGATGATGAATGCAAAGGGACAGGTGGTCTGAGGTGCATTTGTTTTAATGCGAGAAGTGTAGTAGGTAAGGCAGATGAACTTAGGGCTTGGATTGGTACTTGGGAGTATGATGTTATTGCTTTTACTGAGACTTGGTTGAGGGAAGGGCAGGATTGGCAACTAAATATCCCAGGATATAGATGCTTCAGGGGGGATAGAGAGGGAGGTAAAAGGGGTGGAGGAGTTGCATTACTGGTCAAAGAGGATATCACAGCTGTGCTGAAGGAGGGCACTATGGAGGACTCGAGCAGTGAGGCAATATGGGCAGAGCTCAGAAATACGAAGGGTGCGGTAACAAATTTGGGGCTGTACTATAGGCCTCCCAACAGCGAGCGTGAGATAGAGGAACAAATATGTAGACAGATTATGGAAAGATGTAGGAGCAACAGGGTGATGGTGTTGAGAGATTTTAATTTTCCCAACATTGACTGGGATTCACTTAGTGTTAGGTATTTCGATGGAGCAGAATTTGTAAGGAGCATCCAGGAGGGTTTTCTAGAGCAGTATGTAAATAGTCCAACTCGGGAAGGGGCCATACTGGACCTGGTGTTGGGGAATGAGCCCGGCCAGGTGGTTGAAGTTTCAGTAAGGGATTACTTTGGGAATAGAACATAAAACATAGAACATAGAACATTACAGCACAGTACAGGCCCTTCGGCCCTCGATGTTGCGCTGACCTGTGAAACCAATCTGAAGCCCATCTAACCTAAACTATTCCGTTATCATCCATATGTTTATCCAATGACCATTTAAATGCCCTTAAAGTTGGCGAGTCTACTATTTTTGCAGGCAGGGCATTCCACACCCATACTACTCTCTGAGTAAAGAACCTACCACTGACATCTGTCCTATATCTATCACCCCTCAATTTAAAGCTATGTCCCCCCGGGGTAGTCATCACTATCCGAGGAAAAAGGCTCCCACTGTCCACCCTATCTAATCCTCTGATCATCTTGTATGTCTCTATCAAGTCACCTCTTAACTTTCTTTTCTCTAACGAAAACATCCTCAAGACACTCAGCCTTTCCTCATAAGACTTTCCCTCCATACCAGGCAACATCCTGGTAAATCTCCTCTGCACCCTTTCCAATGCTTCCACATCCTTCCTATAATGCGGTGACCAGAACTGTACGCAATACTCCAAGTGCAGCCGCACCAGAGTTTTGTACAGCTGCAACATGACCTCATGGCTCCGAAACTCAATCCCTCTACCAATAAAACCTAACATACTGTACTCCTTCTTAACAATGCTATAGTGATCATAATTCTGTAAGTTTTTGAATACTGATGGACAAAGACAAGAGTGGTCCTAAAGGAAGAGTGCTGAATTGGGGGAAGGCCAATTATAGCAAAATTCGGCAGGAGTTGGGGAATGTGGATTGGGAGCAGCTGTTTGAGGGTAAATCCACATTTGATATGTGGGAGGCTTTTAAAGTGAGGTTGATTAGAGTGCAGGACAGACATGTCCCTGTGAAAATGAGAGATAGAAAGGGCAAGATTAGGGAACCATGGATGACAGGTGAAATTGTGAGACTAGCAAAGAGGAAAAAGGAAGCATACATAAGGTCTGAGTGACTGAAAACAGACGATGCTTTGGAAGAATATCGGGAAATTAGGACCAATCTGAAACGAGGAGTTAAGGGGACTAAAAGGGGTCACGATATATCTTTAGCAAACAGGGTTAAGGAAAATCCCAAAGCCTTTTATTCATAAGGAGCAAGAGGGTAACTACAGAAAGGATTGGCCCACTCAAGGACAAAGGAGGGAAGTTATGCGAGGAGTCAGAGAAAATGAGTGAGACTCTTAATGAGTACTTTGCGTTGGTATTCACTGAGGGGAGGGACATGACGGATATTGAGGTTAGGGATAGATAATTGATTACTCGAGGTCAAGTCGGCATAAGGAGGGCAGAAGTGTTGGGTATTCTAAAAGGCATTAGGGTGGACAAGTCCCCAGTCCAGATGGGATCTATCCCAGGTTACTGAGGGAAGTGAGAGAGGAAATAGCTGGGGCCTTAACATGCAGCATCCTTGAGAACGGGTGAGGTCCCGGAGGACTGGAAAATTGCTAATGTTGTCCCCTTGTTTAAGAAGGGTAGCAAGGATAATCCAGGTAATTATAGACCGGTGAGCCTGACGTCAGTGGTGGGGAAGCTGCTGGAGAAGATACTGAGGGATAGGATATATTTACATTTGGAAGAAAATGGGCTTATTAGTGATAGGCAGAATGGTTTTGTGCAGGGAAGGCCATGTCTTACCAAGTTGATAGAATTCTTTGAGGAAGTGACAAAGTTGCTGGATGAGGGAAGGGCTGTAGATGTTATATACATGGACTTCAGTAAGGCGTTTGATAAGCTTCCCCATGGTAGGCTGATGGAGAAAGTGAAGTCGCATGGGGTCCAGGGTGTACTAGCTAGATGGATAGAGAACTGGCTGGGCAACAGGAGACAGAGAGTGTTAGTGGAAGGGAGTTTCTCAAAATGGAGAACTGTGACCAGTGGGATTCCACAGGGATCCGTGTTGGGACCACTGTTGTTTGTGATATACATAAGTGATCTGGAGGAAGGTATAGATGGTCTGATTAGCAAGTTTTCAGATGACACAAAGATTGGTGGAGTAGCAGATAGTGGAGAGGGACTGTCGGAGAATGCAGCAAATTATAGATAGATTGGAGAGTTGGGTGGAGAAATGGCAGATGAAGTTCAATCCAGGCAAATGTGAGGTGATGCATTTTGGCAGATCCAATTCAAGACCAAACTATACGGTAAATGGAAAAGCCCTGGGGAAAATTGATGCACGGAGAGATCTGAGTGTTCAGGTCCATTGTACCCTGAAGGTAGCAACGCAGGTTGATAGAGTGTCATACGGCATGCTTTCATTCATCAGACGGGGTATTGAGTACAAGAGTTGGCAGGTCATGTTCCAGTTGTCTAGGACTTTGGTTCGACCACATTTGGAATACTGCGTACCGTTCTTGTCGTCACATTACCAAAAGGATGTGTATGCTTTGGAGACGGTGCAGAGGAGGTTCACCAGGATGTTGCCTGGTATGGAGGGTGCTAGCTATGAAGAGAGGTTGAGTAGATTAGGATTATTTACATTAGAAAGATTGAGGTTGAGGGGGGACCTGATTGAGGTCTACAAAATCATGAGAGGTAGAGACAGGGTGGATAGCAAGAAGCTTTTTCCCAGAATGGGGGACTCAATTACTAGTGGTCATGATTTCAAGGTGAGAGGGGAAAAGTTTAAGGGAGATATGCGTGGAAAGTTCTTTCCGCAGAGAGTGGTGGGTGCCGGGAACACATTGCCAACGGAGGTGGTAGAGGCGGGCATGATAGCATCATTTAAGATGTATCTAGACAGATACATGAATGGGCAGCGAGCAGAGGGATACAGATCCTTGGAAAATAGGCAACAGGTTTAGATAGAGGATTTGGATCGGCACAGGCTTGGAGGGCTGAAGGGCCTGTTCCTGTGCTGTAATTTTCTTTGTTCTTTGTTCTTTGAAACCTGAAGCAGAATATAGGTTCAATGTTACACACACTTCCATCAGGGTCATTGTAGAACAAAGCATGGTCCACCTTAAGATGAAGCGCTTACATAAATACGTATGAAATGGGAACAGAAGTAGAACATTTGGTCCCTCAAGCCTGCTCACCAGTCAATGAATGATTTGTTTGTGTTTTGAATTCCACATTCCTACGTACCCCTCATACCCATTGATTTCCCTACCTAACGAGAATATGTCCAACTCTGCCTCAAGAATGCTGATGGACACCGCCTCTGAAGCAGAATTCCAAAGTTGCACAACCTGGGTGTTTCAATCTCAACCATCTGTGAAGATAGGTCAGAGATGCTCCCAAATCTGATACAGAAATAGTACATATCCAAGGTGAAAGTCTCTGAGTTGTGGAGGATGCAGATGGAAGTCTTGCCAGTGCATCCTTGAAGAGATCAGTGACTTCCTCCTTTGAAGAAGAGCTACGGGTCTCCACACCTTTTTGAAGAGGTTTGCCTGCATGTGAGAAGAGAGGGAAATCATTGTCAAAGATGAATGAAAGCGTGCACACAATAAGAACAATGATAATGGGAGAGCAGTGCAACATAGCAAAATGAGGCTTACTTTGTTGTTTGTCCATTGAGGTACCCCTGTTTCCACATGTGCAGTCATGATCTTTTCCGGCCAGATCTAATATTTTCTCCTTGCAGGGATTGAGAAACCTGATGCCCACCACCTCCACTACCAGTCTGGGACCTTTCCACTCGGCTGCGGACCAGTTTTTTTTTTCTGTAATGAGTCTGATGGGAATGGATGGAAGTGCAGTTAATAGGAAGCAGGAGAGGTAGTGAGCTGACAGCTGTGTGTAGGAAGTGTGGAGGGAAAGAATGGTTAATAGTTTGGGGGGATGATGTGGTTGGGAGCTGATTAGTGGGCATGCTGCCTGGAATAGTGAGAGTTCTGGTCCATGAACCTTGGTGAGATGTGTTTGCAGCAGCAGAGTTAGAGTGAATGGGTGACCCAATGTGCATGAATTAGCAGAGAAAAGATGGTGACACTTAACCTTGAGCAGAGCTGAAAATTATTCACCTTCCTGCACGATTGGGCACCTCACTTCATCTGGGACATAGTACTGACCTGGGCTGCAATTTGTGTCCAGACTGGTTTCGTCAGGTGGGGTGGCCTCTTTGTGCAGTTGGCTGAAGACAGCACTGCCCACTTCTCCCCAACCGGATGTACAAGACCTCCAGTTCCCTGTCTGTGAAGCGGTGAGTGAGCTTTCCTTCCTTCTGGACCATGTCCTGTATGTAGAAGCTCTAGCTCCAAAGCTGGGGCTTTAGATATCACAACAGAGATGTGAAAGTTGGAAGGTCCAGTCTGTGGCCAGGATTTCCGCCTCTCTGGCTGCATCATTCCTCGAGAAGGGCACCTAAGAGACAAGTTGCATAATGGATATGGTGAAGATTGTGTGCAAAAAGCTGCTCTGAGCCATTATGGACCAGGCATCCTAAATGTAACAAAGATAAGAAAATTCTGCCCTGTTTGTAGGGATCACAGTGGGAATCAGCGACTTACTTATCTGTGCCTGTCTTTCATCAAAATAACTTGGTTCCTAATCTCTGCCCTAAACAGCATTACGGAGGACTACCATAGCGTCCTGGTAAATGTGATATACCACAGACTGTAGTGCCAGCCTGGCATTGTTCACGGAGTAGTGCTCACCCAAGTACATACTTTGGAAGACTGGAATGGACACCATCTTGATTTCACACAAGCCAACCAGTTGATCTGACACCAGGACTCAAAACCAAGACCGTGCAGGTCTAGCCCATGAGTTTGTGCATACTCATAAAGTATGCACGCAACCGCAGTCTGAACCAGTGCAAATTAAAAGATCATTCTCAAAGTCTATCCACCATCTACAAAGCATGGGTGACGAGTGGGATGGAATACTCTCCATTTGCCTGGATGAGTGCAGTTTTAACAACACTTGAGAAGTTCAACATCATCTGAAATAAACCAGATCACTTGAGTGATACCCCTTCTATCAAGGTACACATTCATAGAAACATAGAAACATAGAAGATAGAACATAAGAACATAAGAACTAGGAGCAGGAGTAGGCCGTCCGGCCCTTCAAGCCTGCTCCGCCATTCAATAAGATCATGGCTGATCTTTTCATGGACTCAGATCCACCTACCCACGTTCTCACCATATCCCTTAATTCCTTTATTGTTCAAAAAAATCTACCTTATTTTTAAAAACGTTTACTGAAGTAGCGTCAACTACTCCACTGGGCAAGGAATTCCATAGATTAACAACCCTCTGGGTGAAGAAGTTCCTTCTCAATTCAGTCCTAAATCTGCTCCCTCTAATCTTGAGGCTATGCCCTCTTGTCCGAGCAGGAACATGAGGAGGCCATTCAGCCCTTTGAGCCTGCTCTGCCAATCTTCACAATCATGGCTAATCGCCCAACTCAATAGCCTAATCCTGCTTTCTCCCCATAACCTTTGACCCCTTTCACCCCAAGCACTATATCTAGTCACCTCTTGAATACATTCAATGTTCTGGCATCAACTACTTCCTGTGGTAATGAATTCCACAGATTCACCACTCTTTGGGTGAAGAAATGTCTCCTCATCTCTGTCCTGAATTGTCTACCCTGAATCGTCATACTGTGATCCCTAGTTCTGGACACACCCACCATTGGGAATATCTTCTCTGCATCTACCCTGTCCAGCCCTGTTAGAATTCTATAAGTTTCTATGAGATTTTTCCTCATTTGTATAAATTCCAGCGAAAACAATCCCAACCTAGTCAATGTCTACTCATACATCAGACCCGCCATCCCCAGAATCAACCTGGTGAACCTTTGCTGCACTCCCTCAAGAGCAAGAGCATCCTCCCTCAGAAAAGGAGTCCAAAACTGCACACAATATTCCAGGTGTGGTGTCACCAAGGCCCTATATAACTGCAACAATACATCCCTGCTCCTGTACTCAAAACCTCTCGTAATGAAGTCCAACATACCATTTGCCTTCTTTACCGCCTTCTGTACCTGCATGCTTACCTTCAGCGACTGGTGCACAAGGATGCCCAGGTCCCGCTGCACACTCCCCTCTCCCAATTTACAGCCATTCAGGTAGTAATCTGCCTCCTTGTTTATGCTTCCAAAGTGAATAACCTCACATTTATCCAAATTAAACTGCATCTGCCATTGATTTGCCCACTCACCCAACCTGTGAAGATCATGCTGAAGGATCTCTGCATCCTCGCCACAGTTCAACCCCCCCGCTCACGCAACTTGGTATCACCTGCAAACTTGGAAATGTTACATTTTGTTCCCTCATCCAAATCATTCATATACACTGTGAATAGCTGGAGACCCAGCACTGATCCCTGTGGCACCTCACTAGTTACTGCCTGCCAAATTGAAATGGACATATTAATTCCTATTGTTTGTTTCCTCATTTTTCAACCAGTTTTCTATCTATCTCAGTATGCTTCCCCCAATCCCATGCTCTTTAATCTTGCACATTAATCTCTTATGTGGGAGAGTCTGTCAAACAATTTCTGAAAGTTCAAATATACTAAATTGACTGGCACCCCACTTGTCAACTCTATTAGTTACATCTTCAAAGAATTCCAACAGATTTGTCAAGCATGATTTCCCGTTCATAAATCCATGCTGACTCTGTCTAATCCTGCCACTGCTTTCTACATGCTCTGCTGTAAAATCCTTGACAATGGATTCATTCCAGTCCAATAGCACCAGTCCAATAGTATATAAGTGTATACAAGATGCACTGCAGAAACTTAACCAGGCTTCTTCAAAAGTGGATACTGAACCCATGATCTTTATCACCGCAACGGACAAGGACAGTAAATCTATCGGACCATCACCACCTGTTGGTTTTCTTCAAGGGACATAACATCCTTATTGAGAGCTGTATCGCTGCACCTTCATTGGCACTGGGTCAATGTCGTGGAACTCCTTTCTAACAATATTGTGGACATACCGACTCCTTAAGGAGAGCAGAAATTGTAGATGGCAGCTCACCACTACCTTCTCCAAGGTTATTTAAGGATGGGCAACAAATGCTAGTCTAGCTAACAATGTGAAATAGTAACTAAAATATCCCAGAGGATGGGGTGAGGTATCCTTCGGTAGGTTTTGATTCAGCCAAGGTGGAGAAGGCTACATGATCATGTTTGGTGTCAGTTGTAATGGTATCTCTGAGTTGGCAACATAAGCAAGAAATGGAACAAGTAGGAGTAGGTGGGGTTACTTCTGGACTCTCTAATTCTACGGATTGTGAGAAAGTGAATTATGAGGCTCTGTTTCCATTTCAATAACTTCCCATTTCAGAAAGTTACTAACTGCATGTTGTAACCTAACATGCTTTATAGCTCCATTTTGTATCATTAGTGCTAACCGACTGTCATTTTCAAGCCCAAAGTTTAAGCCAGCTCAAAGTATATTAAGTGTTCTGGTATTATTCTGTATTAGAATGCTAATGTGTACTCCTGCACAAAATGAGAGGTGGGAGCTGCTGTTTGACTCATGTGACACATGACAGAACAATACTTTTAAAGAATTGACGAGTTAAGCAAGGTCTCTGTTTCCATCAGAGGGCAAGGTCTTAGAAAAAAGCAATATTGCGATCATCCATTGCAGTGCATTAGCAATGGAGAGCATACAAGTTAAAGTAAGTTGATAAATCTGGAGTGAAACCATCAGTAGATAGGATTTAATGAGTGAATCAAAAAGATTGCAGATAAGTAAAAATTTGTTATGACATGAATGTTGAGATCCAAATAGCACTATAACTATGCTGTATTATAATTAGACATATTAATAAGGAAACTCTTATTTTCTCTGATTTTTCATCATCAAATCAAAGGCTTAGATAAAGATTTGCCTCTCTTGGGAGTGGTGAGACCCATATATTAGAAGCAAATTTCGAGTATATTGAACCATGTTATAATGGATATCTGCTGTACCAAGATGACAGAATGGTAGAGAGGGTGCACACCTATAGTACCTTTGTCCTGTTGGGAAGGGAATTGGAGGAATTTGACAAAACAACAATAAAGGAATGATGATATAGATCCCAGTCAACATGGTGTGTGATTTGGAGTTCAACCTGCAGGTTGTGGTATTTGTTACCTTTGTTTTGCTAGGTGGTAAAGATCACAGGTTTGGAAGGTACTATCAAAAGAATCTTGTTGAATTAGTGCAATGCATCTTTAAAACGATACATTCTGCTGCTGCCATGCATCAGTGATGAAAGAAGTGAATGTTGAAGGCGGTGGATGAGGTGTCAACCAAGTGGGCTACTTTGTCCTAGATAGTGATGAGCTTCCTGAGTGTTGTTCAAGTTGCATCCATCCAGGCAAGTGGAGAGTACTCCATCACACTCCCAACTTTTCCTTGAAGATAATGGACAGGCTTTGGGGAATCAAGAGATGAGTCAATCCCCGAAGATCGCCTAGCCCCTGACCTACTCTTGCAAGCACAGTATTTGTATGGTCCGTTTATTTTCAGGTCAATGGTAACCCCAGGATATTGATAGTGGAGGATTCAGAGATGGTAATGCCATTGAACATCAAGGGCATTTATTAGATCTTCCCTTATCAAGATGGTCATTGCCTGGCACTTGTGCGGTGCTAAGTTACTTTTCACTTATCAGTCCAAGATTGGATATTGTGCAAACCTTGCTGCATTTGGACCTGAACTGCTTCAGTATCTGAGGAATTGCAAAAGGTGCTGAACATTGTGCAATCATCAGTTAACATCCCCATTTCTGACCTTATAATGGAGATAAGCAGCTGAAGATATTTGAGCCTAGGTCACTACTCTGAGGAACTTCTGCAGTATGATATCCTGGGGATAGATGACAGCACTTGGGGCTAAAGGGATCAAAAGATATGGGGAAAAGCAGAAATAGTCTATTGAGTTGGATGATCAGACATGAATGGTAGAGCAGGCATGAAGGGTAAAAAGGCTTTTCCTGCTCCTATTCCTGACCCATTTATCCCAATTCTCCATTTTCCGTTAGTTAGCCAATCCTCTGTATATGGTAATGTAATGCCTCCGACACCATCAGCTTTTCATTTGTGCGGTCACTTTGCCTTTGTCAAACTTTATTTTCCTTCCACAATTTCCTGTTGCAGTCACTGTTTTATTCAGGTTATTTAGATAACATGAACTACCCACTCTAAATCAGGTCCACATTTCCTCTCTACAACCTGATCACATGTACACAGCGCCCCCTATATAGAACAATGCTGCCACTAGAAACATCATGAAACAAATAATCAGCTTCTTGAAATAATAGTTTTGTTGCCTGGATAACAAAGGGGGATAGACCTCCAGTACAAACTGTGGCCAGTCTCAAATTCAGACCTGCTTGCTCCATTTGCTATGTTCCCAGATGACAACTCTGGATACTAGGTTAGGATTGTTTGAAGTAACTTGTTATCACCACTCCTCCTTTGTGTTTGTTTTGACTTGGGTCTGTCTAGTGATTAATAGTAGAGAATTCAACGCCACAGAATATCTACAGAGGAGGCACTGTTCTTCAATAACAATAAATACAACTACATTTGGTCAGAAATAATTACCAGGTCCTTAGGGAGCTGGTCCAGATATATCTGATCTCTTGGAAAGCTGGATTAGAATGCCTTGACTGACTGCATGTGACATCAGTGGAATGGGTGGAACCAATGTAACATGAAAATTAACCCCTTTAGAACCATTATCTTATACAACACTCCAGCAACTTATTCTCCTAAGAGCACTGCCATTGCCATAGGTCACTCAGACGTCAAATCAGGGAGGAATAAAACAATTTCTGGGATGCTTGACCGCTGTCTGGACTCTGGTTTTCCTAATTCACATTCCCACAATACTATTGTTCCATAATTCCCTACCTTTCCATTCTTCTGCTACAAATATTGGTCAAAATCCTACAACAAAATATATCAGATAAAAAAAACTTGATCATTAGACTTGTCAGTAAAAGATACAAAAAACTGAACTAATCACCCTTATTTTACTGCACAGTGTCCAATTTTATTTGGTAACCTTTGGATATCTGACTACATGAACTGCATGACATAAATGCACATTATTGCTGTTTAAATATCTCTGTTTCCCCCTTTGGTTGTAATTTTGAAACAGACACCCAGGATATAGTGGCTTTCTGCGAGGTAATTATGGTTTTCATTTCTTAGCTGTCTGAACTCACAGCTCCATGTTCTGAAAGTTTGCACACAAAGTCAAAGATGTAGTCACCTTCTCATCATGTTACTTCATCCATTGATCTTAGTTGATGCGTAGTTGTGGACTCATTTGTGTCCAATGGCATACAAAATACTTCATCAGTTTTCAAAAACAAACACATTTTATGAAGCTTTAAAATAACTCCTGTAAAAGAAAAAATGAAATGCATATTTCACTAGTGAGAGCGTTGAAGGTTTTGAGAATGGGATAATTGAGTTCTATATGCAAATTTCCGGTTACTGAACAGATAGCACCCATGGTGGATTTCAAGACTAGGGCGCATATTTTAAGGCGAGAGGTAAAAGATTTTGAAAAGACCTGAGGGGCAATTTTTTTACACAGAGAGTAGTTCATGTGTGGAATGAACTGCTAGAAGAAGTGTTGGATGCGGGTACAGTTACAACATTGAAAGGACGTTTGGATAAGTACATTAATGAGAAATGTTTGGAGGGACGTGGCCAAGCGCTGGCAGGTGGGTCTAGTTTCATTTGGGATTATGTTCAGCATGGATTGGTTGGATTGCAGGGTCTGTTTCCAAGTTGTATGACTCTATGACTCAATAACTGTCATGTCAAGGCAAGTAATTGATCTAGGTTAGGTAACATAGAATATAAGGTTGCTATTGTTAGAATGAGATGAGCACTTGGGAAGAAAATGTTTCCATTTTTCTTGGGGATTAAATAGTCTGAATTGAGCCTTTGGTAACGTGTAAAATCTACTCTATGGGAAGAATAGTTCTGTTGTTTTAACTTCTAAACCTTCTCATGCTTTCATCTTTCCCATTTGCCACTTACTGTGATATTCAAAAGAAAAGTGGAAAATATTGTTACACTTCAGCAGAGAACTTCCAAACCAGACGATGATCATTAAAAAACACAGGTAATGCTGGAGAAACTCTGGCAGCATCTGTGGAGAGTGAACAGAGTTAACATTTGAGTCCGGTAAGACTCCTTTTTTTGGAGTTCTGAAGAACAGCCATAATGTACTGAAAACATTAACTCTGTTTTTCTCTCCACAGACGCTGCTAGACCTGCTGAGTTTCTCCAGCATTCTGCATTTGTTTCAGATTTCCAGCGTCCGCAATATTTAGTTTTTATTGGTATTGGTCAGTACCTGAGGAAGATTGCACTAGCCTGCTGGTGCTGGTACTAACTTTGAAGAGACCCATGAATTCTCACAGCCTGATCTGACCATGGGTTAGACTGTTTTATATACCTGTGATCCATCTAAGGTTGGACTTGCTCGTGTTCAAAATTTAAATGTAATCAGAGCTGGCAGACAACAACCACTCAATTATTTCACTGTGTTTAATTATTAGAATATTTTCTGTCCTTGACTCAGAAAGCTGATACAACAGAAACCAATTCAAATTGAAATGAGTTGGCAACTAGCACCAGCAGTATTTAAAATATCAGAATCGTCCTTCCCACTGAAATAAATCGAAGTAGCACAGATAGCTCATTACAAGCACAATACAACATGATTGCTATATAGGAAGTTACTTTAGTACAAAATTGATCAGTTCTCAGTATTGCTTACATCAAGTCATTTTATCCCTTCCATTTCTAGTCTGATGTACATCTACTTTTTAGCTGTGCAGAACAGGCACACCAGATTATAAGAAAATGTGCTCTATTGTATTGTTCCAGTAGTGCCAAGCAACTTAAGCATGTGAGACATCAGTCTTGATTGGAATTCATATAAGAACAGATTTAATTGGGAGAGATGTATGTAGAAGCAAAACTATAGATTTTGTTGGTGACGCTTCAAGTTATTTGTAGCCATAACCATTCTGCCTGGTATGGGAAAATGCATGAAAATTATAGTCTTCTGTCAACAATCAGTACAAAGGAGAAGGCATTTCTCACACAGTCAATTGCCATTAATGTCACAATAATTAGGCAAACCATAGTCAAGAGAGAACAGCGTATAAGCACTTATGTCTTAACAACATCAGGCTGAAAAACATTTCTTAAACATTGGGTTCTGGTTGTTGAGTAGTTCTGTTTGAGGGTCAGTTTTACTTGCTATTTTAACTATTTAAAAAAGTTTCAACTTAAATTTACATTGTTACTTTGTGCTAGACATTTTCAAATGTTATGTAACCTCATAATCTATCTCTGCTGGAGTACTGGCTTTTCAGTATAATGCCTGGTTATGGATATCTTTAGAATTTGGCCTGTCATGCTCATGTTGGTACTTTGAAAGAACTACTTAATTTAATCTCACACCCTCACTTATTTTCTTAAATTCTGCAATCTGGTTTCTTCAAATATGTGTCCAATTACCTTTTGAAGGCTGTTATAAAATTTGATTTCACCCACACTTTCAAATAGTATTTTCCAAATCATGAGCAATGTTTTATGTCAATGGATTTCTCCTCGGTTCTTTTAATCCACCAAGTACCTATAGTCATTAGCAGCAGAACTGAAGCCACCCTTACTCACTTTGCATCAAAACTGTTATAACTGGTGAAAAGAGGAGACTTCAATCTCCTCAATGTGAAATGCAATCAAGCCCTAGTACAAAGAACTGAGTGAATAATGCAGTAATGCACTGTATCACACAGCCCTTCAAACTGGACAGGTTTCAGCCCTTAAGTGGCTACAGTGACATAGGAACTTGAAGGAACAACATGACGTACGCCCACGATTAGCTGATACCCCCGAGTCCTCAATCTTGGTTGTTCAGTCATGACAGGCTTTTCCTATAAGGAGGGGAAAAATCCCACCAGAATCTCTCTCTCATGTTTTGAAACAACATACTACAGAGCCAATCCCTCAATGAGGAATGTTCAGACACTTAAAAAAAAGGAAAGGGGGAAAATACATTTAAAAATGAAATCACAATTCCAAAATAATAAGCAAAACATATCAGAGATTCAGAAACAAAGAAGATAGGAGCAGCAGTAGGCCATTCAATCCCTTGACCTTACTCTTTCTTTCATTATGCTAATCATCCGACTAATAGCCTGTTCTTGCTTCCCCCCACCCCTAAATATTTTAATCACTTTAGCCCTAAGTGCTACGTTCAACACCTTCTGGAAATCATACAATATTTTGGCCTTGAATGCTTTCTGTTGTAATGAATTCCACAGGCTCAGCACTTTCCGGGTGAAGAAATTGCTCTTGAGCTCAGTCCTAACCCATCACCTCCCCACGACCCCCACTCCACCCCTGACCCTGTCTGTCATCAGGAACATCCTTCCTGAATCTACCCTGTCAAATGCTTTTTATAGGTTTCTATGAGATCCCCTGCTCATTCTTCTGACCTCTAGTGAAGGTACTGCTAACCAATTCAACCTCTCCCTATATATCAGTCCTGCCATTTGATTTACTTACATAAAATAATTCTTGGAACAAATTGCAATGGTGTAATTTTTAATTTAATGCTCTAAAATTAAAAATGAAGATAGATATCTTTGCATGGGCAGCATTTATTGTACACCCCTAAGTGCCTTTTAGAAGCCAATGGTAAACCACTTTCTTGACTACAGCTCAGTGGCTTGCTCAATCTTTTCGGAGCGCAGTTAAAGATGAACCACATTGTTAGAAACCTGAAGCCACATATACACTAGACCAGGTAGGAATGGTAGATTTCCTCCCCCCAAGAACATTAGTCAGCCAAATAGCTTTTGATAGCAATCCAATAGTTTCATGGGTCACCCGCTGATAAAAAAAAATCCTTTTACTCCAAATGTACTTAACAGAATTTAAATTCTACAACTGACCTGTTGGAATAACTTTCAATTTACCCAGGTTAGAAATCACACAACACCAGATTATAGTCCAACAGGTTTATTTGAAAACACAAGCTTTCGGGTCCTCACTCCTCCTTCAGGTGCTAATACCTGAAGAAGGAGTGAGGACCCAAAAGCTTGTGTTTTAAATAAACCTGTTGGACTATAACCTGGTGTCGTGTGTTTTCTGACCTTGTCCACCCCAGTCCAACACCGGCACCCCCACATCATCTCAATTAGCCGGCTAGGAACACTCAGCTTGGAACATAATCACTCTGATACTACTGTATTCTTAGGTGAGGATTTATGTCAAGACAAACCCAAGACAAAAAAGGAAAAGTACAAAACAAAAACTACTTCATCTGAATTAGAAAATAGTACTCAATTTGCAAAAAAAAATAGTTTGATAATTTTATTGTAAGAACCGAATTCTGGTCAGATGGAGATCAATTTATTCATAGCTATCACTGAAGGTTACAGTCATTGTGATTAGATAAGGATGAATGGCTGCCACATAACATCTTTGTTATCTCATGTCATGCTATAACAGGAAGTGTATTCATTGTACTGATCACTAGAACATCACAGGAATAGATGATGTGCATCAGCGAGTTGGAAGAAAACAATTTAATAGAAGAGTTTCATTTATGCCAGCTGCGCATAAATAAGCAAGGTTATCTAGCAACATCCATGGAGAGAGAAACAGAGTCATATCGGATTCAAAACATTAGCTCTGTTTCTCTCTCCACAGAAGTACCAGACCTACTGAATTTCTCCAGCATTTTCTCATTTTGATTTACAGCATCTGCAGCATTTTATTTTTATAAGAAACAAGATTGGTTTTGCAGTTATCAGAACCAAAACCTGATTGTTTTCATCTTTTCTCAAGGGTAGTGTATTGATCACTCTCAAAATTTTCTGGTTGAAGGACTCTATAGAGTATTTGAATTTACAGATGACATTTGATAAGGTGCCACATAAGAAGTTATTGCACAGGATGCAGCTCACATATTGGCAGTGACATTAGCATGGATTGAGGACTGGTTAACATACAGAAGACAGGGAGTCAGGATAAATGCATCTTTTTCAAGTTGATAAGACAGAACTAGTGGAGTGCCACAAAGATCAATCCTCAATTATTGACTATCCTCATTAATGGTTTGGTGGAGGTGCAGGGTGTAATGTAAGAAAATTTGCTCTTGATATAAAAATGGGTGGGAGAGCATGTTGTTATGAGGACAAAGGGAAATTGTAAGGGGTCATAGATAGGTTGTGTAGGTGGGCAAAAGCTTTGCAGATGGCGTTTAATATAGACAGGTATGAGGTAATGCACGTTGACAGGAAGAAGCATAAAGACAGACTATTAACTTAAGGGCCCTGATAGCACTTTGAAAGCAGTTGTCAAAGGTTACGTATGTAGGTAAATGTAATGTCAGGGTAGGGTGCCAGATGGATAGGGGGTCTAAGTTGCTAGGGTGTTAGATGCATACAGTGTCAGGTTAAGTGGGGTGTCAGCTGGGGATGTGTAAGTGTGAGGTCAATTAAAGAGTCACTCAGGAATTAGCCTATGCATTTAATAGGCTAATGTGTCTTCAATGACTATTTTACTTGATTTCATCAGTACCTTCCAACATCTCTGATTTAAGTGAACAGATTGAGGTTTCCAGGCAGAGGGGAATTGCTCTGCGGAAAAGTCAGTTTCTAGGTCAATTCCTTCGGATTTGCCACGATGGAGATTCTGCAGGGTTCCCATGCAAAACTCCCATACACACTGGAATAGGCTGTCTGACCATCAGAAAATCTGCTCCATTACAGCTACTACATTTTTTCTTACCTCTTATCTGTTATGTCTTCAAATAATTCAATTCATTTGAATGAGGAAGGATTCCATTTTTGCAATCCATGTTGGCTATTTATTATTAATTATTTGGTTTCTAACCCAAGTTTCTTTTCTCCTTTATTAGGAATTCCATTCTTTTACATACTGTCACTGTTAGCTGACATATTAAGCTGGACATAGAATCCTAAGACCTCAGGATGTCTGCAGTGTAGAAAGAGACCGTTATATCTGTGCTTCTGCTGTGGAAGGTCAACTCAACCAGCCTCACTCTGCATTGTCCTGCATTTTTGTTTGCTCTTCGGATAATAATCCAATTCTCTTTTTGAAGTCACCATTGTATGTACCTCCTTCAAAGTAGTGGGAGGCAGGAAATGGGGAGCACTGTGGCTTATATTTAGATTAATGATTTGTACATTGGAATCAAAAACAGAGTCTCAGGCAGTGCATTCCAGATCCTAACTGGTCACTGTGTAAAAGGCTATTCATCATTTTGCCGTTGGTCCCTTTGCTAATCACATTAAGTTAATGTCATCTAACTCCTGAAATGAACCAGTTTCTCCTTATGCAATCCCAAATCCTTCATAATAATGAGCACCCCTATCGAATCTTATCTCGAAGGAGAGTTGCCCTGTCTTCTGCAATCTATCCATGTAAATGAAGTTCTTCATCATTGGAACAACTCTTGTGAATCTTTTTGCTCACTCTCTAACATCTTTACATCCTTCTAAAAGTATGGTACTTATAACTGGGCACAATATTCCAGTTGAGACTGAAGTAATGTTTTTACAGTTTATTGTAACTTCTTTGCTTTTGTACTCTGTGCTCCTTTTTATAAAGCTCAGAATCCTCTCAATTTTATGCACCTTGTCTCCTTCAATAATTTTAACCCATACGCCAGTCACATCTCCTCCTATATCCTTCTTAGAATTTAATATGTCAGGGCTATCTAACTTGATTGTGTTAGTGAACTTGTTAACATGTTGTTATAACGCAGGCCCTAGAAGGAGGATCATCGCTGGCCTCCAAAAAGTAGGTGAGTGGGACCATACTACTGGGCCCATAGGGAAGCCCCATTGAGTGAGTGGAGGGGTATCAGTCTAAAGGGCAGGGTGCTGTCTTACTGTTATTTAAGGGCCTCAAGTGGTGTCTGGGCAGAAAAGGCTTTCCTCAACCCTTCCTGCTTCAGATATAATCAGGAGGACTCACTAATTTTACAGTTTCTCCACCCTGAACTTTCTGCTGCATGTCTCCTGCCTTCTAACTGACTCCCAGTGATATCACTAAATTCTACCTGGAGGCTATAAGCCACCCTGAATAAGAACTTGCAACAGATTCTACAGGTGCATTACATTGTGCCAACTATTTCACCTCATGAAACCTTGTGTTCCTGAAGCAAGTTCATGCACCATGAGAGATGGGAACATAGGAATAGAAGTAGGCCATTCGGTCCCTCTAACCCATCCCATAATTCAGTGAGATTTTGGTTAACTGGCAATCAAACTCCATATCACCTCATATCTGTAATTAACTTAAAATAAATCAATCTCAAATGTAAAATTAACAAGGGTGAAGATGAATGTTCCAAGCTTTTATCACCCGTTGTATGTAAAGTGTCTCCTCACTGATTCTTCCTCAGATGTTTAGGTCATGGGCACTAGTTTTAGACTCTTCAATCAGGGAAAATAATTTGTCTCTGTATATTGTATGCTGTGAGACATAGGAGATTCTGAGGGAGCTGAGTAGATGCTGCAGGGTTGTTTCCTTTCATGGAGGAATTTAGAACCAAGGGGCACACTTAAACAAAATACGGGCTCCCCATTTAAGATGGAGTGAAAGGGGACTTTCTTCTCTCAAAAAGGTTGTGAGTCTTTGGATTATTTCTTTTTAAAATTTATTCACAGGATGTGTACATCACTGGCCAGGCCACCATTCATTGCCCATCCCTGTTGGCCCAGAGGGCAGTTGAGTCAACCACATTGGTGTGGGTCTGGGGTCACATGTAGGCCAAACCAAGTAAAGATGGTAGTTTCGCTCCATAAAAGACGTTAGTGAAGCAGAAGGGTTTTTCCAACAATTGACAATGGATTCATGGTCATCAACAGAATATCAATTCCAGATTTTTATTGAATCTATCTGTCATGGTGGGATTCAAACCCAGGTGCCCAGGACATTAATTAGATCTCCAAATTACTAGTCTAGCAATAATACAATTAGGTACCACTACCTCCCCTTCATTTTTCACACAAAGCAGTGGATACCAGGTCATAGAATATGTTCAAGACTGCATTAAACAGATTTTTGATCCACAAGGAAATTAGGGTGTAAACAGGCAGAAAGGAAAATGGAGTTAAGGACACAGTCAGTCACGGTCTTGTGAATGGCAGAGCAGCCGAAGGAGCCTGGCTAACTGGCCAACTCCTGTTCATTTTTCTTATGATCCAAGAACAACTCTCTGAGTATGTACTGCCACATTTCATGTTGTATGCACATGAGCCTTATGATGATCTCAACTGAGACTATTAATGTTTAAAGAGGAATTTGAATATCCAGTGATTTACTGAAAGAATGAATAATAAGGATTTCATGAGTTTAATAAAGAATAAATCTTACTAAAGCAGATTCACGTAAAGAATGCACTACTAAATAAGCTGTCTTAGGTAATTATTTATACTTTACATTTAAAAGCACACTAAAACAAAACCACACATATTTTAAACTGAATTCCTCAATTCCCTTTTTCATTGTAACACCTCAGCTCTCAGCTCCATACGGCTGCCCTGAAAAGGCTGAGATTTTCAGCTTAAATCTGAGCTTCACTCACAATTGCTGGAGTGTGATTTTGACAAAAAAATTAGAAACATTCATAGTTTCTCAAGGCCCTGTTCCTTTTGTCCACAGCTATTCTGCAATTCCTGTTGGATTTCTGTCTCTCTGCCCAATTCCAATTTGAACTGCTTGTTTTCATGATGCAGGTTGCTGTAGATCTGTTTCTCTAGTTCTAATTTTCCAGCTTCTATCTCCCTCATGGGCTATATCTCCAAACTGATCTCAGGCTCCTAATTGCATCCCATGTACTGAATGATAAAGTCGTATTTTGTCTGTTTAAAATGCAAGTCTAACTCACACTTTTCCCTTTTGCTCCCTAGACTCAGTGAGCTTCAATTGTCTCTATGTGTTCCCAAGTGGAATAACAAACAGTCTGGTACTGTGAGCAAACGCATGGATAAATAAATAAAGGAATCTGCCAATTCCCGTAGCCCATCTCCATGGCAATGTAATACACTTGGATGTTCCAAACAGAAAGGTAATGCATTAGTTTTTGATATCAAAAACAACCCTTTCATTCTGGGATCCAAATGTTTCTATTTGAATTAATGGCCCTCTCTCCAGACTCCCTGGTTCTTATAAGTCCCTTGGTATCAGAGGTGATTTTAGCTTCTTTGATCTGGGAACTACATGAATGATCCAAATCCCTTAGTGAAACTTTTATAAACATCTTCTCCCCACTAATTCATTGTTTAAATTCTCTCCCTGCTCACTCTAATCTTATTAAATAAACGTGCTGTTATTTGGAACTGTAATTATCTGAGATTACTTTGAATTGCACTTACTTTTGGATTGTTTATCAGCTTTTCAACCAAGTATTCCCACTTAACTTACATTTAACCCCTTAATTCCTAAAATTAGAAGTTATACTTCTAAAATGCATGAATTATGAAATCAGATATTAAAAACAGCCTTGAGGTCTCTCTGTCCCTGCATACTCCTGATAAACTCAATGGAACAATTCACTTGTCTCTCCTTATCCATTCGAGCAAAATGTACCATGACAATTTCACCATCTGCTACTTAAGTGAAAACAAAATACCATGAATGCTAAAAATCTGAAAATTAACAGAGAATGCTAGAGAAAATGATCAGGTCTGGTTGCATCTGTAGAGAAAGAAACAGAGTTAATGTTTTGAAAACTCCAAAGACCCTTCTTTGGAAATGAACAATCATGAAGAAGAGTCGTTGCACTGGAAATGATAATATTGTTTCTCTCTCTGCAGATCCTGACAGATTGGTTGAGTTTCTCCAGCATTTTCTGTTTCTATTCCGTTTAACAATTGTCTGTTCATTCTGCTAAGCTATCTATTTATCATTGCAATCAATTATGAATTGCTCCCCTTAATGACAATAAATCAAATTGTTTAGGTGGCAATGTGAGTTGGAATGCTACAGAAAAGGGGCCTATGGTATGCTGTCTGCCCTTTCCAGAACATTATAACAGTGTCATGGAGGTAGCTGTTCATACTTAATTATTGTACAGATAATAAGACAAAACATCTTGCATATTGACTTGATTTTGAGACTCAGATACACAATATGAAAGGATGCAACAGTAAAAATGAAATTAGCCTCCATCATACACTTCTGCCATCCCCACCTTTCTACCTTCCACTTTCATTTCTTCCTATCCATCCCCACTTATCCAAATGACAACCCTCTTTTCCTCTCCACTCCCAGGTCCTTCAAATTGAAGATATTTTCATCGCCAGTAGAGTTTTGATTCTTTCAGTGAGTATCCCAAAAAAATGCACTTTGTTATAATTGCAGCATAATATTGGCAGGGGTTTGGGGGTGGTTTTGGCGAGCTCAGGTGGCTGGATGGCTGCTTTGTGATGTGGCATGCTGCCAACAGCATAGGTTGAATTCCTGTACTGGCTGAGTTTATCATGAAGGCCATGCCTTCTCAAGCTTATCATTCTCCTAAGGTGTGGTGACCCTTAGGTTAAACTCACCACCAATTGGTTCGCTCTAATTTAGAGAGTGGGACAATGGTGACTTTACCTTCACAAAGCAACACCTTGTGCCAATTGATTTGTTTCCAGCTGAATGGAAATGCCTCTTTAATTAATGTACTGCATCTTTTCTATGGGACATGGTGGTGTAATCGTAATGTTGCTGAACTATCAATTCAGTAGCCTATGCTAATGCTGAGAACAGAAGGGTCTCTGGACCCGAAACATTAACTCTGTTTCTTTATCCACAGACCTGCTAAGTTTCTCCAGCAATTTCTGTTTTTGTTTCTAATCCTGTTTGGAAGATTTTTTTTTGATAATGATTACCAAGTGCTGTAATAATCTGGTGATAAATTGAAGTTATGGGTTTAACAATGAAAGGTATAAACTTGTGTTAAGATTGGATGGTTATTGCAATTTGAATTGTGCTGACATT
The DNA here is from genome assembly GCF_021869965.1 of Rhincodon typus. NCBI lineage: Eukaryota > Metazoa > Chordata > Chondrichthyes > Orectolobiformes > Rhincodontidae > Rhincodon > Rhincodon typus. The sequence continues at coordinate 23,791,218 of NC_063338.1, forward strand.
TAAAATTTGAAGCAAATGCATTTTTCTGTTTGTAATACTTCTCACAATGAAGATGGACCATAGCTGAAAGAGGCAATCTTATCCTTAGCTGTACTATTTCCTAAAAGGTTCTTTGCAACACATTGTGAGACAATTTCTCAACTGGCCAAGGAAAAAGTGTTTTTGTTTCTCTCTGGTTTATAGAGACTGAAGCATATATTGAAAGGAAGAGAAGCAGCTGCATATTACTGTGATAACAAGATGTAGAGCTGGATGAACACAGCAGGCCAAGCAGCATCACAGGAGCAGGAAGGCTGACGTTTCGGGCCTAGACCCTTCTTCAGAATTGAGGGAGGGGAAGGGGGTTCTGAAATAAGTAGGGAGAGGCGGATAGAAGATGGATAGAGGAGAAAATAGCTGGAGAGGAAACCTGTCTGTTTCCTCTCCACCTATCATCTCCTCTATCCATCTTGTATCTGCCTCCCCCTCTCTCCCTATTTATTTCAGAACCCTCTTCCCCTCCCCC
>NC_063338.1:23801722-23808367 GCF_021869965.1 Rhincodon typus
CACTATTTGACAATTTATATTTCTATAGAAGGTATTTCAGTTCACTTTCATGTTAGTCGACTGTTTTTTTTTTCTCATACACTATCTTTGCTTCTCTCATTTCCATTTTTATTTACCCTTGAAATATTCTGTACTCAACCTGGTTTTCATTTGGATTATTCATCTGTCATCGATTCATTTTTATTTCCTTTACCTTCCTTTCTATCAATATCCAGGCAGCCGTGGATGGATTTGTTTTCCTAATGTTTTTCCTTTGTTGGAATATACCTCAACTGTATCCCAAATGTTTCTTCTTTAAAGGTAGTTCATTCTTTGATACCAAAAGAGTGGGTTCAATTCCAATATTCGCTGTAGGCCCCACCTTCTCAACCCTGACCCTCACCAGAAGCTTGGTCACCCTTAGGTTAAACCACCACCAATCATCTTTCTCTCTCCCTAGCGAGAAAGCAGTCCTATGGTCTTCTGTGGTTACCTTTTCAGTTTTAGGCTATACCTATTATCACTCTTTGAAATTGACCCTCCTTCTGATGTATTACTTTTAGTCTGGAAAATTCTTTGTCCTTTTCTGGAGCGTCACAGTGATGGTAGCTGCTTCTCAAGCTCTGAAACCTGCAGCTCGAGCTGCTGTACCTGATTCCAGCTCCTCTACATATGATCCTCAAGGATGTGAGAAGTGGCCTGGATATGTACTATACTGATCCATTCTGTCCTGCCATTCCTCAAATTATTAGGCAATAAAACTTCCTAACTACTCAACAAGCAACTGCTTCTCCTAAACCATCAATAGTTTATCTTATAGAGAGGTTAAGTGAAATGATTTAATATTGCTTAAAAATGGCACTTTTTTTGCCTTCAACTCATCAGGACATTTAGCAAGGAAAGGGAAAATGACGTTTATATTGTATGAGATTCTGGTAAGCAAGTGACTGCTGGTTGGTAGAAGCATTGTCATGGGGAATACAACAGTTAGATGATGATTGATATTTAACTACTCAGGTCTGTATGAATTTTAAACCAGAATGATTGACTTTGATTGGTCTAGGCATTGCCCTGAGAAATGAACCAGAGAATGACTGTCACCTATGAAACAGTGTGTCAACTGACAGTCATGATCTAAGTATAAATGCTGTTTTCCTTTTACATTGATATTTCTTGTAAATTATCCTGATCAATGCAAGAAAAATAACCCTTGCCAAAACATGACTTTCTTCAGTAGTACTCAAGTTCTGTGCAGTGAAATGACTATTTGAAATGTTTTACTTCATTGTTAGAACTAAATATCTTAAATATTAATTTCCTTAAATGTTCAGAACTATTTATTGTTACTATTTCTTGTAATTTAATTTTAATTTTATCCCCTAGATCTGATAAAGTGATTGAGCACTGACTGCAATTATATGATAAAATTGACCTCATTGTTTTGTAGTTGTTCGAATTAATTGAATAATCAACCAGTCTTACTTAAAGAGAGGTTAACAAAAATGTTTACACTTAACTCATTATCTAAATTGTATATAATATTGTTTACTGAAAAAAATCAGTCTTCTTTCATTTCACTATCCCCTATTATTTAATTTTAACTTTTCTCCTGGTTCTGATTGATTATTATAGCACTGATGTTAATTTTGTTACAATTTATAAAAATAACTTCAGATTTTAGGCTTGAAACTGATGAGTCAATCAAGCTGTACTTTTTGGTTGATTAATTTCAATTAAATTAAATGTTTATCATTAAAACCTTACCACCTGTAACTCCTTGTCCTGTAACAGCACTGTGCTTCCAGGACAGCTCTCTATGCTTTGACACTCAGTTCCTGCCCTTATTAAATCTCTGCTTTCAGATTCCACGCATATTAAATCTCTGCTCTCACCCCCTGGTCTTCTAAATATTTGCTTTGCTTTCAGCTCCAGCTGTTCATTGAAAGTGAAGTTGTCAACTCTAAAATTAGGTTCCTGAATCTAAATAAAGGGCACTAGATGCAAATTGTCAAGGATGTACTGGGGAACCTTACTAAAGGGATGATGGTAGACTGGCAATGTTTCATACTTATAAAACATGTGCATGAATTACAACAACTATACATTCCTGTCTGGAGTGAAAACAAAAGGGGAAAAATAGCTCAGTCATGGCATTCAAAAGAAATTACGGTTGGCATTAGATCCAAAGAGGAAATTGCTAGAAAAAAGCAGCCTGGGGACTGGAAACATTTTAGAATTCAGCAGAAGAGGACAAAAATATTTGATCAAGAGGGTGAAAATAAAGTATGAGAGTAAAATTGCAGGGAACGTAAAACTGGATTAATGCTTTGATAAATGTGTGAAGTGAAAAAGATTGGTAAAGACAAATATAAGTCCCTTATTCTCCAGAGTTTAGAATGATGAGGAAGCTGGGGAAGTTATAATATGGAAGAAAGAAATGGCAGAAGAATAAACACATACTTTGGTTCTGTCTACACAAAAGAGAACAAAAAATAACCTCCCAGAAATGTTAGGGAATCAAGGGTCTACTGAGACAGTGGAATTGTAGAAAATCAATATAAGTAAGAAAATTGTGCTGGAGAAATTAATGGGGTTAAAGTCTGACAAGTCACTACAGCCTGATAATCTGTTAATATTAGATGCATTAGCAGTCATTTTCCAAAATTTGAGACTCTGGAGCTGTTTCTACAAATTAGACAAAAATGTAATCTCACTATTTAAAAAGGGAGGGAAGGAGAAACAGAAAATTAAAATCCAGTTAGATTAACGTCAGTAATAGGGAAATGCTGGTATAAAAGCCGTGAAAACAGAACATTTAGAAAGCATTTATAGAATTAGACAAAGCAGCATGGGTTTATGAAAGGCAAATCATGCTAATCAAGTCTTCTGGAGATTTTTTGAGGATGTAACTAGTAGACTAGATAAGGAAGATAAGGGAGAACTAATGGGTGTGGTGCATTTGAATTTTTAGAAGGCTTTTGATAAAGACTTAGGAAGTTAGCAGACAAAGTTAAAGATATGGATAAGGGGTAACATTTTGCCATGGATTAAGAATTGGTTGACTGGCAGGAAACAGAGTGGGAATAAATAGGTATTTTTTTGAGTGGCAGGTAGAGACATGTTTGGTCCCCAACTATTCATGATATATTTGAATGAGTTGGATGAGGGAGCTAAATGAGACATTTCCAAGCTTGACACAACATTGTGTGAAATTGAGAATTGTGGGTAAGATGCAAGGAGCCTGCAAGGTGATTTAAGACAATTTGAGTGAGTTGCCAAACACATGGCAGATGCAGTACAATGTGTTAAAATGTAAAGTTTTAAACTTTGGTGTGAAAAACAGAAAGGAAAAATAATATTTAAATGGTGATATATTAGTAAGTGTGGATGTATAAAGGGATCTAGGTGTCCTTATACACCAATCAATGAAAGTAGACAGGCAGGTTCAGTAAACAATTGGTAAAGCAAATGGTACACTGGCCTTCATTAAAATAGGGATGTCTTTCTACAGTTATACAGGGTTTGGTGAGACCATACCTAGAACATTGCATGTAGTTTTGGTCTCCCAATCTAAGAAGCTATATATTTGCCATGGAGAGAGTGCAGCAAAGGTTCATTAGGCTAATACTAAGGATGGCAGGACTCTCTGATGAGGAGAGATTAGTTAAACTGGGTATTTATTCAAGACAATTGTGAGATATTGTATTATGATTCTCTTTACTAACTCACTGACAAGCGCTCTATGTTTACAATACCTCGTTTCCATTCATTCATTCATAAATTGTGTTTTTGTAGTACAATTTACTCTTACAAGATAAACTAAATTAAACATCCCTTCCTAGGCTGCCAGCCTATTACTGTTTCTTTACACCTTTCAATTCTTATTCGCCCATGCTTAAAGCAGTGTTTAGACCTGTTTCTGTACGAAAGGTTACCCCTGAATAAGTGTTAATAACGTAACCTACTCAGAACATTGTCATCCCCGCCGTCATGTCTCCATAACTCACTCAAAACTATGGTTATAACATTAAATAGCCTGTAGTAACCGTCTCTCAGGATCTGAATAGGCTGCAGGACATCAAACAGTTTCCTCCACCAGTATGCCCCTACAGTATACTGCTTTTTATCTCTTTGAAATTTCTTTATACACTACCAATTTCTATAACACTGTAATTCCTATTTCTAACTTTTATTTTGGACTACCATCTTGTATTAATGTACGGATTTATACATTTTAAACACATATTAAATAGGGCTGCTACCCCCATTAAGAAACTTACTTTCAAAACAGGGTTTCCGTGGAGCTGCATGAATGTATGTTTAGGAATTGTCAAGGACTGGCAACAGTAAATGAAACTTCATGACCCAGCTGCAGGAGATCAGTTTAATATCTTCTATACTTTTATTTAGTACGTGCAGCAGGATCACTTGTAAGGTCCAGTGAGGACTAACTCGACAGTGGGAACAATTTGTGGCATCTTTTAACTAAGTTCCAGGCAATCAGGAGAGATTCTGATTAGACAGCAACAGGTTGCCTACTGGGGGGGATTATTGCTTGTTAAATGCCTTATTAACCGCACTCTTCACCTCATTAATACACAGCTTCCTATCCTACCATCCGCCACAAGCAAACTGGATACCGAGAATTTTTGAGTTTGGAGTTAGAGCAGGTACCTGAAGACTTCAGTTCACCACTGACTGCAGAGAACCTCCCTGTTGGTCAGCAGGCAACAACGTCTCATGGCACGATCCTTCAGCACCAGCACACACATTCCTCATCCGTAAATGTCTAATATTTGACATCCCCTCCAGATCCTTATGGGCACCTCTCCGATCCATTTGCAGGACACTTACAAAGTACAGATCTACAGTGCAGGCACAGCAGCAAGTAGCATCTAAAGGCTGTTGCATAGACACCTTGCAGGCACCCAGCTCTCAGTGTCTATCAGGGAATCCCAGAACCATCAGTCACAGGCACAGTACACAAACAATCCAGGGGAAGGCCATGGTTAGTTATACACTCGAGAAAGTCATGGTCAGGGGAGAAGTCCAAATACAGCCCATAGGGCTAGCAGCATCAGTCAGGGACATCATGTATCATCAGTTAGGGAGCTGAAAAACAATGACCAGGGTCTGGTCAGTAATGTCTAGGGACTGTTCATCAAAGTCAGTTAGAGATGTGGAACAAGTCAGTTCTGGAGGTCCAATTCTGAACCAAATACTTTTAATCATTCAGTCAAACCACCACATATTTTAAATAAATAAAAATGACATAAATATACATAGAGCTGTTTTTAAGTTATATTGGAGTGAGATAGTCCTTTTTTGTTCTGTTATACATTATATTTCTTTAGACAAGTCCAAGAAAATTTATTCTTAAAATGCTTTGATTTTCTTGGATGAAGAGCTTATCACCTGGAGTTATTTTTTTTAATAGTTTGTCATGCAATTCCAAAACATTTCAAGTCATTCTTCCAGAAGTGCTTCTCACTGAGTTAAGATATTTTCAGTCATGTACTTTTTAATATATCTTTGAAAAAAGTCACAAAATCTCAATTTGCACTAAACATGATTCTCACTGAAGATTCTGCAATCTTTTGCATGTGTTGCACTCACTTTGATGGTAAAAAAAGCAGGATGCCCAAGTGGAGACAGCAAGAACTGCAGATGCTGGAGTCAGAGATAACAAAGTGTGGAGCTGGAGGAACACAGCAGGCCAGGCAGCATTCAAGCAACAGAAAAGCTGACATTTTCTGACTGTATCGGTGCCGCCTCGTGCTCCCACGAGGAGCTCGAACAGTTCATACACTTCACTAACACCTTCCACCCCAACCTTAAATTTACCTGGACCATCTCTAACACCTCTCTCCCCTTCCTGGACCTCTCTGTCTCCATATCGGGCAACCACCTCGAAACCGATATTCATTTCAAGCCCACCGACTCCCACAGCTACCTAGAATACTCCTCCTCCCACCCACCTTCCTGCAAAAATGCTATCCCCTATTCCCAATTCCTTCGCCTCCGCCGCATCTGCTCCCAGGATGAGGCATTCCACTCCCGTACATCTCAGTTGTCCTCGTTTTTCAAGGACCGTAACTTCCCCTCCTCGGTGGTCGAGAACGCCCTCAACCGTGTCTCCCACATCTCCCGCACCTCATCCCTCACACCCCGTCCACGCAATAAAAACCAAAAAAGAATCCCCCTCGTCCTCACGTACCACCCCACCAACCTCCGGATCCAACGCATCATCCTCCGACACTTCCGCCATCTGCAATCCGACCCCACCACCAAAGACATCTTTCCCTCCCCACCTTTATCTGCTTTCCGGAGGGACAACTCTCTCCGTGACTCCCTTGTCCGCTCCACACTCCCCTCCAGCTCCACCACACCCGGCACTTTTCCCTGCAACCGCAGGAAGTGCTACACCTGCCCCCATACCTCCTCCCTCACCCCCATCCCAGGCCCCAAGAAGACTTTCCACATCAAGCAGATGTTCACCTGCACATCTGCCAATGTGGTATACTGCATCCGCTGTACCCGGTGTGGCTTCCTCTACATCGGGGAAACCAAGCGGAGACTCGGGGACCGCTTTGCAGAACACTTACGCTCGGTTCGCAACAAACAACTGCACCTCCCAGTCGCGAACCATTTCAACTCCCCCTCCCA
>NC_063338.1:23808467-23835637 GCF_021869965.1 Rhincodon typus
TCATCCTGGGCCTCCTGCAGTGCCACAACGATGCCACCCGAAGGTTGCAGGAACAGCAACTCATATTCCGCTTGGGAACCCTGCAGCCCAATGGTATCAATGTGGATTTCACAAGTTTCAAAATCTCCCCTCCCCCCACCGCATCCCAAAACCAGTCCAACTCGTCCCTGCCTCCCTAACCTGTTCTTCCTCCCACCTATCCCCTCCTCCCACCTCAAGCCGCACCTCCATCTCCTACCGACCAACCTCATCCCGCCCCCTTGACCTGTCCGTCCTCCCTGGACTGACCTATCCCCTTCCTAACTCCCTACCTACACTCACCTTTCCTGGCCCCATCCCCGCCTCTTCGACCTGTTTGTTTCCTCTCCACCTATCCTCTCCTCTATCCCTCTTCTATCCGCCTCCCACTCTCTCCCTATTTATTTCAAAACCCCCTTCCCCTCCCCCTTTTCTGATGAAGGGTCTAGGCCCGAAACGTCAGCCTCTCTGCTCCTATGATGCTGCTTGGCCTGCTGTGTTCATCCAGCCCTGCACCTTGTTGTCTCGGATTCTCCAGCATCTGCAGTTCCTACTATCTCTGATTTTCTGTCGGGACCCTTCTTCAGAAATTTCCGAAGAAGGGTCCCGACCCAAAACGTCAGCTTTCCTGTTGCTCCGATGCTGCCTGGCCTGCTGTGTTCCTCCACCTCCACACTTTATTACAACCAAGTGGACATTCCTGGCTAGTGACTGTTGCAACCTTTTACTGGTGTAACTAATCGACCTGTGTTATTGAGGATAAGCAATACCAAAATGTTCATATAACGGCCTAGCTCCAATTTAGATTTTGGATTCACTGCTCATCCCTTCCACCCATGCATTATGCATTCTGATGGTTACTGACAACAGATAAATGATATTACTACACAGAAGCAGATAGCCCTTTACAGAAAGTGAAAAGTGCTGGTTTTAATTCATGTATTCCAGTGCAATCCATGCATTCTAGTCATTACATGGTACTGTAGCCAATCAATGCATGTAATTTAGTTAGGTAAAAATTCACATCACCATTAGTGAATTAGTTTTGAATATGAAAATAACATGAACAAAATCCCTCGAAATGATAAATGATCTTCACAGAAGTTAAAACATTAAATGTGCAAAAATAAAAAATAACCATCTTAAAACTTCAGTTTCGTGTAAGATTTGATGAAAGCTATGACCAACTATTCATCACTTTATGTTATTTTAACTGCATACATGGCACATTTATTAATCAATTCAGCACAAAGTCTCTTTCTGTGCTACCTTTTAAAACAATTTGCTGAGTATTCATTAATACACACAGATTACGTTCCACCTGTTTTTCAATATGAAATAGAAACAAACAATTAACTGGTAATTTTACTTTAAATGTAGGTATATGATAAGGAAATTGTATCTGTTATGAGAATCTTATTGTGCAAAATGTTTGGCAGTGATTGTAATATTTCTTAGATTGGCAGAACAGTCTTTGTTTATCTTAAATAACACTGTGTACTCCAAAACAAAGGATGATAATTTGAATGAAACTACTTAAAACGGAGAGTATTTTTTGGAAGATTTATGTTAAAGAATTAAGCTCTTTCATCATAGAAACCACATAGTGTGGAAGCTGGCCATTTGGCCCACTGAGTCTACAGCAACCCTCCAAAAAGCACCCCACCCAGACCATCCCCCTACCTGTAACCCTGCATTTCCCATGGCTAATCCACCTAACCTATACATCCCTATGGGCCATTTAGCATGGCCAATTCACTTAACGTGCACATCTTTGGACTGTGGGAGGAAACTGGAGCGCCTGGAGGAAACCCACACAGACACGGGGAGAATGTGCAAACTCCACACAGACGGTCGCCTGAGGGTTGAATCAAACCCAGGTTCCTGGTGCTGTAAGGCAGCATGCTGGAATTTATTTAGGAATAACTTATTTCCATTCATTTTTGTGGACAGGGGTCATAACTTGTGATCTGCCTCTGCCTGTTTCTTTTGAGGCAGGCACTTTACAAACTTCATGCAGCCTTGTCATTACAGTGATTACATCATTTAGCCTAATGGAAATAGTTCAGTCTTGCTGGATGTTCGACAAGGGTGCTAATGGCATGTAAGATTAAGCAATGTTCCAGCTCTAAAAGGTGGCTAATGACATGTTAGAAGAGAGCTGTACCACTGAAATGGGACTTCTGCTGACTGTCAGTGCTACAACTGAAAACCATGATGTGGAGGTGCCAGTGTTAAACCGGAATGGACCAAGTCAGAAGTTACACGACACCAGGTTATAGTCCAACAGGTTTACTTGAAATCACAAGCTATCAGAGCGCCACTCATTCGTCAGGTGAAGCAACTGGAAACAAAGAGAATAGAGCAGTTCAGATTATTTAATGCCTTCTGCACTTCTTCAGTGCTGCCACCAGTTTTACTGTGAAGCCCAATTTTCCAACCTAACCGTCTTTCAGTTGAAAGTCAATTCATACAAATTAAGTTGCTTCCATCAGTAAATTTTTGGAACATCTGCATCAACTCAAATATTCTGTTGCCATTATCTTTCATATCACTGCATCAAATATGCTCTTTCTATCCCATTGCAACACAACTGTTCCACTTTGAAAATCTTTAAAACTTTGCATTCTGACAGCATGCAAAACATCTGAACTGTACAGTTGGTTTCATTGTTCTACCTCTGTTCAAACGGTGGTAGAGCCTGTTTCAAAGGAAAATTCAAAGTATTTATTTCCACAGTGCCCTTTTGTTCATGTTCTTGTGAATGGTATGAATTGCAAGCACACACACCCGTTTCCCCTTCTATGTCCAACCCCTCTTCATTCACCCTCAACTACTCCTAATTGGTTACAAAGATTTTACAAGATCTTCCTCCTGCTTCTACATTTATAGCGATTCATCCAAACTACATCTCACACATTCCTGGACATAATGTAGAAAAAAAGGCTTAATATGTTCATTCTCCAATAATCCTAATCTCCAAGCCTCCTTATTTTAATTGTGGCAATATATCTGCATGATTTAAACTCTTTTTCTTCTTCGTTCTTCTATGTTCCTCGTTTACAAACCAACATATTTTCTGAGGAAGAGTCACCGGACCTGAAACGTTAACTCTGTTTTTTCCTTCACAGATGCCGTCAGACCTTTTGGGCTTTTCCAGCAACTTATGTTTTACTTCCTGGTTTACAGCATCCACAGTTCTTTCGTTTTTTTATTACATATTTTCTCCTCTGGACATCCCCACTTAAAATCAACTTTCAGTCTCCTTCCATGAAACATTTTTTGTTTTCCTGCATTCTTAAACAATACATTAAACTGTAAATATTTAGAATTGTTAGAAGTATAATGCACTCATAAACACTCAGGGAGAGGATGTTTGCCCATTATTGACTCAGGTCATTGATAGGTATACAGATAGATAGAAATTCATTTTACTTGTATTTATGAAAATACTGTAAAACGTGTATAAGTCGTCACAAAAACAGTGTTATTTAATTAAATAAATTATATACATAAAAAATGAGACAAAGATAATTTTTTGTTTATTCCATGGCTGCTTCTTTTCATGAACCAGCCACTGCCCAACCTCCGAAGATGGGGCGACTTCACTGTGATTGGTGACAATTACTCTACAGGCACAAATTCTATAACCCACCACCAGAAATGTGATGGATCAGGACACATGCATCTGGGGGTCTTTTGGAGATTGTAGTCATTGGAAAAGCTTGGCCAGGTGGATCTCATTGACTATGAGATCCTTGATTGGGTGTTAACCTGGGCCAATCAAGGAGCCTTGGCCGACAGATATAAACAGGAGTGTTGGCCTCTTTGGGTGCAGTGTTAGTGTGGGGAAAGGGTAAAATAAAACAAAACAAACAGGTGATTCAAAAGAAAGATAAACAGGAGTGTCGGAATCTCCACACTCTAGGGGACTGGCAGTGAGCTGGCTGGTCAGAGTTCATGTACTGTACTGGTGACGGAATACCATCCTCTGTGCAGTTATTTCAGAGGTCAGGTTTAGAAGAATGAGAGGTGGTCTCATTAAAACATATGAATAATGCTGGGCAGGCTCGACCTGCAGGAAGGCAGCTGTCCCTGCACAGACCCAGACAGCTGACAGGAGGAGACAGTTGGAAGGTGAAGAGTTATAAAATAGAATGTCAAAAGAAACTTATATTTTTACATCGACTTTCATAACTTTTGGCGATCCCAAAAGCATTTTACAGACAATTAAGTACTTGTGTAATCACTATTACAATATCGGAAATGCCACAGCCAATTTGCGGAAAGTTGGACGCCACAACTAGCAATGTGATAATTATGAGATCATTTGTCTTTAGTGGTGCTGATTGAGAATAGGCATTGACTAGCCTATTTGGTAAATCTATAACAGAAGGTTCTATAGATTCCATAGAGATCAGTCATCTCCAGACTTTATTACAGACTTGATCCAAACTTGGATAAAAGAATTGAATATAAGAGGTTAGATGGGAATGATTATCCTTGACATCAAGACAATATTTAACCATGTTTGCCATCATAGAACCCTATCAAAGTTGAAACAAAAACAAAAATTGCTTGAAAAACTCGTGAGGTCTGGTAGCATCTGTGGAAAGAAAACAAATTTAATGTTTTGAGTCCAGTGACCCTTCTTCTCTAACAATAACTCTAATGCTAACCCTAAATTTTTTCTCTGAAGGGTCACTGGACTCAAAATATTGACCTGCTTTCTCTCCATAGATGCTGCTAGGCCTGCTGAGTTTCTCAAGCCATTACTGCTTTTTCTTTCAGATTTCCAGCAATCACATTTCTTTGTCCTATCAAAATTGAATTCAATGGAATCAGGATGAAAGCTCTTCAATAGTTGGAATCATACTTAGCACAAAAGATTATGGGTGTGATTGCCTGAAACCAATAATCTTCTTCATTGTTGCTGCAACAAGATAACTTTCAAACAGCACAGCGTACTTTTACTTTAAGACCCCTGGCCAGTTGCTTACTACATCCTTCTCAACAGTATACCGGCACATCCATATCAGAGAGGGAGCGCAGTGGTGGCTCACCAGACTGATCATGGTGAATGCAGGATTGTCCTATGAGGAGACATTGAGGAGACTGGGTCTATATTTTCTTGAGTTTAGACGAATGAGACGTGATGTATTGTAACATACAAAATTATAAAGGGGCCCGACAGGGCAGGTTACTGGAAGGATGGTTGCGCTGGGATATCAAAACTCGAAGATTCCATCTCAGAAGAGGGGGTAGGTCATTTAGGATTGAGATGAGGGGGAATTTCTTTATTCAGATCATGGTGTATCTTTGGAATTCTCCACCTCAGTGGATGAGAAGCCTCAATCATTGAGCCTACACAAGTCAAAGATGAATAAACTTATAAATATTGACAATATTTCTATGTTTAGATATGTGAAAAGTACTGAAATTTTTTTTAGCAAAACTCAACTTCTGTACTACTAAGCAACGATTAAATAAAAACATATTCTGAACAGTAGCTCTAAAAAAAGTTAACAAATATTTAATGGTGTTACAAAATGAATTCTATAAGTTTGTTATGTTTTGTGATTGCCTCTTTAATTTAAGATAAAATGGGAGAATGAAGGAGGTCATGTGATCTACTCTGAATTCTGAATGACCACAACTCTGTAAGAGAGAACTCTCTGTAGTTTTGTTGCAATGAGGATCTTGATTCAACAGACTTGCTGAGTAGGTACAAGATATTTATGTTTGTAGACAATGGTGAGAGCATCTTTGCTGACTATGATGAGGTTGCAATTCTCTAAGTCTCACAGAGAGATGTTCAGAGTGTCAGAGTTTATGAATAGTGATAATTTTAAATAGATTTGGGGATAGATATTTGAGATAGCATTAATAATAACTTGAAAACATATGGGTTAATTTGGAAGACTGTGGATTTCCTAAGGGCAGTCATGTCTAATTAAATTGCTGGAGTTTCTCAAAGAGATAATACAGTGGGTTATGAGGGGAATGCTGTTTATATAGTGTACATAGACTTCTAAAAAGCATTCAATGCAGTGCCACACGAAGATATGTGAGAAAGATTATACCTCATGGAATAAAAAGAAAAGTAGAAACACGGATACAAAATTGGCTGATTAAAGCATAGGCATTTTTTGGACTGGAGGAAGGTTTGTCATAGAGTTCCCCAGAGTCTGTATAGGACCTTATATATATAACTGATCTAGATCTTGGTGTGCAAGGTATAAATTGTGGATGCAAAATTCGTGAGTATTGTAAACTATGAAGTGGACAGTGTATAAATTCAAATAGACATTGACAAATGTACAGAGGCATTGATAAGGGGTTAGTGTTCAGTGCTGAGAGGTGTTGGGTGATACATTTTGGTGCAAAAAAACATAGAGAGACTGTATAAAATGAAGAGCATTTTTCTAAAGTATGTGCAGGATCAAAGAGACCTGGGTATAGGTGCATGAGTAAGTAGCGGGATAGGAGAAGAGCAGTTCTAGGGCTCATTAATAAGGGCTTAAGTAGGAAAGTTATTTTAAAATATACAGGACCCCAGTTAGACATTAGCTGGAATATTGTCTACAGTTCTGGTCCCACTGTTTCAAAAGGATGCGAATGCCTGGAGCGAGTGCAGAAGAGGATAATGTGAATGGCTCCGGAGATGAACTATTTCAGTCATGACAATAGATTGGAGAAAGGACCAATTTCCTCGTAAAGAGGAAGCCTAAGAAGTAATCAAAACAAAGTTTTCACAATTATAAGGGGTCTGGACAAAATAGCTAGGAAGAAACTGTTCTCGCTTGTAAGAGGATTGAGAACCAGGGGGCATAGATTTACAGAGTTTTGCAAAAGTCAATGTGAGATGAGAAAAATCCTTTTCACACAACGAGTAGTTAAAGTGTGTGGAAAAATGGTGGAGGCATTTCGATTGAGGCACTTGAGAGAGCATTTGATAATAGAAAACAACTTGTAGTTATGTGGAAAAGGCAGGAGATTGGCACAGACTTGAAATGTACAGATTGCCAATGCAGTCACAATGGGCTAAAAGACCTCCGATCACACCAGAACAACTCTGTAATTCAATGTAATCCATTTTGGTATTAATCTTCAAAATAGAGTTGGTGTATACTTGAAAAGGAGAAACTTGCAGTGCTATAAGGAAAGGAAAGGGAAGTGGGATGAATTTGATAGTTTTTGGAGAAGGTTGAGGAACAATCGAAATTAGAATTTCTGAATTGGAAGAGGGCTAGTTTCAAAGGGCTGAGTGAGGATCTAGCCAATATAAAATGGAATCAAAGATTGATGGGAGATGCTATTTGGTGGTCTGCAATGTGGAGGCTCTTTGCAGGCAACAGTGAGCGCAAGTCACTAAGTGCCCATTCCGACTTCCATGTCAGAAGAATTCTTGGCATTTGGTTTGGAAAAATAGGGAACTGCTATGATCTGCTGATCCAGGACCTCCATGATTGTTGTGGAAATATTAATATTTTTCACAGGGGTGGATAAAAACTTGGAAATGTGGAAGCCCAGTTTAAAAACCTAGCCAGACTCTGCAATTTGGAAACTGCAGAGCTGGCACAGACAATATTCATGTAGCCAGGCTTCAGGCAATCAACTTCCCCTTGAAACCAGACAGGCCTGGAACTGCCTGGCCAGGTGCTAATGGTCCCATTGTTTCAGAATGAACGGTTGTTTCCACCTCCAGTGAACCTGCTTTGTTAGAAGAATGCTACACAGACTTAGACTTAGTGGACTCAGCTCAGTGGGAGATCAGATGCAGATCCTGACAAGGGCAGCACTTGACAGTTGAAGGTTCAAAGCCATGTTCTGTGACCTCCAAATGTGGAAACTAGTCGCCTCATTGGATCTTCCTACTCCTGCCTGACGCTGGTATTGGACATAGTCCACAGAATCTTTGAGGGAGCTTAACGAGGGGAATGAAAGGGGCATACTACAGCCCCAGCTCTGTCTGTTTTTGACCCTTCATCAACAGCATCTCCAGGGAGCAGCTTTGACTGGCAGCTGAGCTGCACAGCAACTCCAGGTCCTTGTGCCTCGTGATGTGCTTCATCATTTTGACTAGACCCAGAGAAACCACCTCGATGAGACAGCCCAAAGACTAGAAACTGCCCTAGATGAGCGGGGAAGCTCAAATCGATGACTGCAGATCCTGAAACATCAGCTAATTGTCAAAGACTGAAGAACAGCCTGTCCCAGCCTTATTGAACTTGTTTTATCAATCCTTTCAGACAAACTGTTCAAATAAAGTAGTAGGGACCAGTGGATAGGGTGTAGCAAATCCTCAGAAGTGTGTGTCAAGAGTAGATATTTAGTGTAGATTTAAAACTGTTCACTTAGGGGATTTCAGATCTTTACTTAAGTAGAGTCCTGTGAAGAGATTAGAAATTTATACAGCTTAATTAAAGTGCAATAGTAGAGTCTGACAAATATTGTTTGTCCTTGATAAAGTGTTCAACAAAGTTGTGCTGTACTTTTCTTTGACAAAAAACAAAGAGCAAAGAAAAATATAGCACAGGAACAGACTCTTCAGCCCACCAAGCCTGCTCCAATTCCTCATCCTTATTTAGATCCACTACTTATTGTCCATACGCTGTGATCATCCCTCTGTTCTCCTCCTGTTCATGTGTCTATCAAAATATGCCTTAAACATTACTAATGTGTTTTCTTCCATCACCTCTGCTGGTAGTGCATTCCAGGCACCCACCACTCTGTGTGAAAAAATTTCCCTGTACTTCTCCCCTAAACTGTCCCCCTCTCAGCTTGAACCTGTGCCATCTTATAATTGACCTTTCCAAACTTTAAAAGCCTCTGACTGTCCACCCTATCTATGCTTCTCATAATGTTGTGGACCATTAACAGGTCGCTTCACCACCCCCAACCCCCCAACCTCTGCCATTCCAGTGAAAACAATCCGAGTTTACCCAAACTCTCCTCATATCTAAAACCCTCCAGCCTTCCAGCAACATCTTGGTAAACCTTCTCTGCACCCTCTCCAAAGCATCCACGTCATATTGGTTGTGTGGTGATCTGAATTGCATGCAATATTTCAAACGTGGCCTAACTAAAATTTTATACAGTTGTAACATAACTTGCCAACTTTTATATTCGATGCCCTGGCCGATGAAGGAAGCGTGCTGTATGCTTTCTTGACTACCTTATCCACCTGTGGTGGCACTTTCAGGGATCTGTGGACCTGTACGCCCAGATCCCTCTGTATGTTAATGCACTTGTGCTTACTGCCATTTATTGTATAACTTGCACCTGAATTTGATCTTCCAAAATATCACGTCGCAGTTGCCCAGATTAAACTCCATCAGCCATTTCTCTGCCCAAATCTGCAATCTAACTATATCCCACGGCATCCTTTGACAATCCTCCTCACAATCTACATCTCTGGTAATTTTGGTGTCAACCACAAACTTACTAATCAGACCACGTATGTTTTCCTCCAGATCATTAATATATATTACAAACTGCAAAGGTCCCAGCACTGATCCCTGCAGAACACCACTAGTTACTGATCTCTATTCCAAAAAGCACCTTCCACTGCTACTCTCTGTCTTCTATCATCAAGCCACTTCTGTATCTATCCAGCCAGTACACCCTGGATCCCATGAGACTGTACCTTTTTGTACCAGCCTGCCCTGAGGTACCTTATCAAATACCTTACTAATATCCAAGTAGACAACTTCCACTGCCTTTTCCTCATCAATTATCCGTGTCACCTCCCCAAAACACTCAATAAGTTAGTCAGCCATGTCTGCCCATACACAAACCCATGCTGCCTATCAATTCCATTTGTTTCCAAATGTGAATAAATCCTGTCCCTCAAAATTTTTTCCAACAGCTTCTCCACCACTGATGTCAGGCTCACTGGCCTGTAATTACCTGGATTATCTTTGTTTCCCTGCTTAAACAAAGTAGCCATTCTACATTCCTCTGGAACACCACCTGAGGCCAAACAGGATGCAAACATATCTGCTAAGGCTCCAACTATTTCGTCCCTTGCCTCCCACAGTATCCTGGGATAGATCTCATCTGGCCCTTGGGACTTTTCTACCTTAATGCATCTCAAGACACCCAACACTTCCTTGTTCATTATGTTCACCTATTCGAGTCTATTCAAACACATTTCTCTGGTGTTTGGACCCTTTTTCTACTTCACCATTTATTACACCTGAGTAAAAAGGGTTACTGCAAAGTGGTCAAGGTTAGTCAGGCTACATTGACTCACCCCTCACTTTACAACACTGTGTATTGATGAGGTAACATATGCAGTTTAATAAGATTGACAACAAGCTACAATTCTCTTAAGAGGCAACTTGCCACTGCCTAGGGAGAATCTTGTCTTGACACCCAGCAGTTCAGTAAAGATATAATGAATTGTTTCCAACATCGAGATCAGCCTCATGGAACAGCTTGTGTGATTTTGCCGCGTATCTCACCAGAGCCCATGTCATTCAAGCCCCTATTAGATTACACTCATAAATTGTGTACCAGAGATAGAGGAAGATTGATCCACTATTAAGACCGAGGAACTTTGTAATTAAATTAAAATTACTCAAAGCTATTAAAATCAGCAGAGAAAACAACATAATAGAAACTTAAGCGACTAAACCCAGCAAATCTTTAGAAGCCTGATGGCCTAGAGACAAGGGATTCTGCATATATAATGGATGCATTCGTATGATATTCCAATATTCCCAAAATTCTAAAATGGTCCCACAGATTGGAAATTTACAAATGCATCTCTACTATCCAACGAATGAAGGAGAGCAAATAAACATGAAATACTGGCCAATTAGGTTGACATCAATCAGCAGCAAAATGTTGCAATCTCTTCTTGAGGGAGGCTTGTTGTCTAATGTGAACGGGCAAAGTGATTTCGTTGCACAATTTCAATTCCCATAATCCAAAAGTTTAGGGATTACGGGAGAAATGTTTCTTCTTTGTTATGCAAATAAGTAGGCAAACCAAATAAAGACAAGATTTATCCAGTTATTAGACACATTTACTTCAGCCGTGTGATCTTCCCTGTCACATCAACAGTTCAAACCCCACATCAATCCATCAGCTAAATCCAGATGATCCATGCCTTTGTTGTAAAGCAAAGGTGGCCACAAGAAGAGCTGGTATATTGCTTTTGCAACAGTTTCCTGGAACAATACACTGTGAAATGAGCTATGCATAGAGTTATTTTAGTCAGAGCATCTTTTAATGACATAGAGCTTATTCATAATCTCACGGGCAAAAAGGATGCAATAATACAACTGAATTTCAAACTAAGCCTGAGGTCAGTATGATCAAGTGTATAACAAAAGGCTTAAACTTGAACAAACCAATTACATCTGCGTGAGGGAAAAAGCTAAGGCTGATTGTGGAAATGAACTGAATGGTTATGGTGGTAAATACATAGTCAGAATCTTTTAAAGTGATGAAATGATTCAACACCTTCAACAGAAGCACATCCAGTAGAAAGACTGTAATTTATTTGTTGTGGTTATTAACTTGTAGTTTATTGTAGTTCCGTGAAAGTGGCATCACAGGTAGACAGGGTGATCATAGAATCCCTACAGAGAGGAAACAGGCCCTTCGGCCCAACAAGTCCACACCGAACCTCAGAGCATCCCCCCCAGACCCATCCCCCTATAACCCACCTAATCTACACATCTCTGAAGACTACGGGCAATTTAGCATGGCCAATTCACCTAGCCTGCACATCTTTGGACTTTGGGAGGAAACCGGAGCACCCGGAGGAAACCCATGCAGACACGGAAGAATGTGCAAACTCCACACAGACAGTCGCCCAAGGGTGTAACTGAAGCTGGGTCCCTGGCGCTGTGAGGCAGCAGTGCTAACCACTGAGCTACCGTGCTGCTCTAGACTGATGATGAAGAAGGCATTTGGCATGCTTGCCTTCATCAGTCAGAGCACTGACTACAGGAGTTGGGACATTGTGTTACGGCTGTACAGGACATTGGTAAGGCCACATCTGGAGTACTGTGTACAATTCTGGTTGCCCTGTTATACAAAACTGGAAAGGGTGTAAACAAGATTTTACAAGGATGCTACCAAGACTGGAGATTTTGAGTTATAAGAAGTCACTGGATAGGCTGGGACTTTTTCCCCGGAGCATCAGAGGCTGAAGGGTGATTTCAAAGAGGGTTATAAAATCACGAGGGGCATGGGTAGGGTGAATAGACTTCCCAGTGTAGGGAAGTCCAAAACTAGAGGACAAAGGTTTAATGTGAGAGGGAAATATTTTAAAGGGACCGAAGGGGCACACAGATGGTGTGTATATGGAACAAACTGCCAGTGGAAGTGGTAGAGATAGATACAATCACAATATTTAAAAGACATTTGGACAGATACATGGATAGGAAAGGTTTAGAGGGAAATGGGTCAAACGCAGGCAAATGTGACTATTTCAGTTTAAGAAACCTGGTCGACATGGCCATATTGGGCCGAAGGGTCTGTTTCTGTGCTGTATCACTCAATGGTTCTGTTCGGGAGTCATTTCTCATACTTTCTCTATGCTGCTCTAATTTATTTTTACAATTCTTCTCTGAACTTTCTGTATTTAACCTGGTTACATTAACAATCTGATGTAAGTGGTCACTGAACTGTAATCATTACTTGTGCTAAATTTGCTTGGTAACAATCCATTGTAACATATTACGTATGCATACAGTTACAACACACTAAAATTGACAAATTATTAAATCATCTATAAAGCTGGTATTTTCAAATGCAGATTATTTCCTAATTACTAATATTGCACAAAGACTCACTTTGGTCAAAGCTTTTCATTTTGCACTCATAAAGGTTAATTCACAAGAGGGTGACACGGTGGCACAGTGGTTAGCACTGCTGCCTCACAGCGCCAGGAACTTGGGTTTGATTCCAGCCTCGGGCGACTGTCTGTGCGGAGTTTGCACATTCTCCCCGTGTCTGCATGGGTTTCCTTCGGGTGCTCTGGTTTCCTCCCACAGTCCGAAGATGTGCAGGTTAGGCAGATTGGCCATGCTAAATTGCCTGTAGTTTTCAGGGAGGTAGAGCTTGCATGTTAGGTGGGTCATAGGGGAATGGATCTGGGTGGGATGCTCTGAGGTTCGGTTTGGACTTGTTGGGCCAAAGGGCCTGTTTCCACACTGTAGGGATTCTGATTCTGAATTATCAATGTAAAGGGAAAACTCATTTTATACTCTATTAAAAGAGAGCACTGAAGTGAGTGCTGTCCAGTATGATGCTGAGTATGTAGGCTATATGTCCCAAACACTAGTCGATCATATCAAATAGCGCATTGCTTTGGATGTACTTAACAGGCAAAGTACAGTACAAAATCTAATCAGGCTTGCAAAGCACAAAACAGCGTCAATATTTGACGTGATTCCACAATGGGACAGCATTTACTAAATTACCCAAAGTGTGTGAAGAATTATGCTGTCAATCAATTTATAATTGTCAGTTGGGCTCACATTGTGTCATATTTGAGTGGGCTGGACACTAAATATGTTACTACATAGGATCCTGTTCTTGTAGACCCAACAAATTTGTACACACACTGCACCAATTTCAACTTACTGAAACAGCTAGTAGCCATTCTCTGTTTAATTTCTTATGACAATGCGTTGCCCATGCAGAGTCAACCTCCCTGGTTTACACAGAGTTTGGTAGCTAACTATCAATCGTCACATAACTGGCGCATACTCCATGGCAATGCCTCTACCAATCAGAGTCCACTTGTCAGCCAATCAACACTGTCAGCACATTATGGTATAAAATATTACTTTCCATTTGCATTGGTATTTATTACAAATGAGAAGCTAAATAATCCTTTATTGATCCTCAATAGAGTAATTTACTAACAATATATTATACATATCAAACATGAATAATCCATCACTCTGCATCTTTTGTTTATCTACCTCCCGTCAAACTGAAGCATAAAAATAAAAATGTTAATTGCTTTTAATCACATTCACCACATACACTACATAATACAGAGCTGTGAATCTTGGGTTAAAGTTTAATTTTTAAAGAACTGACAGAACTATGAACTGTTAGTGTTGCAAAAGGGTTATGAAGATGAAACAATACTCAAGAAGCTCAACGCCATTCAGGACAAAGTAACCCACTTGATTAATAGCCCATCCTCCACCTTCAACAATAAAACCCTTCACCAATGCTCAAAGTGGCAGTAGTACCTTCAAGTAGCACCTTCAACATGACGCATTGCATTAACTCACAAAACCTCCTTCAAAAGCCTTCAAAACCATGACGTCTTCGAAGGACAAGGGCAACAATAATCAGGACACCTACAAGTTCCTCTCCAAGCCACGTACCATCCTAACTTGAAACTACGTTGCTTTTCCTTCGCTAATGTGGGTTAAAATCCTGGAACTCCTCTATAACAGCATTGTGAGTATCCCTACACCCCAACAAATGTAGTAACTCAAGTAGTACCACCATCTTTGCCTGGGCAATTAGGGATGGACAATAATTGTTGACACAGCCAGTAACCTTCACATCCCAAGAATAGATAAGAAAAATTATGCTAACGAGTATATGCTAAAAAGATTTGAAAAAGAATATGTCTTTTTACAGCAATACACAGGTTCTATACTGCAAAATGACTAATTAACACTAATTAATTAATCTTTGAATCTAATTCTGAGGAGTGAGAATTTATGTTGCAAATTTTGTCCCATTTTCACACTCCCAACTGACTTCCTGTTGTAGTGCAATATGAAAGGGCTTCAATAATACTTGTGTTATTTGTTAAAATATTAATGGAAAGGTAGAGTCAGGATTCGGGATAGTTTATCAAATGACAATAGTCTATGTTGGTCAAATGATTAGAAAATACATCACTTAGAGGAACTTTATACCATGTGCATAAAAGATGTCCATTTAACAGCAATTTTGTGGCATGTAGGATAGGTCTGTTTTGACCATTATAAGCAATCTAATGTAACTGTAACAGCCGCCTGCACCAAACCCACCCACATAGGAGTCACCACTCTTTAGACACCATCTCTTCATCCGGGAGTCAATGGCCTAGTGGTGTTATCGCTGGACTGTTAATCCAGAGACCCAGATAATGTTCTGGGGACCCAGATTCAAATCCTGCAATGGCAGACGGTGGAATTTGAATTCAATAAATTATCTGGAATTAAGAATCTAATGGTAACCGTGAATCCATTGTTGATTGTCGGAAAAACCCATCTGGTTCACTAATGTCGTTTAGGGAAGGAAACTGCCATCCTTACCTGGTCTGGCCTACATGTGACTCCAGATCCACAGCAATGTGGTTGACTCTCAACTGCCCTCTGGGTAATTAGGGATGGACAATAAATGCTGCCTAGCCAGCAACGCCCTCACCCTGTGAATGGATGAAGAAAACAAAGCCGCCTGCACCAAACCCACCCATGTAAGAGTCACCACTCTTTGGACACCATTTCTTCGCTGTGGTGCCCACCTCACTGATACTGCTGACAATGCCAGGTCCCATGCTGAACCCAGGCTCTGCTGCTGCCTCGATGACACCAGGAGTCCCAGCTGTGGTCATACCATGCTGCCATCACTGCAGCTGCTGGCTTGCCAATGCCAAGAATGTCCACCCTGGGCCTACCACACCAAGGAGTCCCTGGTTCCATCACCAGACCATCTCACCAAGAATCTCACTCTGGCCGTCCCGCCATCCCAAAAGGTCCACTGCCACTGCCCGTAATTGCTGGATGAGCCCTGCCGCTGCCAGCCCTGAGCACCAGGAGGAAGTCCCCATCAATGCCTCCAGTCGCCTTGAGGTGCTGTGTCTGCTGCCACCTCCGACCACCGGGAGGAGCTCCATTCTGCACACAGCCCGTTCCAGCCACCACACTGATTTGGCCGACCAACTTGCTGCAAAAGGTTCCAAAGGAAAGAAAAACAAAGGGAAAAGATGAAAGAAAAGGAGCAGAAGTAAAAAGAAAGGAAAAAAAAACGAAAGAAAGCAACAGGAGCAGATGAGCCCTGGCCCTGCTACTCCACTGCTATCTTGAATCTTGAAGGTTCTGACAGTTTCTGAACTATCATTTGCTAGGACACTGAATCAATCAAGTTGGGAACTAATCCTGGCCATCAATATGAATCATGAGTGAGATTCCTTAGTAAAATGGTGGTTTTCATTATCCATGTGGATGGAGATTGAGTGAGTATTGGTCATGTCTTTTCGTTGCCAGTTGATGTTCGTGTACTCTTGTGGCTAATTTTCTCCCTGTCTGTCCAATGTAATGCTTGTCGCAGTCTTTGCATGGGAATCTTGTATGTTACGTTGGTCCTGTACATAGTGGGTAATGGGTCTTTGGTTCGGGTTAGCAGTTGGCGTAGGGTTGATGTGGGTTTGTGTGCTACTCTGATGCCCAGTGGTTGTAGGAGTCTTGTGGTCAGTTCAGATGTGTTCTTGATGCAAGGTAGCCTGATGAGTGTGTCGGGTCATGCCATATCTTCCTGGTGTCGTTCATGTAATAGGCTTCTTCTGACCCAGTTTTTCAGGCATCTGTTGTCCTTGAATACTTGGAGGAGGTACTCTTCTTCTCTTTGATGTAGTTCTGTGTTGCTGCAGCGTGTTGTTGACTGTTTAAATAGAATTTTCACGCAACTTTGTTTGTGGGTGTCGGGGGGTTGCTGTTGAAGTTCAGTACTTGGTCAGTGTGTGTGTGACTTTCCTGTGTACCTTTGTTAGGAATTCTCCATTGGTCCTGCGTTCCACCATAACGTCCAAGAATGGGAGCTGTTTGTTCTTTTCCTCTTCCTTGGTGAATCTGATCCCGGTGAGAGTGTTGTTTATTAGTTCGTGTGTTTTCTCTAGTTTGGTCTGTTTAATAATGACAAAGGTGTCTTCCACGTATCGTATCCATAGTTTTGGTGGGATTAGTGAAAGGACCATGCTTCCGAGTCTCTGCATCATCACTTCAGGTACGAGTCTGGAAATAGTTGATCCCATGGGTGTCCCGTTGATCTGTTCATATATTTGGCTGTTAAAGGTAAAGTGGGTAGTGAGGCATAGGTCCAGTAGCTTCAGCATGTTGTCGTGGAGATGGTGTCACTTAGGTCTTGTTCTTGTTTTAATAGTGTTCCAGTGTTTCTCTTACATCAACAACACATCTGGACTGACCACAAGACTCCTACGACCACTGGGCATCAGAATAGCACACAAACCCACATCAACCCTACACCAAATGCTAACCCAAACCAAAGACCCGTTACCCACTATGTACAGGACCAATGTCATGTACAAGATTCCATGCAAAGACAGCAACAAACACTACATTGGACAGACAGGAAGAAAATTGGCCACAAGAGTGCACGAACATCAACTAGCAACAAAAAGACACGACCAATACACACTCATCTCCATCCACACGGATAAGGAAAACCACCAGTTTGATTGGGACCACACCAGGATCCTGGGACAGGCCAAGCAGAAACAAGCATGGGAATTCCTTAAGGCCTGGTTCTCCACTAAGAAGGCCATCAACAAACACATGTAGCTAGATCCTATATATACTCCAATGCAAAGGAAAACCGGAAGTGAGGTAACCCAGCTCAATGGACACCAGAGTTTAAATAACAGGGAGGAAAACACAACAGCGCTTCATTCATGTTACCCAGCAGGGTAATGAAACGTCTGCGGAACAACGAACCAGCTCGGCGAGCCAACCAACCACAGCATCCACAATCCGAGCTACAAATCTACTCAATAACCTTAAAGACAAGCAATTGGAACTACTTTTGTTAAAAACTGTTCCATAACTTTTGAGGCTGTTGAAAACCAGAAGTTCCACTTTGGACAGATATTCATCGATAACAAGAGTCTAAGTTTTTGTTTGTTAGAAGTTGATAAAATGAAAGCTTACCTCCTCCCTCATTGTCAGTAATGCTAGGAGCGTGATTTTGTAGAAATTTGGTAATCTTTCATTGATCCTTTGTGGGGTAATTTATCAACATTATTTCACACAGACGTCAGACATGAGTAATATTTCAATTTGCATTTCTCATTCACCCGTCTCCTGTCAAACTGCAGCATAGAAATAAAATAGTGATTACTCTTACTCCCATTCACAATACACACACACATTAAACCACGCAGAGCAGTGAAACCTAACTTAAAGAACATTTTAAAGAAGTGACAGCACTATGACATGCACTAATGCACCAATACCACGACAATGCAGTTGTACTGCAGCAAGAAAGCAGAAAACAAATTGATCCTGAATTCAATTTGAGTTTGGAGAGACAACTTGCGCTGGCTGTTCTAAAATGCATCTTACTCCCTCAGTTTAATTCGCTCTGAAGCCTGTTGCTGTAATTGCATCAAGTGTTTGTGTAGTGATGTCAGAATGCTTGAAACATATGAGCAATTAGTTAAATTTGCTAGCGTAGAAAACGTTCTTTTTATTATCAAGAGGATGAATGTCCGATTGTTCAAGTATCTATCATAGCCTCTTTTTCATCAACAAAAAGCTGTGCCTGCTCACTCTGCACTTTCTAACTTAAATTGTAAGTGATTACTCTATTGTATGGGATTATGTATTTGGGAGTAAAACCATCAGCTTTTGGGTTTTCACTTCAACAGCTACAGTGCAATTTGCTCTGATGTCACTGAGCTCAATTTCTGTTTATGCAACAACTTCAGTATCTAAGACTGTTTTGCTACATCTGTAAAGCCCATGTGTAAATGATCCCAGAGACAGAGAACCAAACCTTTTTATCTGTGTTGAAATTCATAACAACATACAAAATAGTGGATCATTTGGCTCCTCAAGTCTGCTCTGCCATTCAATAAAATCATGGCTCATCTGAGAGATAGTAGGAACTGCCGATGCTGGAGTCTGAGATAACAAGGTGTGGAGCTGGATGAACGCAGCAGGCCAGGCAGCATCAGAGGAGCAGGAAGGCTAACATTTCGGGTCTGGACCCTTCTTCGATTGTGTTTCAAATTCCACATTCTTATCTATGCCCAATAACCCCTGATTCTCCTGCCTGACAAGATTCTTTCTAACTTTGTCTTAACAATATACAATGACTCAACCTTCATCACTTTCTGAGGCAGAGAGTTCTAAAGTCACACAATTGTCTGAAAGAAGACATTTCTACTCCTCTCTGACCTAAAAGGGTGACCCCTAACTGTAAAACAATGTATCTAGTTCTAGACTGACCCACAAGAGGAAAGATCCTTACCACATTCACCTTGTCACAATCATTAGCAACCAGCACAGACTCCTGTGGAGCTCCACTCATTACATTCTGCAAATTAGACAAAGACCCGTTATGCATACTCTCTGCTTTTTGCCATGCTAATGTGCAAATATGTCGCTCCTTGCATTATGAGCTATTGTCTTCTGCAGTCATCTTTGATTTAGCACCTTTTCAAATGCCTTCTGGAAATTCAAGTATGGTGTCCTTTACCCACACCACATGTTATTCCTTCAAAGAACTTCACTGAATTGGCTCAACACAATTTCCTTTGACAAACTCATACTAACTCTTCCTGATTATCTTTGGTTTTAATACGTATATAGCTACCACTTCTTTAATGCTCGATGATTATAACACCTTTCCCACAGCAGAGTCAAGTTAACTGGCCTATATTTTCCTGTTCTCTGCCTTCCTCCCTTCTTGAATAGAGAGGTTATGTTCACTATTTTCTTGTTGAGTGGTACCTTTCCTGAATATAGCAACTTTAGAAAAACTCCTATTTCCAACTGAGATCAGACCAAAAGTTGTCCACTTAAATTTGATGCAAGTTTGCAAGCAAACTCCCAGGGTAGGAGCCAGTGAAGTGGTGTGGAGTCCTCACAGGCTGCAATAGAGTTGAATGTTGTTGATTCTACTCCCTATTTCTCAGCATTAATTGCTATATTCTGTCGTTGAGAACGTGCTTTTTTTCTGTTTTGACTGATATTGAAAGAAGTTGTATAAGGTGAATGAGGAGGTAGAATGCTGGTGGATGGAGGATAGGGTGCCAGGTGGGTGATGGGGTAGGGTGCCAAGTGAGTAAGGGGGAATGTATCAGGTAGGCAAGGGTGTAGCAAGCCGGGTGATGATTGGTTAAGGTAGCAGTTGGTGAATGCCAGGTGGGCAGACCAAGTAAGGGTGCTAGGTGAATGATGGGTTAGAGGTATCAGACGGGGTGAGGATTAGGACTTAGAGTGGCATGTAAGTGAGTGAGGATTAACGTTAAAGCAGGGGGCAGAATCAGGGAGGGATTTAGGGTTTGTCAGGACGGGTATTGTCAGTGGTGAGGGAGTCAGTCTGGCTGAATCTGAGGGAGTCAGGGGAAGGTGTGTTCATGGGGCGTTCAGTCTACAGGGTCTGGGCCAAGCTGGGATGGTATGTCAGATTCAGTGGCCTGGCTATCTAGTCACATAAGTAAGTCAGACCAAATAAAGTCTCCAAATCTAACTCAGAATTGAGTTCCAAACACTAGGATGATCGCCCATTGGATAGTTCAGCTTCCTGTGGAGCCGGCTCATGGAGATATCCACCTGGTCCTTATACACAAATCCAGTCGATGTTGATGCAATGTCTATCTTCCTACCCAAAGATCTATGCCACAACTGGTTTTGTTGGATTATCAACTATTTTAAGGCTTTAATGTGACAACCTGCTCCTGCCCTTTAGGAATTGAATAGCTTACTTGTGCCAAAAGCTTTACTCTGTGTTCTGGATACAATCATCACCTACTTTCAGAACACCAATAGTTGCAACATTTCTCAGGCAAATTAGCCACCATAGGGAGCACCCTGTGGCAACTGTCGTAATGTGTGTTTTGTCTCCACTTTGCGGATAGTATCTCCTATTATCCTTACATTCATCTTTCATCTTAAATTGAGACCTTAAACTGAGGTTTTAGCCATCCTTTTAGGCTTGTGTAAAAGATCCAATGTTCTATTTGCAAAAGTAAAAATTTCACTGGTGTTCTGGTCAACATCCCTTCCTTCACAAATA
Organism: Rhincodon typus; assembly: GCF_021869965.1. Taxonomy (NCBI): domain Eukaryota; kingdom Metazoa; phylum Chordata; class Chondrichthyes; order Orectolobiformes; family Rhincodontidae; genus Rhincodon; species Rhincodon typus. The sequence goes on from NC_063338.1 coordinate 23,829,504, forward strand.
TATGAAAACAGATTATTTGGTTATCAACACAGTGCTGGGATCATTCTGTGTAGAAGTTGGCTACAATTGCATTTCCCATGTTACAAACAGTGTCAAATAATAGTCCATTGGCTTAAAAGCACCTTCATGAAAGTCATGAAAGGCAGTTATAAATGGATATGTTTTTACGTATATGATTAGAACTACATATATATTGAGATTGTGCTGGAGACACATGTAGCTGCCCTACACAATCCAGCAGAGTCTTGGGATAAATATATATTTTCTTATAACCTTTGACATGCTGCACATTTATAATTCCTTTTTGAGTAAGAGATGCCATGTGTCAATTTACTTTAAGTGACAGTCTGTGAGACAACATATTGTGCCAACTTTTGAATTTAAATTGTAACAATGTATTGATACATATTGCATTGATAATTGCCAATGTCAGTCAATGTTTTGTGCTGACATCAGTATCTTGGGAGCATGATTAGCCCCTTCTGAGAAAGAAAACTGCCTTGGCTCATGGATTTGTACTGTAGTTAGAAAATGAAGTTGCTCATTCCCAGGATTTTTTTTTAAGGATTTAATGTGTCAGTGTACGTTTTAGTTGTGGTTTATGTTTTTGCTGTTTTCCTGCAGCCTAATGATTCACATCTTTTGATGTACTTATGAACAAATTGTGGAACAAGTGAGCCAAGGCTGTTTTACTACAGGAAGTGAGGACTGCAACACAGTACTTCGCTTACCCTGGTGGATCTAAATCCATTGACCTTCTTTCTGGACAGCTGACCAGCCCACCTTACCCTGGAGTTGGCACTGATTTGGCTGGCAACCTCGGATCAGGCTGGCAGGGTTTGCAGGATGTCCCTGCACCACCCTCCTGACCACCACGACTTCCTAGTCCCTGTCAGTGAGGCGGCACACCAACACCCTCCCCATGACTGGGCAAATCGTGCAGGGGCAGGTCTGCACTGCCAGCTCATGACCAAGTGTAGAATGGCCTTTCCAGTATGGCACTGGTGCCAGGTATTCTGGGATATCCTGGCATCGGCAAGTACATCTGCTTGCAGTGAGTGGTAGAATCAGACTGACATTGGATTGGAGGGGTGCCATAATTAGCGAGAACAGTTTAGAGCAACAGCGCAAGAAAGCACATTAGATCTCATGGTGTGAAACCTTGCGTGAACTTGACAAAAATGACACTTAGCCGATTTCTGGTAAAATTCAGCCCATGGTTTCCATGGTGAGTGATTGAAGGCTCTAGTTAGCTGGGGCATGATTCATATTCAAGCCTATTAGGGCTGTGAAATGGAATTTTTATTTTAGCAATTCACTACTGATGATCGCTGCAGAGTACTATTACACACTCCAGGTTATTAATCTTAGAATTTTTTCAAGGGACTGGTGACAGATTAAATGTCCTATTAGAGTACTCATTCTATTCAGGTTCATTTTCCTTTGTCATTATTTCTGGTTCTAAATGTTAATTATTAGGTTTCTGACACTACTTTATGTTCAATAATGGGGATATTTTCTGCAGGTTTTTGGAGAGATCAAAAACTACTGTGGAAACCAATACCATGTACAAATTAACAGCAGAAAGTGAATTTGAATCATAGGATGCCTACAGTGCAGAAAGAGGCCATTCGGCCCATACCGATCTTCCGAAGAGCATCCTACTCAGACCCGCACCAACCCTATCCCCATAACCTTGCATTTTCCATGGCTAATCCACCAAACATGCACACTATGGACATTTTAGCACTGTCAATCCACCTAACCTGCACATTGTTGGACTGCAGGAGGAAACCCATGCAGACGTGGGGAGAACATGCAAACTTCATTCAGACAGTTACCCAAGGCTGGAATCGAACCCAGGTCCCTGGTGATGTGAGGCAGCAGTGCTAACCACTGTGGTACTTTACCACACAATTTGCTCTTGGGCATGCCATAATTGATCTACTTTGGAATAAAGGTCAAACTTCAGATCGAAGCAAATACATACCTATGAAGAAAAGAACGTTTTTTGTTTGAGGAATGAATGAAAAAGAATTGGAGAAAGCCTTGATTGTATTGGGGGTTTTGGATGGTTGTTAAAACTATTGAATAGATAGTAGATGTTGTTGGATAGTTGATCACTGGATGACAAAAACAATTTGATCAGATTATGATTATTTGCAATGCTAATATCAGCTAATTTAGGTCATTTGAAATTTCCTTTTAACTTGGAATACATCTTTATTTCTTAGGTACAGGTAATGAAGTACTTAGTTTCAGTTTTGATTTAAAGACGGCAAACATGGATTAGTTTAGAAACTGAAATGTTTAACCTCTTTCTGTTATTTAGTGAAATGGTTATATTTCCTCTCCTTTTGGTTTTTGCAGACATCATTCACTTTTTTGTTGCAGGAAGCATATCAATTACTTGCTGTTTGGAGTCATTGCTTTGCATTTCAAATGATTAGGGTTTGACTCAAAAAGTCCAAAATTACAATAAGTAAACATTGACGAGGGATGCAAATCTTAAGATGAATTAATTGTAATTTTGTCAATAACTGGGCATGCATTTTTTTCTTCGTTCATGGGATGTGTGTATCAATTGCTCAAGCAGCATGTCTTGCTTATTTCTAATTGCCCAGAGGGTAATAAGAGTCAACCATGTTACTATAGGTCTGGAGTCACTTGTAGTCAAGACCAGATAAAGACAACAGATTTTCTTCAGTAAATATATCAGTAAACCAGATAGGTTTTAACAATGGTTATATGGTTACCATTCGACCAGCATTTTCCCTCCCAGATTCTTTATTGATATCAAATTTCACTATCTGCCGTGGTGGGATTTGAACCTATGTCCCCTGAACATTGCCCGACAGTTATTAGTCTAATAACATGAACATTCATACCATTGATCTTTTATCTGCAGCAATAGTTTTGGCTGTGAATTCAACATCTGTGCAATGTTTTCAGTTGAGAGTATTGATATATTATTTTAACCTCTCACTTTTTTTTCACACAGCACAATATGTCCTAATTGATTTCAGCCTGCTTCAATTCTGTTGCAAAATTGTGACAAGACAGAAAGGTACTCAGCCACGTAAGCAAAACTGCAAAATGAAAGGGCAGAATAACATTATCCACTGTAAAAGCACAGGCTCCAACGTAACACTATTAAATTAGAATGAAGCAAATGGTATGAGTAAGGGAGCAACTTTTTTAAAGAAAAATTGAAGTGGCAGTGTCAATCGATTCATTGTGTTGTTTATCTGCATGTGGGCTACAAATCGCCACAAAATCAATTTGGCCAAATTTTTACTGATGTACTGTAAATTAAGCTTTTCTGATGCCCTATGGAACTGAACTTGTTAGAATTTCGTGAGTCATCTTATCTGCATATCCATTGAAAAACACCAGAGCAAATTCAATGTAGAATATAGGAACATAGGAACAGAAGTAGGCCATTCAGTCCCTCGAGCCTGTTCCACCATTCAATGAGATCATGGCTGATCTGTGGCCTAGCTCAACATACCAGCCTTTGGCCCATATCCCTTAATACCTTTGCTTAACAAAAGTGTACCTGTTTCAGGGTTAAAATTAACAACTGATCCAGCATCCACTGCCTTTTGTGGAAGACAGTTCCAAACATCTACTTCCTTTTGTGTGTAGAAGTGCTTCCTAACATTTCTCCTGAATGGTCTGGGCCCAATTTTCAGGCTGTAGCCCCTAGTTCTAGAATCCTTAAACAGTGAAAATAGTTTATCTTGTCTTTACCCTGTGTTTTCCTATTAATACCTCAAAGACTTTGATCAGATCATCCTATAACCTTCTATATTCTAGAGACGGCAGGCCTAATTTGTATAATCTCTCCTCATACCTTAACCCCTGAAGTCCAAGTATCATTCTTTGAACATAAATTGCACTGACTCCAACGCCAATTTATCGTTCTTAAAGTGTGGTGCCCAGACCTGGTCAAGTACTCCATGTGGGATCTAAGCAGGGTTTTGAATAGCTGCAGCATAACTTCTGCATTATTTTACTCCAGTCAGCGATGTCCAAAACCCATGAATGAATAAAAAAAAATCCAGATTGAAACGAAACTTACAGTTTCACATGTCATTTATTAATGTCGTTTATTGGATGTTCAAGAGCTGGCAGCTTTGACCATGGTGACAACAACATTTGTGGCAACAAAAAGGATGCTTTTAATTCATTAACTTTGCCAAGCGAGCATTACATTTCCCAAATGGGAGTCACAACAGGCTCAAGAGCAAAAGCACCAAAAGACAACTGGTATCTTCTACCCTGTGGATGATCTGACTGCAATTCTAGTAGTAATGTTAACTGAATAAATAACACCTGATATGCCATCTAATGGACCCTCAGGCTCAGACACAGACTGCGGTCGCTTCGCATGATCATGCTCTTCCATTATTCTAACAACCAGTTTCCCACTTGCCACACAACGTAACCTTGAACTCAACTGTAACTCTGCTGTCCATAATCATAGCCCACACCCAAGGCAGTTCATCCATCACTCTGTGTTAACTAACTTATACCGCCTCCTGGATCAGCACCACCTCCATATTAAAATTCTCACCCTGCTTTTCAAACTTCTACCTGGCCTCACCGTATCCACTTTCTGTAATTCTACAGACACCCAATCTTCCGAGGTCACTTCATTTTCTAATTATCTGACATGTTGCACATCTCTGATTTCTTTTTCTTTTTATCCCATCAGTCACCTTCAAACCAACTCCGCCAACAAGAAAAGTGTTTTGTGCGTGTTGGTTTCACTGCTGGTTATTAATATTACATATATTAGAAATAATCAGCCCTTACATACATATTTATCTCTGTCCCAAACCAGAATACCTGCTAAAACAATCTCATCACTGAGTTGTTGCAAGATAATCCAACTGACTGAGGTAAGTCAATGGGCCAGATAGTCCCAACAGTTCATACCATTCCAACAGGCATTACTTGGAATAACTTTGCTAGCTAAAATCTGTGTCTATTGGTTTCTGTGCAGTTAGGGGAATCCAGGTTTTAAAATGTGTCTATTAAATCATAAGATAAAATATCACAGCATTACATCACTCAGTATCTAGGACTCAGTGTTCCTGGTACCCATGAAGATAACTGAATTCCCGGTGCCTGTAGAGGTTACTGTATTCCCAGTATCAATGTACTCTGAGTGGTTGTGGAGATCACTGTGATACCTATACCCGTGAAGATCACCATGCGCCTGATATCCGTGAACATCTGTATGCTCCTAGTGTTCAGATTGCTGTATTCTCAAAATATACGGAGATCACTGTGTTCTCAGGGCCCATGGAGATCACTGTCATCCTTGTGCCCACCAAAATCACCATGGTCTCAGTGCTGTGAAGATTACCGTTATCCCAGTGCTCATGAGGTACATTGTATTTCATTGCCAATGGAGACTGCCTATGAAAAGTGTGCAAAATGACAATTCCACTTCTTTGCAAAAACGAAAACTAGCATGCAGAATTGATCCTTATTTATTAGGCTACTTTGAATTTCAGCCTAGGCAGAGAAGCAAATTCTGAAGATTGTTTTAAACTGTAAGCTGGTATTACTCATTGACTTGAAAAGTAATTAAGGCAACATTCATGCGAAGAAATGCTTTGGAATACTATAATTGAAAGACCCGATAGATTTTAAATCTGCAAAATTAAATAGAATTCCCAGAGCAGCCTGAATCCAGGTAATTAACTGATAGAAATCAGTTCCAAAATCATTGAGTTTGTGAATATAGCTGAGGGATCGTTGTATCTCAAAAGACCTGAAGTTTGCAATGTCACAAAGAAAAGATAAGAATCCCAAAGACAAGGTTTTTATTAGGACAAATGTTTCTGTGGTATCCTTTAGGTTTGAAAATACCAATTCATGTTTGGGACAGTGTTAAGCAATATGAAAATTAAATGTGTTGGGGTTATGAGGCATCTAAAAAAGTCAGCAACTCAAATATGTTCCATAAAAACTGAAAGAACTGCGGATGCTGTAAATCAGGAACAAAAACAAAGTTGCTGGAAAAGCCCAACAGGTCTGGCAGCATCTGTGAAGGAAAAAACAGGAAAAAAAAAACAGAAAAAATTGTTCTGAGGAAGGGTCGCCGGACCCGAAACGTT
>NC_063338.1:23836037-23921025 GCF_021869965.1 Rhincodon typus
GTCTGGCAGCATCTGTGAAGGAAAAAAAGAGTTAACGTTTTGGGTCCTGTGACCCTTCCTCAGAGAAAGCATTTCCTCTCAAATATTTATCCATTGTTAATCATTGTCTTAGTTTCGAGGTGTTTTCTGTTTTCCTTCTTTCAATGAGGGTTGTTAGCCCTCTGAGGAAGGGTCGCCGGACCCGAAACGTTAACTCTTTTTTTCCTTCACAGATGCTGCCAGACCTGTTGGGCTTTTCCAGCAACTTTATTTTTGTTCAAATATGTTCCATTTGATCAAAAATGATGTGAACTGCACTCACGATCTGTTGTATTTGCAGTGTTGTTTGCTTTTACATTTAACAGGATATGTACCTGTTGACGCAAAAGTAAAATTACCTTCAGTAACATAAGAATTGGACGTGGATAACCTAGATTCAAAAGACTTATATTCCAGCTCCTGGTATCTACATATTACACTGTCACATCTGGACTAGTACCGAGCAATTCGGTTACAGGCTGTTATACATTATTTTCTCAGCATGTCATACTGCAAGTGACCCCAACAAGATGGAGACTAAGACCTTTATATCATCAGTTCACGTGTCATACAGTAGTGATATCATGAGCCTGTCTCTCCAAAGTATATTGCATTGCCAACTGTGAGACATAGCGCAATAAAACGTGGTTCTACTTATTTAGTCATAGAATTGTACAGCACAGAAACAGACCTTTCAGTTCAACACATCTATACCGACCAGATATCCTAAATTAATCTAGCCCCATTTGCTAGCATTTGACCCATATCCCTCTAAACACTTCTGATGCACGTACCCATCTAGATGCCTTTTAAAAGTTGTAATTGTACTAACCTCCACCATTTCATCTGACAGCTCATTCCATCCATGCACCACCCTCTGCATGAAAAAGTTGCCACTTAGAACCCTTTTAAATCTTTCCCTTCTCACCTTAATACTATGCCCTTCAATTTTGGAATCCCCTACCCTGGGAAAAAGACCTTAGCAATTCACCCTATCCATGCCTCTCATGATTTTATAAACCTCTATAAGGTCACTCCTCAGCTTCTGATACTCCAAGGAAAATAGCCCCAGCCTATTCAGTCTCTCCCTATAGCTCATACCCTCTAAGCAAAGCAACATCCTTGTAACTCTTTTCTGCACCCTTTCAAGTTTAACAACACCTTTCCTACAGCAGGGAGACCAGAAAGGAATATAGTATTCCAAAAGTGACCTAAACAATGTCTTGTTCAGCCACAACATGACACTCAAACTCCTATACTCAATGCGCTGACCAATAAAGATAAGCGTATCAAGCACCTTCTTCAACACCCTATCTACCTGCGCCACCAACTTCAAGGAACTATGAAACTGTACCCCAAGATTTCTTTCTTCAGCAACACTCCCCAGGACCCTACCATTAAGTGTATAAGTCCTGCCGTACCAAAATGAAACACATCTCATTTATGTACACTCCATCTGTCATACCTTGGCCCATCAGCCCATCTGATCAAGGTCCTGTTTTACTCTGAGATAACCTTCTTCACTGTCCACTACATCACCAAGTTTATTGCTTTACATATCAAAAGGTAAAAGTACAGGTAACTGGTTATTCATTGAAGATTATACAGGTGCATAGAAAACTTTTACACAGGGTTTCACAAAGATTCACAATTTTGTTCAATGGCTCAATGTGTAAGTATGCCACAAAATTGGGAGATATGAATTTTAAAAGTCCCAGCTTGGACCCTAGGATTTGATTGCATTTGCTGATCTCACAGTAAATACTCTGAAGTTGGTATTCTTGCAGAGGTTAAAAAAAAGTAGGCACTCCTAGTCACTGCACAGTATGACGATCCTTGTTTAATTGCAATGCCTACCACAATCAAAATGATTAGATGCTTTGGAAATATTCCGATATCCCACGTTGCTGGGTGCATCAAACCATATCCTGATGATAATCAGGGGCAGACAGTGGCTCAGTGGTATTGTCACAGTGATGTGGTAGTAATGTCACCAGACTAGTGATCCAGTGGCTGAGGTCACTGCTTTGTGAACATAACTTAAAATCCAACATTATCCGTTGGTGGAATTTAAATTCAATTAATGAAATCTGTTATTGAAAGCCAATCTCAGCAACAATAACTATAGAAATAACATCAATTGTTGTTAAAAACTCAAAAGGTTCATTAATGTCTTTTAGGGAGGGAAATCCTTTATTCATTCATGGGATGAGGGTGTCACTGGCCAGGCACCATTTATTGCCCAGAGGGCAGTTAAGAGTCAACCACATTGTTGTGGGTCTAGAGTCACATGTAGGCCAGACCAGGTAAGAATGGCAGTTTCCTTCCCTAAAGGACATTAGTGATCCAACTTGATGGGTTTTTCCCAACAATCGGCAATGGAATTACGGTCATCGTTAGATTCTTAATACCAGCTATTTATTGGATTCAAATTCCATAATCTACCGTGGTGGGATTCAAACCCGGGTCCCCAGAATGTTGGCTAGATCCCTACCTGATCTAGCCTACATGTGACTCCAGATACAGAACACTGTGGTAGATTCTTAACTACTAACTGGCCACACAAGCCATTGACTTCAAGGGCATTTGCAGACAGGCAACAAATATTGACTTGTCAATGAAACCAAAGTCCTACAAAAATAAGAGACAACAAGGTGCAGGGCTGGATGAACACAGCAGGCCAAGCAGCATCATAGGAGCAGAGAGGCTGACGTTTCGGGCCTAGACCCTTCATCAGAAAAGGGGGAGGGGAAGGGGGTTTTGAAATAAATAGGGAGAGAGTGGGAGGCGGATAGAAGAGGGATAGAGGAGAGGATAGGTGGAGAGGAAACAAACAGGTCGAAGAGGCGGGGCTGGAGTCAGGAAAGGTGAGTGTAGGTAGGGAGTTAGGAAGGGGATAGGTCAGTCCAGGGAGGACAGACAGGTCAAGGGGGCAGGATGAGGTTGGTCGGTAGGAGATGGAGGTGCGGCTTGAGGTGGGAGGAGGGGATAGGTGGGAGGAAGAACAGGTTAGGGAGGCAGGGACGAGCTGGACTGGTTTTGGGATGCGGTAGGGGGAGGGGAGATTTTGAAACTTGTGAAATCCACATTGATACCATTGGGCTGCAGGGTTCCCAAGTGGAATATGAGTTGCTGTTCCTGCAACCTTCGGGTGGCATCATTGTGGCACTGCAGGAGGCCCAGGATGGACATGTCGTCTGAGGAATGGGAGGGGGAGTTGAAATGGTTCGCGACTGGGAGGTGCAGTTGTCTATTGCGAACCGAGCGTAGGTGTTCTGCAAAGCGGTCCCCGAGTCTCCGCTTGGTTTCCCCGATGTAGAGGAAGCCACACCGGGTACAGCGGATGCAGTATCCCTACTATCTCCTACAAAAATAATATTTTTTTAAATTCACTGCCATCAAGACAGGAGGGGGATATAGGTCACTGTCACAGGTTAAATCAACAATTATTTACCCATTATGCAATTATTACATAATTTATTTTATGTTATGGAACCATAATTTAATAGCTGCAAGTACAAACTTTACCGATAAATGAATGGGTCTGGTCAATGGAGTTGATTGCAAAACAGAGAAATGATGGGAAATTGGTGAAAGTGGGAATTTGATGCAGAAAATTTGGGATTGAGGTGCTAAATCATGCATACAAATGGGCAACAGTGAGTAGGTAAAGATGTTGATACAATCAAGTGGTAGACATCGAAATACGACTACCTATTTCGAAGGAATAATGGCCATGTTAAGGAATAAGGGCTAAACAGATGACATGGATTCAAGAACTTAATTTAAAAGATTCTTCTCAGCAAAATCTACAGCACGCTGCATTCTTCTAAAGACAAAGATAACAAGGCATAATATCATCAACTCTCGATAAAATATTGTTGATAAAGGTTACACTGACCTTAAAGCCACTGTCCTGGGGATCCTTGTGATGACAACTGGCATTAGAGTGCAATGCTATGCTATTTCAGATATGTGAAACCACACTCTGCTGAAGGAACACTGGACCCAAGTCTTATCATTGTACTAGATGCAGTATCTTGACCAAACAGATTGACCAACATGACTTTTATTCAGAGCTAGTTTTCAAGATTAACTTTAAAAAAACATTTTTTGAGCATTTATGTTGGGGAGACCCTCCTACCTAACATGGGATAATGACTAGGGATGGTCTCTTATTGAACAAATAACCATCTTTCACATCACCTTTTAATTATAAAAGATCAAAGAATTCATTATAAATATTTCAACATCAACTTGATTAATTAGGAAACATCAATGGTATTGGTCAGCTTCATTTAAGATTCATTATGAAAGTTAACAGGTCTCACACTCAGGTTTCAATTTATTATTGCTCGGACATTTGATAGATATCCTTGCTTTCTTTTAAAGTCTTGTATTTGTGTTAAGTACAAGTTGAAATCTGAGTGCTCTTGCAGAAATAAAAAATAGTAATTTTTATTTTTGGCACATTATTTAGCTTTTTGTGACTTATACATTTTGTATAATCAACAAAACTGCATGCTTTTTAACTTGAAATTTGAATTGTCTCATCTAATCTTCTCTTTTAAACGCTCAGCGAACCAAATGTATGTTCCTATGCTGTGCGAGTGTTCTCTGAGGAATTCCTCTCACATCCTTATATATCCTGGAAAATTACAATTTAACTAACAAAACAATTGCATAATAGATTATTGGAAGAAGACAATATTGTTGACTGTTTTTGTTTTCTTTTGCTAGGCATTTGATTGGAATTCCACACCAGGTTATATGCCCTAGAATCTAGCTCCCTCTGGCAGAAGTCAAAGGAAATTAGTTGAGAGATACTCCTGGTCAAAGTGGCTCAAATTGAAGAGTTACAATTATAAAACAAACATCACAGCCACAGACACACACTAGTGTATAACGTTCCTAGAACATAACAAATAGTTCAGCAATTCAGTGCCGACACAAACAGGAAGGGAAACAACAGATATTATGAAGCAAGTAGAGCTGTTGAACAGGCACTAGGTACTATAACAGTTTAAATTCATGTGGTAGCTTTCAAGTTACTGGTGCTCAGTTGCTAGTGGAAAACAGTCGTTTTTTGCTGACCGCAGGAATGCAGAAAATAACACTAACATATAGATATGGGGATAGTAATTGTTACAACTTTGCAGGACACCAGTCTCACTTGTACTGTGTCTTCATTGAATTAGCTACAAAATGGGTGCCTGCAGTAATTCTGTCAGGGTAGAGGTCAGATGACTATAACTAAAAGGCACATTTGTACAGCATTACAATTCTATCTACCTTTCATACAAGAAATCTGCATGCATTAACATTTGCATTGCAAGTAAACCAAGTTATAGAGTCAAAAAGTCGTAGAGTTGTAAAGCACAGAAACAGACCCTTCGTTCCAACTCTTCCATACCGACCAGATATCCTAAATTAATCTAGTCCCATTTGCGAGAATTTGGCCCATATCCCTCTAAACCCTTCCTATTCATGTACACATCCAGATGCCTTTTAAATGTTGTAATTGTACCAACCTCCACCACTTCTTCTGGCAGCTCATTCCATACACGCACCACCCTCTATGTGAAAAAGTTGCCCCTTAGGTCCCTTTCATATCTTTCCCCTCTCAACTTAAACCTGTGCCCTCGAGTTTTGGACTCCCTTACTCTGGGAAAAAGACCTTGGCTATTTACCCTATCCATGTTCTTCATGATTTTATAAACCTCTATAAGGCCACCCCGCAACCTTCGACACTCCAGGGAAAATAGCCCCAGCCTATTCAGCTTCTCAAACCCTCCAACTCTGGCAACAACCTTATCACTCTTTTCTGCACCCTTTAAAATTTAACAACATCTTTCCTATAGCAGGAGACAAAAATTGAACGCAGTATTCCTAACCAATGCCCTGTATAGCTGTAACAGGACATCCCAACTCCCATACTCAATGCTCAGACCAATAAAGGCAAATGTACTAAATGCCTTCTTCAGTGCCCAGTCTACTTGTGACTCCACCTTCAAGGAACTACGTACCTACGCCCTAAGGTTTCTTTGTATCCAAATGACTAGCTGTCCCTGAATTGCATGTGATCTAACCTTGCTAAGCAGTCTACCATGCAGAACATTGTTGAATGCCTAGCTGAAGTCCATGTAGACAGAGTCCACTGCTCTGCCTTCATAAATCTTCTTTGTTGCTTCTTCAAAAAACTCAATTATGTTAGTGAGACACAATTTCCAATGCACAAAGCCATGTTGACTATACCTAATCAGTCCTTGCCTTTCCAAATGCAAGTAGATCCTATTCCTTAGAATCTCCTCCAACAACTTTTCTACCACTGGCATCAGGCTCACCGGTTATATAGTGTTATGGACTAGACCAAATCCCCTCAAACTATTCAGATGATAGCCTCAACCCTAACTTTTTCTTGTTTTAAAGATAAAAGTAAGGTGTTGCATTCCAGGTGCAATTTGCCTAGTTAAACTACTGGATTTAAAGAAAACACACTTTATTCATCCACTACAATAAAATACAACAAAAGAAAGAAGGAATTGGAATAACCTAACTCTATTGGAAAACTTAACAGAATAATAGATGCAGTAACTATTACTAATTAACTATCCCAACAAAGTAACATACCATAAACACACCCTTGACAAAACGCAAATTCAGAAAATAGATTGTCTCACGTGCACCTCCAGTAGTAGGAAGATAATCCCCAGCTTTTGGCTGTAACAAAGAGGGAATAGTAGTTTCCACTTCTTCAAGACATCAAGCAATTGCTGAAAGCTGAGCTAAAAATCCTGATTCCAAGGAGAATGATTCCATTCAGGCTCCTTGTATTGTATTGATCTAACTTTACAAAAAAAACCAGTCCTCACAAGCCGTTTACTCCAGTGACCTTGTAGACTGCTCTTCACATCTATCTTCAAACAAACCTGGACAAATTAACGTCTTAAAAGTCATAGTATTGTCACAATAGCTCCCTAGTTTTTCCTGAGCATCTTTCTTAATTAAAGCACCACATTAGCCACCTCCAGTCTTCAGGCACCTCACCCATGGCTATCAATGACACAAATTTCCCAGTAAAGGACACAGGAATCATTTCCTCAACTTCCCACACAGTTCTGGGATACACCTGATCAGGTCCTCAGGATTTAATATGGACACTTTTCAAGATATCACTCTTTATTTCTTCAAGTTCTCTGGTTTCCACATTCTCGTCCACTGTGAATACTGACATGAAATATTCATTTAGTATCTCACCCATCTCCTGCAGCTCCACACGTAGATGGCCTTGTTGATCTTTAAGGGGCCCTGTTCTCTCCCTACTCTTTTGCCCTTAATGTATTCATAGAATCTCTTTGAATTCTCTTTAACCCTATTTGCCAAAGCTATATCATGTCCCCTTTTTGCCCTCCAGATTTCCCTCTTCAGGCTACTCCTACTGCCCTTATATTTCTCAAAGGCTTCATTCAATCCCAGCTGTCTATACCTGCCATATGCCTCCTTCATTTTGTTTTTGACCAGAGCCTCAATTTCTTTAGTCATCCAGCATTCCCTATATTTACCTGCCTTGCCCTTCACACTAATTGGAACATTTTGTCTCTCAACCCTTGTTATCTCATTTTGAAAGCGTCTCATTTTCCACCCATCCCCTTAACTGCAAATAACCTCTCCCAATTAGCTTTTAAACGTTCTTGCCTAATATCATCAAAATTGACCTCATTCCTTTTCCATAACTGAATAAGAAAATTTCCTTGTACACACTTAATAAATTCATCTCCATCCAACCTCTTAACACTGTGGAAGTCCCAGTCTACATTTGGAAAATTAAAATCCCCTACCATAAATACCCTATTATTCTTACAAATATCTGAGATCTCCTTACAAATTTGCTTCTCAATTTCCCATTGACTATTGGGGGCCTATAGTGCAATCCCAATTAGCTGATCATCTCTTTCTTATTTCTCAGTTCTACCCAAATAGCTTCACTGTGTGTACGTCCAGGAATATCTTCCAAATACAGCCGTAATGTTATCCCTAACCAAAAAAGTCAGTCCCCCTCCTCTCTTGCCCCCCTTTCTATCGTGCCTATAGCATCTATATCCTGGAAATTTAAGCTGCCAGTCCTGCCCTTCCCTGAGTCATGTTCCAGTAATAGTTATGATATTCCAGTCTCACGTTCCAAATCGTGCCCTGAGTTCAACTGTCTTTCCTGTCAGGCATCTTGGATTGAAATAAATGCAGTTTAATTTATCAGTCTTACCTCATTCTCGGCCTTGCTCCTACTTGCCTTGACTATTTGTCCTGCTCCTCTTCTCAACTGTACCAGCTTCAGACTTATCTCTTTTCTTACAATTGCGTCTCCCCACCTTCTTACTAGTTCAAAGCTTCCCAACTAGAACTACAATTATCCCCACTGCGAAACTGGTCCTCTTCCAATTCAGGTGCAATCCATCCTTCTTATACAGGTCATGTCTACCCTAGAAGAGATTTCAATGATCCAAAAATGCAAATCCCTGCCCCCTGCACCAGCTCCCCAGCCACACATACACCTGCTCTATCTTCCTATTCCTATTCTCACTAGCACGTGGCAACGGGAGTAATCCAGAAACTGCTACACTTGGGGACCATCTTTTAAACCTCCTGCCTAATTTCGTGTACTTTCCCTTCAAAACCTTGTTCCTTTCTCTTTCTATCATTGGTACCAACATGTACAATGACCTCCTGCTGGTCATGCTCCCCTTTGAGAATATTTTGTGCCCTCTCCGAGATATCCTTTACCCTTGCACCAGGGAGACAACACAACATTATGATGTTTCACTATTGGCTGCAGAAAAGTCTATCTGTCACAATCAATTTTTTTGGAACCTGACATACCCTCATTACAATAGAGCCAGTGACAGTCCAATTAACTTGGCTGTCAGTACTTTATTCCCCTGAGAGTCGGTCACCCCCTACATTTTCCAAAACAGCATACTTATTTGAGATGGGGATAGCCACAGGAGATTCCTGCACTACCTGCCTACATCTCATACCTCTCCTAGAGGTAACCCATCTACCCAGCTGTGTCTGTGGTTTTTCTACCTTCCTGAAACTGCCATCCATCACATACCCTGGTTCCTGCAAATTCCTCATTGTATCTAACTGCTGCTCCAACAGATCCATGCATTCCAAAGGATTCGCAACTAAACACTTCCTGCAGACATAATCATCAGTAACATTGAAATTCTCCCTAATCTCCCATATCCAACAGACAGAGCACATCACTCGACTGAAGGCCAATTCTGCACCTTAATCTACAGAAGCAGAAAATAGCATGGCCTTACTGCTCTAAAAACACTGCTCTAGAATAACTCAATACCTCTGTTTAGCATTTTAAAAAAATTAATCAAGAGACAGATCTCAGTAAGACATAAAAAAACTCACCCTACTCACTATTATAGGTTTACAAAAATAAATCAAATTGCTAAGTTTTATAAGTCTTAAAAACAAACACGAAGATGTTCAATGAAATCCTGACACTGCCAGCTCTGAATAATTCCCACAATGAGGTCTTCCCAAGGTCAGATGTGAATTTCACTGTTTGTTTGGCTTCTGTGGACTGTACACCGATTTCCAGAGATCATTGTAACTTTACAGTCAGTCAGCTGTGAACGTTCGCTGCTTGGTCAGTCAGCTATTGATGAACTCTAGAGCCATTCTCGGGCCTCCCATGTGGCCTCTCTCTCATCACTCCTGTTTAAAGTATCTTTTTTTCAAAAAAGTTCCAAAAACAAAGCCAAAACTTGTAACAACAGTAATTACTGCTCCAAGAAATTGAGGAAATCAGCTCCAGCAATAAAAAAAAACTTAAAAAAAGGAGCAGCTCTTACAGCCACAATTCTCTCCAGTCCACCATTTTGTTTTCACTCACCACACACCATTGTTTACCCACTATGTACACAACTGTTCTATTTGCATTAACTATTATATTAAATGCATTAGCTCTTTGTTATTCTTGTCAGTATTTGCGCATGCATTGTATGCATTGTCCTTAAATCATGCTGGTCTCTTAGTGATGCGCCAGCGTCCATTGTCATTGGTTGGTCACTTGGATGATGTTGTTTCTATAGAGAATGTTGTTCCATTTCATTTGTTGTAACTAGAGTATCAGTTGTTGTTGTAGGGGTATTATGGACCTCAGGACTGATGGTTGATCTGTGGTCTGCGCAGATCATGAAATCTTATCCTCTTGATCAGCCGCTTGTAGTGAAGGAACAGTTTCTCCTGTTATGTGTATGTGCCTGCAGTTGTGTCAATGTATCTGCTCATTCACTTCCACCACATATGATCAAGGTCACAACTGCTCTGTGCATATTCCAAATTACCACTTGGGCTGAATCTTATTGAAAGCATTAAAAGTTTGGACCCCATCTAGTTCTTAAATATTCAATTGTGGGAATGTTTTGAGTCCTCTCAAAATGAAACTTGATTTTCTCTTATTGTATCTTGATTTTATCGACTGTGCCTGTTATTACTTCTAGCTTCCTTTTTTTATATTGGATGAGTAGTTTAGGTGTTTGCAGCGCAACATTAGTCTTATTCAGGCTTACTGGTGTTCATTGAAGTCAGCTGGTCTACCTCCCAGTCGTCAAAATCATAGCATTAGAAGATTTCACATTCCATTGTAACATCATAAGGAGTGCTTCTCCCAACAGCATGTCAACAATATACATCTGTTTCCCCTGTTTAGATGTCATGTCCACCTGATATCTCTGTATCCAGAGCAACATTCGTTGCAGAGGCTTTGGAACAGATAAGTTGGAGCTGAAGAGGCTTGGGGTGAGATTCAACCATCAAATTGTTTCTTTCAAGTATATATTGCTGAAAATGTTCGCAAGAAAAGATAATGCCCAGGTACTCTTTCTCGTTTAAGCATAACATATTCAGTTTGCATTATCATCCTGGATGCAAATACATCTGGTTGTCCTTGCTCCAAGGCCTGTCTCTTTGGTGTCACACTGCAGGGTGATGTCATCATTTATATCTTAGCATTTCAGCATTGGCATTGATTTCACTAGTTGCTTGATTTTACATCACATCAAGATACCTCAATACACTGTACTTCCCAGGGTCCTACCAATCAATAGTTACTCTCCTCCCTTGTTAGTCCTCACAAAATGCACCATCTCACATTTCTCAGTATTTCATTGTTCTGACCATTTGACCAGCCCATTTATATTGCCCTATAGTCTAAGACTCTTCTCCTCACTGTTTACCACACTATCATTGTGTCATCTATGAATTTACTGATCCAAACTCCTATATAAATGTACACTACAAAAAGCAAGGGACACAGCACCAAACTTTGTGCATGCTACTGGACATAGGCTTCCTGTCACAGAAACAGCCTTTGACCATCACCCTCTGCCTCCTGCTGTAAAGGCAATGTTGGATCCACTTTGCCAAATTTCCCTAGATCCCATGGACTCTTACCTTCTTGACCAGTGTCCTATCTCTTGTTGTCAAAATCCTTAATGGAGTCCGTGTAGACCACAGCCATTGTGCTACCCTCATCCACACATCTAATCACTTCGCCAGAAAAGACAATCAAATCTGTCAAATGTGATTGCCCACTGATAAAACCATGCTGACTATCCTTCAGTAATCCTTGCTTCTTCAATAGTTTCCTTACCACCGATTTTAGATGCATTGTCACATACCTCCCTGATTTTTCACCACCATCCTTCTTGATGGTATCACTGAAGTGCGGATCCTTTGCCCTGGCATAGTGTGACAGCCTCTTTGTCCTTCACTGTACAAAATGATTATCCAATCATCTTCAAGGTTAAAAACTGTATGTCAGATATCAAATCGCCTACCCTCTTTCATGTGATACAAAAACAGAAATTGCTGGAAAGTTTCAGCAGGTCTGGCAACATCTCCAGAGACAAATCAGAGTTAACATTTTGGATTCAGTGACCCTTCTTCAGAACTCATGGTAGCTGAGAAAAGTTGTTTTTTATGTAGAAGATAGAAGGGGGGAGGAGGTAAGGAGTAAACAATAGGTGGAGTTAGAGCACAAAGAGAGAGAAGAACAGTTGGACAGACAAAGGAGTGAATAACAATTGGTCTGGAAGAATGTATAGCTACTAATGGAGACTTTGGCTAAAGATGGCTGGTATGTATTAGCAGACCATGTGATAACATGCCCTGGTGTGTCGGGATTGGGGTAAGGACATGGGAGGAGGTCCATATACTAATTGGAACAAGGACCAGGTGGATATCATTGACTATCAAACCCTCAATTTGGGTTGTCAGCCGGGGCTCCCCGATTGATCCAGTTTAACAACCCCAATCAAGGATCTCACAGTCAATGATATTTACCTGGCCCTCATTCCAATCACTACAGTCCACCAGACACTTATTCCTCTCCCCTCCCCGTCAGCCTTCCACAAGGACTATGCCCTCCAGGACACCCTGGTCCTTGTCCTTCACTCCCAACATCAACTCCACCTACCACCCCCTCCCCACAGCCCCACAGCTCTTTCCCCAGCAGCTGCAGAAGATGTAGCACCTGCCCATTCACTTCCTTTCTCCTCAGTTTCCAAGGGCCTAAACACACCTTCCAGTTGAAGCAGTGCTTTACCTGCACTTCACACAATCTAGTCTACAGCATTCGCTAATCACAATGTGGTCTCCTCTACACTGGGGAAACAAAGTGTAGACTGGGTGACCGCTTCACAGACCACCTACCTCCTGCCTGCAAAAAAGACCCTGAGCTTCCAGGTGCCTGCCACTTCAACACACCATCGTGTTCCCCGGCCAACATCTTTGCCTTCTGGATTTAATAGGGAGTTGAACAATTTTAAGGCTTCAGACACCTTTCTCCATGTCCTTACCGCAACCTCCACACACCAGGCCTTGTTATTACATGGTCTACTATTACCCACCAGCTATCATTAGCCACTAATTGTCCCCATTGGTAGCCATTCATTCTCCCAGGCTGGTTGTTAGTCACTCCTTTGTCTGGACTCTATCTCCATCTATCCTTTACTCCTTACCTCCTCCCCCCTTCTATCTTCTACATAAAAACCAACATTTTTCTAGCTACTATCAGTTCTGAGGGTCACTGAAACTTTAACTCTGATTTCTGTCCACAGATATTGCCAGACCCGCTGACCTTTATCAGCAAGTGTTTTTGTTTCTGATTTCCAACATCTGCATTGTTTTCGGTTTCTCTTTCATGAGATATTGCGCTTTGACTTTTTTGTGTTGTTTCAGCACAATCTGTCTGCTCCCACTACTCCTTTAGGCTGAACCAGTCCTGGTGCACTCCAGTTCCTGCTGTCACTGCTGCTGCATAAGTCTTTCCATTAATTTCCCATCCAGTTCTCCCTTTTCACTCACTTTCACTGTTGCAGCTGCTTCAGGGCCTTGGATAACCTCTCTTTAAATTACAAAATAATCAGATAGGGTTCCAGAGGTTACGGCTGGTTAGGTACTACTCTTGCACTCTTAAGAGTCGAATTTCGTCCTACCTTGACTGAAAGTATCATCTCTGTCTACTAACTGCAATCATTCTACTGGAAGTAAGCGTGAACTTAAAACCAGGTCCCCGTGGGCATCTTATCGCTACACAAAATTATCCTTAATTTGTCACTAATTGTCAATATCACTCAAGTATGCCTGGTGTATGATAAATAGAGCAATGAAACAACAGAAGATATTCCCTTTTGATTGGGACTAAAGAAAGATCTACACAGTGTCTAGAATCATGAGAGAGTCTCTGAGCAAGAACCATAAACTCGAGGGAGTTTGAAGGCAGAGCCCAAACCTGGAGGGAAGTCAAGTGATTTTAAAAAAAAATGTTGATGTCAGCACAAGATTGTGAGTTATTTTGTCTTAACTCTTTAATAACCCTTGATTTAATGTTAATTCAGTTTGAATATGAATGATTTACTTCACACGTGTTTAACAAATAAGTAGTGAAAAGTGTAATATGTTGCCATGCTCCAGTGCTATTTTGACTTACACAAGATATTAAGATATTAGACTGAAATTAAGACACAAGACTTAAATTTAAGTAAAATCAGAGTTCATCTTCCTCACTTCTTGTGCTTCACTCGACATTGAGCCCACCAACACTACTGCATCACCGTCTACTCCAGGAGTACCAATTCAGACCTACCGCATTGGCACAGCTGAAGCCCAACATCTCCAGTTCCAACGGCAACCCGCAGATATCGTCATTATGTCCATTTCACGACCACTTTGCTGCCTCCAGCACCCGACTCAACAAACATTGAAGTTGCCGATCCTCACGTGCCATCTTTCGCCGCTGGGTCTGCCTCGCCAATGTTGCCTCTGCCAAACTAGCAGCTGCCGATGCTGATACCGGGTCCCGTGCTCGCTAAGTTAGTCTAATAAACAGATCCAAAGTAGGGCACCTCAATGCCATGGACAGCACATCTTGTTTTATGTGGGAATTCCAACAAATTCCTCATGACCTGTGCAACCACACATGGAGGGAACGTGACCAGCTGGAGGAATTCTAACTTAGCAGCTTTTGTAACTGTCATATATCAGCAAGGCTGTGATGTAAAAACTGAATCTTTCTACTGATATGTATTTTTGATTGTGGTCTGAAATGGGAAAAGAACTGGTTTTAAAATCCAAGGATTGTTGAAGGATTGCTGCAAGTTTTAAAAGCAAGTGACCTGGTACTTATTATAAGTGCTGTTTACACAGCTGCTTGTCCGAGGATTTGTGGAAACCTGTTTATAGATAAGCTGCAGCCAAAGGGGTGGTGTACAAATAAAGATTTGTGTGCAAATGAAGATTTTAAAAATGTCCACCAAAATTCCCCAATTTACCTGTTTTTTAGACCCAAGTAGATAGAAAGCATTGACTGAGTTTCTGTACTTAACAATGATTAAGTGCTGATTACAAATAGAGATTCTACCTACAATAAACAGTTATGAACTTTCAACATGTAAGTCTACCAAGTAAAACTCGAACCCTCTTATAAAATTACACACACACACACACACAAATAGGAAAAGAAAACATGGGCGAAGTTTTGAAGAAGGGTCACTGGATTCAAAACTTTAACTCTGATTTCTCTCCAAAGTTGTTGCCAGACCTCTGGTGATTTTCATTTGCATGTTGCAAGCATAGCCAAAGGAATCAAACATCTGGCAAGTTTTTGGTACAAGAAAGCATCAAGTGAAAAGACATGTTATTCAGCTTAGGCCACATGATTGAGCTGCCCAGCCATCACAGCACAGAGCCTGTGATTGTTTGAGCAAAATGTGAACATGTGAACTGATTTCACCTTGGATGCTTCCCAATTAGAGCAGATTCCAGGCATTTACAGAAATTTCAATGAATTAAGCACTTTATTTAACCTCTTCAATGACCTGCCATCTTCATTGTTACTTCCCAAATTCCAGATGGACGGTAGCCCTCATGAAGATGCTTGGACAAGGTCAGACAATGTAATTGAGACAGAGGAGATTTTCTACAGTGTGAATAAATTGTGTATGGGAGTGGGCTAGGGAGTTTGGCCAAAGGATTTAACAGTATGGCTCCAAATGTTTAACACACTCAGGTTATCTGAACCTGGCCAGATGACTCATTGCAGGCCTATCTGACACTGAGTTGAACATTCTGGTCACAGCCAGCTCCTCTTCCTCCTCCTCACCCTGGGAAGGTATGTAAATTCCTCCTCCTGCATCTCCATTCCTGTTTGCACCAGAACGTTGCCCCAGAACATGGTGAAGGGTACCAACCCTCTAACCCTCCACCAGCTCTGTGCAGGCACCTGAACTGCATCTTCAGCAACTCAGTGTGTTGCTCAATGATCGTCTTGTGGCCATGTGACTGACAATATCATTTCTCTGCATCAGTGGTAAATACCATCGACCCAGTCCTCAGAAGGTATCACTTATCTTCGACGAGACTTTTGCTCACTCTATAAGGAGATTCGTGGGAGATGTGACTGTCCCAGAATGAAGAACACATGGCAGCCTCCAAGGTATCATGCTTTAAATCTTTTGGTAGTTTGATCTGCATTGTAGCCATTAAAAATGGTAGACTTGTCAGTCTCTTTGATCAACTAAACATGGACGGAGGTGAATCCCTTCCAGGTTGAACTGGGTGCAAATTGATTGCTATGTGGATGCAGTCAATCACTCCCCCTATCTAGAAATTCAGCACTTCAGCCCTTTGTGGCTAACCAACCTCATCAGTATCAAAGTGGACATAGGTGGACATTTTGCCAAACCTGGTATTTTGGTGATTAACTTTTGGGCAGCAGATTGTGAGCTCCTGAGGATGGCAGCTAGAAAGAACCGGAGATGATGAAATATGGGGCTGTGATAACCTTGCTTGTCACTGACAATGCATGCCCACCTGGATGCTACAGCTAGCTGCAACAAGCTGTTGTGAAAGCCTGAGTCTCATGAGACACTGTTGCTCCATCATGTTTGAGAATGTTAATCCTCTCTGTAAACTGTTTTGGGGGTTATTGCCTCACTCGAGCTGGAGCTCTGTACCCAGTCAATGTAACATGACAATGGAGAAGGCAACTACTGTGTCATTGCTGCAGCTGCTGTTGTTGTTTGGTGTGGCTGCTGGTCCTCTTGTTCCTCATCAGAGAGAGAAATGCTATAGCTCATGAGTTGCACCCACACTGCAGGGACTGGTGGATAACAGAGAAGGGCAAGTCACATGGACACAACTTGAAGGTGAACTAATTTCTAAAACTTTAGAAGCCATTGGCACGGTGGCTCAGTGGTTAGCACTGCTGCCTCACAGTGCTAGGGACCTAGGTTCAATTCCACCTTCAGGTGACTGTCTGTGTGGAGTTTGCACATTCTTCCCATATCTGCACAGGTTTCCTCTGGATGTTCTGATATCCTCCCACAGTCCAAAGACAGGTTAGGTGGATTGTCCTTGCTAAATTGCCAATAATGTCCAAGGATGTGTAGATTAGATGGATTAGCCATGGGAAATGCAGCGTTATAGGGTGGATGGGTGGGATGTTCTTTAGAGGGTCAGTGTGGACTCGATGGGCTGAAAGACCTGCTTCTGTACTGTAGGGATTCTATTTGTGGAGCAATGAAACCATCCTTTTAGAAGAGGTCACCTGAACACAGCTTGTGACATAGACAGGGCAGCAGCTATACAGTTTAGTCTTTAAAAGATTTTCCAGCCTGCTAGTTTCATTCAGTGATGACACTCCACTGTGCCTTGTTGACCATGAATAGTTCTGTAGCTTAACAAACCTGTGCTAAAGCTAAAATTCTGGGTTAAAGACAGTACTAATTCAATACTTACATTTTAAATGACTGACCCAACATCTCTTCATAGTTTTCCCATTTGTCTCCAGCTGCACTCTGGAGATGAGCAGGCTCATGTTGAGTTTTAGATACATAAAACTGGTTCCTGCCTCTTGACCATTTTGCTCTACAAATGAACGTCGGGTGAGAAGTTTTATCCAAGATCCCTGGTGGAAAACTGACAAGTGTCAGACTCAACAACATTTCATAGTTTCTCAATGAGAAGAAGTTTAGGTGTAACGTAAAACAGGCATCCAACTTAAACCTGTCCAGTTCCAACTGAGCATGTTAAGTTAAAACTTGCCTCACACATTGCTCTTCAGACCACATATTTTTTCCTTTATCTTGTGCAGCAGAGTAACAGGTACTGGACACACAGAGGTAATACTCAGTGCTTGATAGATTTTCTGGAAAGTTAGAACAACGTGAAGGCAAAACAAGTACTTGGCACCGAAGAGAAAACGGAACTTCTTAGTACAGCTTCTTTTGCATTTTACATAAAACTGCAGTTTTGTCATAGGTATCACAGTTGTCACGTATTATTCCTGCAGCAACACATAGAGAGTATTGTTATTAGATTCAAAGAAATATTATAAGGGAATCTAAGAAACAATGAGCTGAATCACCTACTGTGTTGGTACAAAGGCAATTTTGACAGAAACTGTGTTCAAGTCACGCACTGCTTTGATCTATAATAAGACTACTTCTTAAATTGTTACATGGAAGTTAAGTCAGATTACCGAGCAGAATGAATTAACACTAATGGACTTAAACAACTTACTGCGAAAAAAGAACACCTTTGTTGTTAAAAGTGTTCAATCGTACATTGGGAATCAAAGTGAGGAAATGGTTTGAGAAATCTCTTAGGACTGAGAATTATCTTGAAACAAGTCATCAAAAGGAAGTAAAGTCAAGTGCTGGTGGAGTACAAGTTTACACCAAGACATCTGGACCAAAGTAAGGAAGAAAAGAATCAACCAAAGTTCCAAATCTTGGTCATTGACCAGAGGCCCCAGTTGGAAAGGGGAAATACTACCTAAGGACAGAATCATGCTCATATTATGCTTCTTCAGTATGTTCAGTGGACTTGGAGCTGGTATGTTTAGCCATTGCCTTTCACCCTCCTTGGCCAGTGTCCTGGCCAGTAAGAGGCAGAGAGTGGTCTGAATGTCCCAGGTAATCAAGCATTTGTAATGAAGCGGACGGAAATGCTCAAAACCATTGCTTACAGAAGACTATAGGATATTCATGACTTTGGAGGAGATGCCAGGACTGCACTGAACATCCTTCATTACTTTATAGACACAGATAGGGAAACTCTCTATCCACCAAATTCTACACTTCTTAATGCCCTCCATTAGCATTTTAGTCATGGTCTTTCTTAGCAGTCTTTCTAAGTTCTATTCAGCAATTCAACTGTGATATCTCATAAATAAGTGGAACTTTCCTTCATTATCTTTCGATTAGCTTAGCTGGTTGGAGTGTGGTGCTAATAATGCTAAGGTCATGGGTTCAATCCCGATACTGACCAAGTCTGCACATTTCTAGCCGCGAGTTTAATGCTTTGTGTTCTGACTGGAAGCTTGCGTGGCCGTTTCTACTTTGGGGCAGCACAGTGGCTCAGTGGTTAGCACTGTTGCCTCACAGCGCTAGGGACCTGGGTTTGAATCCATCCTCAGGCGACTGTCTGTATGGAGTTTGCACATTTTCCCTGTGTCTGCGTGGGTTTCCTCCGGGTGCTCCAGTTTCCTCCCACAGTGCAAAGATGTGCAGGCTAGGTGGATTGGCCATGCTAAATTGTCCATAGTGTTCAAGGATGAGTAGATTAGGTGGGTCATAGAGGGATGGGTCTGGGTGGGATGCCCCGAGGGTCAGTGTGGATTTGTTGGGCCGAAGGGCCTGTTTCCACACTGTAGGGATTCTATGATTCTATGAATAGACATCTTTGTTATTAAATGAGGATTGTTGATTGTCAGAAAAAACTCATCTGGTTTGCCAATGCCCTTTAGAGAAGGAAACTGCCATCCTTACCAGGGCTGGACTACATGTGACTCCAAACCCATAGCAATGTGATAAACTTTTAACTGCCCTCTGTACAACTAGGGATGGACAATAAATGCACTCATGGTAGATAAACAAAGGCTAGCTGCTTTGGGAAGGAGCTGAATACTCAAAGTATTCTCTCCTCCAACTGGTGGCACTGCTCTGGCTGAATACATCATCTCTTATTCCTCACCCAAAGGGGGATTCCTCACAAGATTCCCATGACCAACCACTTCCTTCTCCTAGTGGTTCCTACAGAAGGTCCAATAAGATATAGAAACACAACACTCATTCTCTTTAAGTGAAGTTCACAGTGAAATTCCAGAATTGATTCATTTTCATTCTCACTTTTCACAGCGCTGTAGCTCTGTACACTCCCATGGATGCTTTTAAGATGATTAAAAGATCTGATAGATACTAGTTCCTCTGGTAGGCAGTTTAGGAAAAAGGAGTGCATCCCTAAAATTAGACCTCAGAGTGCTCTCATGTGCCACTTTGGTTTGAACACAGTCCCTCTTCTGGTTTGTCCATTAGACAAAAATTCTGCTGCTATGCTGTGTCTTTATACTTGCAAAGTACGGTCTGCATGCAAATTCAACTTATTCCCCATTGATTTTAACTCTTTTTTTGTCCATCCAAGCCTTCAGTATCTTTTCAATTGCAAAAGGTTTAAGCTCTTCTTTCTTTGGATACGTCTTTATTTGAAATAATACTTTCTACAACAAGATTACAAATAATCCCTGATTTTTATAGATCACTACCAGGTTCAATGGACATACTTATTATCCCTAGAGTTGACAGCACTTTATCTTCTGTGATGTTATTCCTAATATGAAATCAATAACAGGTTATTTTGACACTACTCCAACACTAATGGACACACTGACTAAAGCACAGCTTAAATTCACTCTACGTAATGAAATAAGTCAACAATTTCCGTCAATAGACAGTGTCTGTAAAAATTTGTTCATGGGGTGTGGGCATCACAGGCTAGGCCGGCATTTATTGTCCATCCCTAGTTGTTCAGAGGGCAGTTAAAAGTCTATCATATTGCTGTGGGTTTGGAGTCACATGTAGGCCAGACCTGGTAAGGATGGCAGTTTCCTTCTCTAAAGAACATTGGCAAACCAGATGAGTTTTTTTCTGACAATCAACAACAGTTTCATGCCACATTTAAGAAAATTTCTACCAAGTCACAACGCTCAATGGAAATTTAAACAGTTGTATTAAAGCATACTTTGGTACAAAAAGCATTAGAGATTTATCCGAAGTTGACAATGTCTTTTGAACTTGCCTGCCAAAAGATTTCCCAATTTCAGACTCAAGCTTTCCCAACACTTATACCTGGGCTAGGGTGAACAATGGAAGCCATCCTGACTCCAGCAACATTAAGGGGTTTCTGAATTGCTCACCTATCTCCCACAGTGGAGCTGGTATGGTCAGGACTTCTCTGTGTGGGTGTTATTCACACTCGTACCCTGCACCACTGAAAACTAACAGTGACATTTATGAAGGCAGGAATCTAGACTTGGGCAATGTTTTTTGCTGCATGCCACCATTCTGACATGGACAGAGGGATGAAAATCTAGTGCAAGGTGCTACAGAACAAAAGTGAACAAGAGTGGACACGGGGTGAGTCACCTTGAGTGTGTTATTCTGCTGAGGGTGAGGCTGCAAGTGAGTTCTGCTACAGTGGGGTCAGGTGAAGACAATCCTAACATTAACCTTAAACCTAACCATAGCCCTAACCCTAATCCTAGCCTGTGTCACAGTACAGCAGCTGAAGTCCAAACTGAGATCATGAAATCCATGCTTATCACCACACAGACTCAGGTGCTGCCATCCTTACTACAGTCCAACAATCTGTGCCTCAACAACCTATTGAGATGCTTTCTCATGGTAGGTGCAGGTGCATCATTGAACATGAAATTATTGTACTCTTTCAGGTTGTTGATCTTGATGGTACTGTCAATGTCAATCTGCTCATCCTCTTGCCGTTTCCCAAACCCAACTTAGCCCATGTTGAGATGGTACAGTTCAAAATCAGGCTCTCAAGTTCAAGTAGCTTGAAGGCATCCTGCAGTACTTGCCCCAGCTTAAGTTCAGTGGTCTTTCACCAACTCTGCTGCATCCACTGGGGCAATACTATTAGGAGCATGAGCCAGGAAAAGGCACATGGAGGATAAACACAAAGGATAGAAGTTCAAACCTGCTTGTACAACTGGATCTGTGGTTGGATAAAGATATTAATGAGGTGATTTTTTTGAATGCCTTTTATTGCTAGATGAAGGACTGGGGAAGGTATAATAGAGCTTCTCAGTTGGACATAATGGTGGGGCATGGCAGATTAAAGGCGGTCAAGTGACTTAGTTTTATCGAAAACAGAGACGGAGAGAGTGTTTTGTGAGGCTAAGCATGGCAATGGGAACAAGGATGTCTACTCCTCATGCTCCTCCTCCTGAGATGGTCTCCAGGTTCCTGGAGGCAGTGGCTGTCTATTCATGGTAGCGTTTATAGCTGACATAGCAGATCACCATAAACTTCAGAACCCAACCCAGCATGAACTGAAGGGCCACTTTCAAACAATCCAAGTAGTTGAATCACTGTTTAAGCAGGCTGACTGTCTGCTTCACAAAGTTCCTTATTGGAACCATGTTTCTCACTATACACCCACTGCTCTCATCATTGACAGAAAGGGATCATTAGTTATGTGTGTAGAGGTTGGCCTTTATCCCTCAGCAACCAGCCTGTGGTTTTCTGGGAAGGTCTGAAGACAATAGGAATGGATAACTAGCACAAGATGAATGCGTCATGATTGCTGACACAATAGTGAGCATTCATAACCATGATGTATTGGTTGTCTATAAACTGCAAGTTTATAGAATGATAATCCAAGCAGTTCCTTTTCCTCTCCCCATTGACAGGAGGGTCTGTAGAGCACGCGCATACAGCTGATACTGTTCTGTGCAGCACTTTTATGGATCTCACTACAGTCTCTGTTTGGACAGAAGACAATTTACTCCCCTTTTCTGAAATAAATCACCTCCAGATGGTTGATACACTGGGCTATTTCTAAAAAGATCACCTGTTCCTAACAGAAAAGACCTGGAAGCAATTTTTTTGTCACTCTGACTTTTATAGCCAGTGGGAGGGATGTCCTCTTGTTGGTTTGAAGTTTTAAAATGGATTATAGAAGGTGGCAATATTCAGTGACCACCTTCTTGTTGAACCTGAGTTGCTTCAGGCACTGCTCCTGTGTGAGCTGGATGTAAAAGTGCTCTTTTAAAAGATTTTAGGACAAGGACCTTCTGTGATGTGTCATCCTCCTCTTCCCTCCTCATAGAACTCCCCTCTCAGTCATTGTCTCTCCATTTCTTGGTCACGTTGAAGACAAAGAGTAATTGTCACCACAGATGCCATGTCTCAGTCATCAAATCCTGTGTCTTTCCCAGTTTCAATCACCAACTCTACAACACAACTCCAAAGAGAGTTCAGTAAAAGCGCCTCATCTGCAAGCTGGTGTCTGATCTTCTAAGTGGCACTTCTAGGAGTGCAGCCCTTATGCTGCTATACATCTGTTCAGCATAAGTATTCATTGCACACCTGCAAATGAAATTGCTGAAGGCAACTTCCTGATCAGCTTATTTGACATCATGATAGAACCCAGTCATGCCCAGCACACTTTGGCTAGTTTCTCCATCTGTGCAGGAAGTGACTAGGAATTCAGGCAGTTTTCTTGTTTCAGAACCTGGTGTTCTGGAGCAAAAATTAGTTGTTTTGCATTTTATGAATTGAATTTTGAAAGCCTCCCAGACAAGTAAAGACTATAATTAACATCACTAATATTAAAAAAGAACTTGTTCATTAGTGACAGCTGTGCTGGACAGAATGACAGAGAGAAACAGAGGGGATATAATTGGTCTTAATAATCACACAAAATATTCGAGAACAAATGGATAACTAAATTGGACAGAATGTAAAATGGACTGCAAATTCATTATCATACATTTTCCACAAATGTCAAAGCCCAATTTCAGCCCTCAAAGATAGATAAAGGGTTTATAACACTGCTTCTTCAGAATGTGCACACACACAGAGACACACAAACACTGCCTGCTTTAGATTCCATAAGAACATATTGTCAAAGATCCCAGGGCCCAATTCCTTAGAGAATCAATGAAAGTGTGGACACCACTGTTGGAAAATTGTGCAGGTTGTTTGCCATGTTTCTTTTTTAAAAGTTACTTTCATCAACATGACATGACATTATTGATTTACAGAATTTAGCAAAATAAAAAATGCCACAGAGAAATGGGGAGGAATTAATAAGGGAGACAATGCTGCATCAAGTTATAAATGACCAGATGCATACTGACGAAACAAAGGAAATGGGTGTGGTGAGATCTTTGCACACAAATTCACCATCAGGTGTAAACTAGTTTAGCTGCCAATTGATCTAGACTGGAAGGTGGCCATATCCAGGGTCACCGGGTGAGTGCAATTTTCCCATCTTGATACAACCCCTGCTGCATAAAACTGAATTCCCATTAGTATCAGGCAGCTGCAAGCAAAGTACATAGCACTTAGAAACATCAGTCATGAATAATTGAAATTATAATTCCTTCATCATTGATTACACAGCAATTGCTCCAATTGCAGTGAGTGCTCACATTAAGTGGTGCTTGTATTGAGAGCTCTTTGATAGTTGGTGCTCTTGCAATGGTTACAATTTTAAAAGAACAAGTATCCCAAGAAGAGCAATTTTATTTCATGCACTAGATGGATATCAGTGCTTGATTAATATTCAAAAAGTGGAGGTAATAATATGCAAAGAGTTGATCATTTCGGTATTATGTCATACATCACAAACAAAATTATTCCTAACCATTCCGTTGTTAGGTTTGTTCTGATTGAAATTGTGCATCACTATCCTGATTGAAAAGAAAATTTCAGTCGGTTGATTAAACAGTTAAATATTGATTCTATCTTTTTAATTGATTTTGTTTGTTACAATTATGGAAAGAAGCCAGGAGAATAGGATGAGAAACATGTCAGCCATGATCCCATGGCAGACCAGACTCGATGGGCCGAATGGTCTAATTCTGGTCCTATATCTCATTGTCTTATAGTCTTTACACCTTGTTCAAAATTTGAATAGAAACAAGGCATTTTGACAGAAGAAGTGTTTATTTGAGATGGGCAACGTACTGCCTTTTTCATGTTAATTGCCATTACTGGGCAACAGGATACATGAGCTTAGCGGAGTGACAGGCCAGGTCTCTTTCGTAATGCATAGTGACACGAATCTGACACTGCTTAAAAACAGAAGACTTACATTTGTGTTCACTACACTTCCAAGATAGTAGTTTTAGTAAGGTTCCTGAAATTCAATCTTCAACGTTGCATCCTTGGAGAAATGCAGTCATGGTAATAGACTAACTCATTCAAAGAAGGTAGCTTAATACCGAGGGAAATGTTCAATCGACATTAAAGCAAAATTATGCAACTTTAACAATTATTAATTATGCTGCAGGCATTTGTTCCTATTATTTCACCTTACCATGCCGCTACAGCTGTGTAAAGCAAAGGTCCTCAAATATAAGAAAACCAGAATTTTGATAGAAATTGACATGAGTATCCGAATTGAATTCTGATGAAGTCTCTGCCTGACTCATGGGGAAATTCCTCAAAATCACAAAGATTTTGTTTCATTGCCTCACAGCTTTGCTGCTTTTTTTCACTTGTGGGTCAGTCACTCTAAACGCCTTGCATGATCCTCATTTAAGATTTAAATGCAGTTCCTTATCCCTGATTTTGACATGTTCTTGCACCCCCCACTCCCCATGCCTCCCCTGGCCAAGGAAAACCCAGGAGTGAAAATGGCAGCATGTGAACATGTGACAAAAGAAGACTCATTGGACTCTAAACATTGGCTCTATTTCTCTCACCACAGATTCTGTTAGATCTGTTGAGCTTTTCCAGCATTTTCTGTTTGTATTTTGTGTCGGAATTCCCTGCGCTGTCCTTCCAGACTCCTGTTCTCCCAGAATTCCCACGCCTTGAGGAGGGCACATTATGTTGTTCAAGGGTTAATTTAATTTTAAATGCCCCCTTTTATGGTTGATGCTGAGATACACAATTTGATCGTCTCAATAGAATAAATGATTATTTGCCTTGATTTCCCCTCCAAAAGGATTTTGATACTTAATTTAGAGAGGTTTATTTCTCATGCTACAATTTTTAGGGAAGAAAAAACATAGAAAGTGCTGGAAAAATTCTAGCAGGTCTGGCAGCATTTGTAGAGAGAAAAACAGAGTTAATGTTTTGAGTTCAGTATGCCTCTTCTTCAGAACTAAGTCAAGATGGGGGTCCAGAGGAGCAGGTGGCAAACTCGAGCCACTAGATACCTGGTACCTGCCCAGACTTTCATGTTGGGAATTGTTGCTGTGTAATTTCTCTCCACTGTGAGGAAGAATAACAAACTGCATATAATTGAGACAAGACTAGTTAATGCTGAGATGTTAAGCCATTCAATTGTGCCTCTTGGAAAATTCTTATCCCGCTATTAAAAGTTCAGGAGCATAATGTTCTTTCTCTCAATGTTGAGAATCTAAATTTTGTGATCCCATCATATTTTCCCCAATAGGTCACCACTGCCCACTGAAATAACTCTATGAAGGCCGGTACCCCATCACCAAGTCACCCTTTATTCACAGGTGCATAGTACATGACACTGACCTAGCAAGTGCAGAGCTGGCTCCAAGAGTGAGCAGAACCCCTGCCACTCCTGTTTATATCTGTCAGCCAGGGCTCCCTAAAGGATCAGGTTAGTAGCCCCAATCAGGGAACTCATATTCTATGTGATCCACATGGCTGACATTACTCCAATTACTACACCCACATTGTTCATGTCCTCATCGATCTATTTTCAACTGCTTCATCAATAAATGTTTCATAGGCACAGTAGTAACTTATCTTTGATAGCACCTTCCAAACTCATGACTTCTATCCCCAAGAACAAGAATAGAAAACAGATGTGAATGCAACCAAGTTGTCCTTCAATTCATACTCTATCCTGGAACTACATTGTTCCTTCACTGTCACTGCGTCAAAATCCTGAAACTTGCGTCTTTAGAGCAATCTGGCTGTACCTACACAACACACACTGCATTGGTTCAGCATATTCCTTCTCGTCAAGGGCAATTTAGAAATTAGGAAAATTCAGCCCCTAATATTCTGCCTCTGCTATTTTAACCATGTTGACTGCTGAAGTGGACATTGAACTTTATAACTCTTTTTATTTTAATCAGCAATTGCAAAGCTGACACTTATTAACGATTTCTAAATTGTTTTTGAGGAGAGGTCAATTGTCGCATATAGACCAAACTCAGACAAGCTATGGTATTTAGGTGGATTCCTTAATTCAGTACTGGCTGGCATGGACATCTTGCCCATGGTTCTTCTGTGTTGGCTTTTCTAGAATATCAAACAATGCAAGTATTGTCACAATCCAGGGGTGATGAGTTCACTTTCTTTTCCTGGTACTTGCTAGAAATTTCTGGAAGCAGCCATCTTGCCTTCTCTATGTATGATAGTAGCCATCTTCATTGGCCTGTTTGATGTGATTTTAGAACAGTCACTAAATATATACATATATAGATATGCATTAAAGTTGGGTTTAAATCCTTTTATGACTAAAGGATGCCCATATCTTCCTTGCTTTTGCACTCCATGCCTTTTTAAAGTCTTGGATTCCATATGTTTTATTAGATACTTACTCAACTGCTCTGCCACTATCATGATTTGTGCATATACATTCTCAGGCCCCTTCATTGATATTATCTCCCTTAGATTCCTACCCTTTATTGGGCAGTGTCTTTCCTCTTTGCTATTTATACATAGATCACTTAAATACCATGAATAGATACAGGTGGTAATCAAAAATGCCAATGAAAGGATAAACCCTTTCTACCCAGACTATACAAAGCCCTGGTTAGGGCATACCCAGAGTACTGTGAACAGTTCTGGACATTGTACCACCGGAAGGATTTATTGGTTTTTAAGGGAACTGGTTTATCAGAATGAAATCTAGACTTCATGGAGGAGTTTGGTTAGGAGGAGGGTTTATACAAATATGTGCCGTATTCCCTGGAATTCAAAGGTAAAAGGGTGACTTTATTGAAACTTTCAACATATCATTGCAAACACAGAATGTAGATTTCTGTTGTTTGAGGCAAGAGAAAGAATAATCTTCAAATTAATCTTACATGGAAAGGACATTTTGAACTTTCTTGTGCAAATGATAATGAATGCTAGATGAATTGTGAACTACAAATCTGAAATTGATAGGTTTTTGCTCATCAGAGCCATTAAGAGAGATGGAGTAAGTGCAGATATATGGAATTGCACCGTGAATTTGGCATGATCTCATTGAATGGTAGAACAGGGTCAACAGGCTAATTGACCTATTTCTGTTATTATGTATCAATCTGGATCCAAGCCTTTCAGTGAGATGGAAAGCAAGGTACTTTTCTTTGTGGATTGAGTTTGGTAACTAGTCAGTCGTCCTCTTATAATTTTCGCTACAGTTCAGTGGGGAAACGCATTCAATCATGATATAGGGCATCGATGATCAAGTATACAGTGCTGTTTTTATTCCAACATACCTACAGACGATCAGAGGGTGACCGCCCATTAGAGAGAGATGATTGGTGGTGAATTAATCTGAGGATCACCATGCCTCAGGTGAGGGGGAAAGTTGAGAAGGTGGGACCTTCATGTTAACCTCAGCCAGTCTGGGAATTGAAGCCACGGTGTTGGCATCATTATGCATTGCAACCAGTCAGCCAGCCACCTAAGCTAATTGACCCCCCCAACTAGTCTTCCCTTTGTTAGTTAGCTTTATATCCAGAAGTGCTCTTACACAGAACTGAATAATTTATTTCCATCACCAAATCACCCGTGGTATTTTTTTCACCTATTAACCACCACCAGCTCTATTCAGTCTTCCAGCTCCTTCCACATAACTGTCTACCTCTTCCCTCTTTGTATCCACCTATTCACTTAATAAATCAATTTAACCGAGCTTAACTACTATCTAGGAGACAGTGGAGACAGTAAGGACAGCAGATGCTGGAAGCTACAGTCAATAAATGTGAAGCTGGAAAAGCACAGCAGGTCAGACAGCATCCGAGGAGCAGGGAAGTCAGCATTTCAGGCTGAAACCCTTCGCCAGGACTGTTTCGGCCTGAAACATTAACTTCCCTGCTCCTTGGATGCTATCTGACCTGCTGTGCTTTTCCAGCTTCACATTTATTAACTACTATCTATCTTAACACTAAGTTCCCATGTTCCCAACTGCATTATGAATTGGTTACAACTCTGTGCAGAGCCCGAGCTAACCTGCCTAGAATATCCTAATTCAGGAGATAGCCACCACAGAACTAATTCCAATGTATCAGGATTCTGAAACACTTCTTCCTGCACACTGTCTCTTGTCGTGCAGTAAACTGCTACATCTTTCATTTCTCCTCTTGCCAGTATGTAACACAAGGAGTAATCCAGAGTTTGCTATCATTGAGGACCTGCTTTTTGAAGTCCTGTTTAGATCCTTAAGGTCAGGACCTCAGACCTCTTTCTTGCTTGTTCACTGCTTCTGCTGGAACTTTTGGCTCTTTAACACCCTCCCATGAAATTCAGCAGCCATGTGCTGCTATGAATGGTAGGAAGAAGTAGAGATTGGTCTTTCAAGCTTTCACTAAAGAAGCTACTGTAGAGCAGTATAGCATCAGGTCAGTTGTTAAGAACATTATAAACGTGAATCTTACCTTGGCAGCTCTGGTCAGGTCACTAAGGGCATCTCATATTTAAGAAGTGAATGATGCCTTTAAATTGTGAGTCCCAGTAAGTGTTATGCCATATCCCACTCGTTTAGGGTTCAGCTACCAATTACAAGCATATACAGGCTACCCTCATTAACTATGCTAATTTTTTTCCACATTAATCAGTAGTCTGAACAATCATATTTTGATGCTATTTTCCTTTCAAAATTTTTGGCAGAACTCCAATTTTCAATCAATTCTTGTAATCATAAGCCAACAGAAAATATCGCCATGCGTCTATCAAAGGTTACCGAATTCTGAAAACAAATTACTCATCTGTGGTAAGTGCAGGATTTCTCCAATCTCAAATAATGAATCCCAATGCTTCGATATACAGATATTTCACAATATACTCTATGCAAAATTATGCATAAGATATTGTGTATTTTTCATTAGAAATGTCCTTACACAAACCTGGAAAACTAATCAACAGAGACAGAAGCTTCCTTTTCGATATTTCTGCTGCAGGGTTTTCATTTTAATGTTTGAAGATTTTCTGAATGTGAAAATGTAAATAGTGCTAGGTGTGGCCAAGTGGCCACCAGCCTGAGCAGCTAGGCCCAATATAAAATTGGCTAAACAGTTTCTGCAAGCAAGTCCTGATGGAATCCAAAAAGACTAAGGGTAGCACAGGTCAAAAGAGAACAGGGATCTGATCAGACCTATATTGCACATTTAACAGAGATGATTGACCATGACAATGGAAGAGTCATCCTGACCCGAAACTCAAATGGAGGTAATCATCCCGAATGATAGGGAAAGAGATTATGTTAGTGTATTCCCCCGTTTTGGCCAGGCTTCTTGTCACCATTGTGCATTCATACCTTGTAAAGGGGACAGGCAAACCCAGAATGACCTGGCCAAACTCATTGGGTGCTGTAACTCCTGCTGTGTGACCTCATAGATCATAGAATCCCTACAGTGTGGAAACAGGCCCTTCAGCCCAACAAGTCCACAACAGCCCTCAAAGCATCCCACCCAGACCCATCCCCCTATAATCCAACTAACCTACACATCCCTGAACACTATGGGCAATTTAGCATGGCCAATCCACCTAGCCTGCACATCTTTGGACTGTGGGAGGAGACCGGATCACCCGGAGGAAACCCACGCAGACACAGGGAGAATGAGCAAACTCCACACAGCCAGTCGCCCAAAGGGTGGGACCAAACCCAGGTCCCTGGCGCTGTGAGGCAGCAGTGTTAACCACTGAGCCACCATGCCGCCCTAGAGGGATATGGGCCTAACGTCTGCAAATGAGACTTGTTTAGTTTGGGAAACCTCATCAACTGAAGCCAGAGAACATTCCAAAGGGCTCAGAAAGGGGGCATGAGAAGGAATATTTGGCAGCCATTCCCTCAGCAAAGTCTTGACCAGCGAAGGGTCCATGCAAGACCCACCTTCAGACTAAGGACACCCTGAGTGCCCTGTTTATGGAGCTCAGTGAACTGAATCTGGCAGCTCAATCCAGCTCACCAGGGTGGATAAAAACCGAAAGACCAGGTTCTGAGGAAGGATCACCGGACCCGAAACGTTAACTCTATTTTTTCCTTCACAGATGCTGCCAGACCTGCTGAGCTTTTCCAGCAACTTTGTTTTTGTCACCAGAGTGGATAGTATGTGTGTTTTTCAGGCAGTCAGCCTAGATTGGGAAAAAGTAACTTGATTTGTATAAGTTTTCTTTGACTTGTGAGTGTTTTAATAAAACTAAGTTTGAGCTGCAGTACTTTATTTGTCTCATACAGTAAGAGCACATAGGTAAAAATGTTTTATGAGTAATAAACTGGTCAGAGTGTCTGTATAGAATATTTCACAGGCAACATGGGGTTAATAACATGCGTACTTATTACTTAAACTACAATTGCAGCTAGAACTTCAGTCCTGAATACTGACTCCATTATTTACATGAATAGGGAAGGTTTAGAGGGATATGGCCAAATGTCTGCAACTGAGACTTGTTTAGTTTGGGAAACCTGGTCAGCATTGATGAGTTGAACTGAAGGGTTGTTTCCGTGCTGTATGACTCTATGATGTAAAGAAAAATAGCCACCATAAAATAGCTTAAGAAAGGCAGAACAGTAAACAAACAACACTAAGTCAAATAGGCATTGTTGCACCTCATTCCTTCTAGAGTTGAACTTACATTTCATGCAATCCTGTATAAATGTAATTTCCTAAGCTTAATTTTTAGCTGCCATTTTTAGCTGAATGACACATTACTCACTGATACTGACATTTGAAAATATACAGTCACTCTCTTTGTTGTCTCTGTATTCCTCTCTGTCTCTTGATCCTCCCTCTTCTGCTTCAGTTCTTCTCTTTTGACTCCCCAACTCTTTGTTCTCATCTCCTTCCCTGTATGTTCCTTTCCTTTGATTTTTCTTTCTTCCTGTTGGGAAAACTCCGTAGGTCGTGTAATCTGCTACAACATAATGTGCTAGAAAAGGAAATAGCAAAAATTGGAAAATGCATTTTAATAAATAACAAAGTGATTTACAACCCACAATGCTGGATGGTTTGCCAATAATACCTATCCTTAACTTTTGCATTTAGTTACCGCGCTATACATTAAAAAGTCCTCAAAGACTTGCGTGAAGTTAACTGCAAAAAATTCAGGGCCATGCTATTCAGAAAAACAAACTCTGAATATCTGAATGTATAAAGGTTCAGGGCAGATCAGAATGAGGCTGTTGTTCTTTACTGTGTTCTATTCTGTTCAGTTCATTGTCATGGTAGCATTAGTTTACCAGATATAACTTCAGATATTTTTACTTGGAGCTTTCAAGCTGTAAACTGTCACAGCTAGAAACATCAAGGTAGCTCTCACTATTGTCAATTTAAATATGCAGCAATCACAATTTATACCATTACTGCACCATAAAGATAATTGTAAAGCAACTATGTTCATGCAACTGTTCAGAGTTACCCGTTGTTGTGAGTCATTGAGCTGGTACGGAACCAAGGAGGCCATTTAGCCCACTGAATCCGTGCTAGCTCTATTAGACCAATCCAGTCAATCCCATTCCCCTGCTGTATCCCTGTTTATTTCCATAAAATTTCCTTTCAATTTGCCTTTGGAATGACTTAGTGTCTTCATTACTATCATGCTCAAAGGCAACAAGTTCCAAATCATTAATACTCACTACTTTAAAATGTCCTTTCTCACATTCTTCTCTCATGTCTTAGTCAATAGCTGTGTCCCATAGTCCTTATACTACCACCTAAAGGGGACACTTTTCTTTATCTACCTTATGCAAACCCATCACAATTTTGTGCACCTCTTACAAATCTCCTCCTCAAACTCCATTTCTCCAAAAAGAAAAATGCCCCAGCTTTTCCAAACTAACCTTGTAGCTTAAATCCTTCAATCCTGGAACCACACTTTTAAATTTCCCCTGCACTCTTTCAAGGACCCAGACATCATTCCTAAAATGTAGCAATCAGAAGTGATCACAATATTCTAATTGTGGCATGACCAGAACCTAAATGTTCAGGGTAGTTTCCCTTCTTTTATATTCATTATATTCATTTATTGCATCTAAGATCCAATATATAATTTGCTTACAGAGCTTTTAAGGTTGGTCTGTCTATTGCAAATTCTTTAGAATTGTGATTTCATGCCTCCATACCACTTCTATCATATCGTTCTGTATTAAGTTCTATATGCCATCTGTCTGCTTATTCTACTTGCCTATATTTGTCATATTGCAGTCACTTGGAAGTTTGGTAGCATTTATAAATTTTGAGAGTTTGCTTTTTTTTACAAATTTCCAAGTCATTTAATCAAAACATATATTAAAAAGGCAGCAATCTCCGCATTGATTGTTCAAAATCATTTGGACTAGAAAACAATCATAGAACCCTACAGTGCAGAAAGAGGTCATTTGGCCCACTAAGTCCACTGACACTCCAAAGAGTATCCTATCCAGACCCACCACATCCCTGCATTCCCATGGCTAATCCACGCAGCCTGCACATCCCTGGACACTATGAGGCAATTTAGCATGGCAAATCCACCTAACCTGAACATCTTTGGACTGTGGGAGGAAACCAGTGCATCTGATGGAAATTCACACAGACAAGGGGAGAACATAAAACTCTGCACAGATAGTCACCCAAGGCTGGAATTGAACTTGGATCCCTAGCGTTATGAGGCAGCAGTGCCACTGTGCCACCCTCATTAAGTTTATGAAGCTCATAAGCTCATAAATCACTTTATAATGACTCCCAGTTTTCTGTCCTTAAGCCAATCTTTCTTCCAAGCTAACATTTTTCAATTTTTTAAGTATGTATGTACTCCGTTGATAAATGCTTTCTGAAAATCCACACGGACAGCATCCAGCCTATTCCCTTTTATTTCCTTGTTCACTACTTGCTTTTACTTATTTATTCTTTCATAGGATGTGAGCATCACTGGCAATGTCAGCATTTGTTGTCCATCCCTAATTGCCCTTGAGTTGAGAGCCTTGCTAAGTCATTTTATAAATATTCATTCATGGGATGTGGGCTTCACTTGATAGGCCAATGTCTTTTGCCCAATCCTAATTGTCATGGAGAAGGTATGAGCTGCCTTTTTGAACTGCTCCAGTTCTTCGGGTACAGGGACACTCATACACCCACCAAATACTGCACTTTTTAAAAAAAGAAATCATTCATGGGATGCAGGTATCACTATCCAGTCCACCATCTATTGCCATTTTAAATGCCCAGGGAGCAGTAACTATCAGCCATATTGATGTAAGTCTAGTGTGACATGTAGTCCAGATCAATTAAGATTGGCAGATTTCTTTCGCTAAAGA
The DNA here is from genome assembly GCF_021869965.1 of Rhincodon typus. Classification (NCBI taxonomy): domain Eukaryota; kingdom Metazoa; phylum Chordata; class Chondrichthyes; order Orectolobiformes; family Rhincodontidae; genus Rhincodon; species Rhincodon typus. The sequence goes on from NC_063338.1 coordinate 23,870,100, forward strand.
ACATTGTGAACCAGGTGGGTCTTTACAACAATTAACAGTGATAACATGGTCACCATTAGGCAAACTTTTGATTTCACATTTTTTACTGAGTTCAAATTTCTCTATCTACCATGGTGGAATCTGAATACATGGCCACAGAACATTAGCTCTCGGCTATGGATTACTGGTCCAGTGACATTACCGCTATGTCACTACTTGGTTTAAAAGTTGTGACTTATCCCAGTCTAAGCAATGTACTCCAAGATAAGGGAGATGCTTGAGGAAATAGAAAAGAAAGGGCATTGTAATCTGAAAGGATTGTTACTGCATTGAAATTGGATTTTTGCAAATCTCCAAACTTTGAGATTGATTCTACCTCATCACTAGATTGAAAAATAACTTAAAACTCTAATATGCCCCAGGCTAATGATTTATTCAAGTTGTTTCACTGGTTTGTACAGAGAATGCTGTCTCCTGACACTCCTTGTACCAAATCAATTCTGGCAATGTTGAATGACACTAAAGTTTCAACATTGTTTTCAGCTATATGTTAATTAATTTTCTGCAGCCTTTGGTATAAGTGAAATCAAACTCGGCATTGCAGTGGATGGTTAAATTAACTGAACTTAACAGTCTAATTTCCATTGTGGAAAAGTGAAAGAAAATTACCAATGCTAGGAGCTTGACATCAAAGAAAAAGACACAGAAGATTGCAGAGAATCTGAAATGAAAAGGATGGTTTTGAAATGCAGGCATCTGACCGCACTGATTCTATTGAAAATATACAGAGGTCAATTTGATGTTACTCTGTATTGACACAGGCCAGAACTTTGAATTTCTGTAGCACTTCTGCCCTCTTGTTGTTCCCTGTTTCCCATGTGATTACATTTATTTTAAAATAGCTGGCAGCGTGCACGGAGACAAGTGCAACTGCAGCAGATGAAGCTGTTTAATCGTGGACTCTGCAAACAACTCACAACGCTGTAGCTATGTAATGACTATTAAATAACATCCTGGATAAACAGGGATGCTTTGCAACATAGCCACAACTTTCGTCCCCAGCTCAATTATCATTAATATAAGACTTATTCAGAGCTTGGAGGTGGCAGAGTTGCTTTGTCCCCAGAGTGAAATTTCACTTGTAAATTTGTAATAGCATGGTTGCATTTCATACAGTTTTGCACCATCCTTTTTTTGTTGAGAATAGATATGTCAAAGATCGAACTGTGCTCATTCATTTCATGTCTGGCACGCATTGGTTACCGTGATGTGGAGATGCTGGTGTTGGACAGGGGTGGACAGTCTGAAGTCACACAACACCAGGTTATAGTCCAACAGGTTTATTTGAAATCACAAGGTTTCGGAGCACAGCCCCTTCATCAGGTGAAGTCACATGACTTGGTGCATTGGTTAGTTAGGGACATATCCTTTAGTGTGAAAGAATTTTTTTGCTTTCTTTTTTGTTGAATGTTCATGTTAGTTGTCTCACACTGACTGTCACTACTGGCATCTCTGCTACCTCTGACAGTCTGTGGAACAGGGTAAGAGTTGTTCGTGATTATTGACTGCCACAAATCCTCGTTTGTTTATATCGTGACTAGGACCTATCTAATGAGTAGTGATAGAGGGTACACCATTGTAGAGTATTGACAGAGAAGCACTGGAGTCATATGCAGCTTTTCCATGGAGTTGTTAATCGGGCTGAATGACTTCACTCACTCTCTATGGTTCTTTGACTGGTGAACTAGGCTTTATCACATTCTCAGTCATGTTGCTGCTCACTCAGCACTCGCTACTGGCATTCACTACTCTGTTTTGTCAGATTGTTCAACAGACTGTTCTGTCATCTGAAAAGGGTCCATTAAACTTTCTGGAATGAGCTGAAGTGGACTGCGCTACTCGTTCCTTCTTCTCAAAACTTGGCTGAGTTTTAAATTCCAAACTGTCTTCAGTGATGACAGGAGCTATTTCTAGACTTGCCAAGACAGCACCATAGCAGGTTTCAAAACGAGTAAATCTCTTTTGTGATCTCTGGCCACCACACCTCTGACTAAGCCCCAGCTGTACATCTGGCAACGCCTTAGTGCCCACAGTATGTCCTTTCCAATATATCTTCCCAGAGGGGCGGTAAAGTAACCTTATTCTTCAGTCATGCACCAGCAAATTGTCTGCCATTTGTTCTGAAAGTGTGCATTCTCAAACAACTCACTGAACCTTTGGTCTGCCATTCCCCAACAAAATATTGGCAAATGATAGCAGGCCATGATCATGTGTGTTCTTGTTAAATTTTGTGAAGCCTGTTTTGCTTTGCTGGCCATACGTTTGTTTCTTCTTGGCCATATGAAACATTTCTTTTGCTCCCTTGTAAGGGATGTCAACAGATTCTTTCTTTTTTTTGGGTTAAGCTAAGCATCCAGGAAGAAAAATTAGGCCTTTTACTGTTTGCCCTTGACTGGTTGGCCAATAATAGATTGTTCCTTGGTGTTTGGACAGCTGTTTGCCTCTGGGCCAGTTGATCTCTGGGAGTATGTCATCTCCTTCAGTTATTCTGATGATATTAAGGATTGAGTCATGTCTGTAGGCTTAAAAATGAAGATTTTTGACTGTGAACAATGAAAGCATTTGCAATTCTCTTATGTTCATTGCATGGCAAGGTAATTTTTAGCATTTGTTGCCTTTAACAATTATTACACATGTACCAGAGAGCCTTATCTCTGTCAACTGTAACTTCTGTTTCTTCAGCCCGAGTGACTGGTCTGACAGGACCTTATTTTGCATTTCAAGGACGTGCTAAATGATCAACAATCATGCATCTTTCTGGGACTTTGATTTGACAATCATAACAATTGGAGTCAATTAATTTGAAACACCAAATTCCTTCTAAGTATCATAGTATCCCTACAGTGTGGAAGCAGGCCATTCGGCCCATTGAGTCCACACCGACCGTCCAAAGAGTATCCCACCCAAAATCCAACCCCATATCCTATCACCATAAGCCTGTATTTCCCGTGGTTAATCCACCTAGCTTGCATATCCCTAGATACTATGAACAATTTAGCAAGGCCAATCCACCTAATTTGCACATCTTTGAACTGTGGGAAGAAACCAGAGCACCCAAAGGAAACCCACACAAACACGGGGAGAAGGTGCAAACTCCACACAGACAGTCACCTGAAGCTGGGATCAAACCTGGGTTCCTGGCGCTGTGAGGCAGCAGTGTTAACCACTCAACCATTAAATTACATCAGCAGAGAATGAGTTCAGAATTGAATTGGCACGAAAATAATATGCAATAAGGTTAAATCCTTTCCTTTGCACGATTCCAAACAGTAAATAGAACATAAGTGGCGTCCAGTTAATTTGCAGAGCAAAACAGTTTATATTTTTAAGAGACAGAATTATTCTGTGATTATGTAGCATTTTAAAAGATCTGCCAAATGGATTAAATCTGGTGTGGAAGTGGAAAAAGAATAGAGCATGCCTAAAATTCACAACAGGCTCTTCACAACCTGTGAAAGAAACAAAAATGTTTTCCGTTGCAGACCTTTATCGTAGGAAATAAAATTGAACAATGAAGTTGAGGAAAAGGATCCTTCCTTGAAACGTTATCACTTTTTCTTCCTCCTCAGATGGGGCAGGATCAGCTGTAAAAATAAATCCTTGTCTGTTGGCATTTTTTAATTTGTCCAGCTATTTCTTACCCACAACGGGGTCTGCTGTTACTTTTCCAACATATCACAACTTTGTGGCACTTTATCCACTAGATGAAGGCCTGGTGCAAGAAAAACTTGCATTTATGCAACAAGTTTCACAGCTTTGGGACATAGCAAAATACAGCTACTGAAGTAGGTTAGCTGGAGAGTTGCAGGACACTGAATAAGTGATGATGAAGAAATTACTTTATACATTCAAGTTAAACTTTTCAGAGGTCAGTTTGTAGGTTATGCTATTCCAATGATTCACCTTACATCTGGAGTTTATCGGATTGGTAAGCAGCATTTCAGCGAACTTGACAGTGTCAGAAGCAGAGAGAGGAGATATCAGCATCACTGGGAGAATAATGATGAAGCAATCTGTTCCAATCTCAAAGTCCTCACATTTCTTCAATGTTGTGCCAGAAATCAATCAAATGAGTGACAAGTACAGCATAAAAAAACTTCCTTGAGCTTCGAAGACAGTGGGACAAGTCTCTCAGAGTAACCAGCCTCTGCCATGTAGTCAAGTTGTTAACAAAATTTATCCAGTTAAACCTCTGGCCAGTCATGACCTTAGGAATTTGATGGTGGAAAACTTGACACTGCTGGTGATGTTGAAGGTCAAGGGGGGGGGTGAAGGCAATCATTTATGTATGGATGATACTCGCCATTTATTTATCAAATGTGAATGTGGTCACATTGACTTCTTCGGTGTCAAAGGAATTGTGAATTGTTCTGAACATCAAGTCATCAGCAGTGAAGAGCACTATTCTTAAGAGTGATTCCAGGCTCAGTTGGGAAAATGCTTGCCTCTGTGGTTGTGGACAATCACATTTCAGAGAATTAAGCACAAAAATCTAAGCTAATGCTCCAGTACGGTACCAAGTTAGGGCTGCACTGTCAGAAAAGACAATTAATTAAGGCCCTGATTGGTCCCTCAGGTGGACAAATAGATTCCCATGGCATTATTTTGAAGTGTAGGGTGTTTGTCTTGATGAACTGATCAGAATTTATCCCAGAATCAACGTCAGCATTAAATCAGATAATTCAGCTGTCAAGGTCATTTGACCTCAGATCTTCGGGTAAATATCCCCCAAGGTGGAAATTGGGATACACTACAACATAGAGTCGCCGAGCAGAGGCTGATAGACAAGTTCGGTACCCATGAGGATGGCCTCAACCGGGATCTTGGGTTCATGTCGCACTACAGGTAACCCCACCACACTATACACTGTCACATTCACACTCAAACACACACACACATACACACACACTCTCTCACATAAACATACTCACACATACAGACCCTCTCTCATACACACACACTCTCTCTTTCTCTCTCTCTCACCCTGCACACACACACACACACACACATGCACACACACATGCGTACACACACACGCGCACACGCACGTGCACACACACATACACGCACAAATCTATGGGGTGAATTTGCAGATTTGCAATTGCGGATGCATTCTATTTTGTTCAAAAAGCACACACTTTGTAGACAGTCAGTCAATATGGCATTTTATAAATTCCTACTTTTGAAATAAAACCAGTCTGACTCCTAGTTAATACATAAACAGATTCTAAACAAGGCCTCACACCTAAAGTGCATTGTCTGACCTGAAATGTCACCTGTGGTATACAAATAAAACCGTTAATTAACTTGGGGCAGTGACTTGAAAGCAATTCTTGGGATTTGCATATTAATCAATTGAAACCTGCTTCTCCTTTCTAACTGATTAAAGATTTAACAGCCATCTTGGGTTTGTTCAATATGTTCACATCAGTTCTATGACCCACTGATGTTTTGCTTGTAAATTCTGTGTCCGACACCACCTCTCTCACTAACAACCGAAGAAGGGGCGAGGCTCTGAAAGCTCATGTTTACAAATAAACCTATTGGACTATAACCCGGTGTCGTGCAATTTTTGACCAAAGTACTTCACTGGCTGTAAGGCACTTTGTGCTTTCCTGATGGTGTGAAAAGCAGCAAATAAGTGCTAAAATTTCTGGTGAGGCAGCAGCAGTCAGCAGTGAGAGTAGGCCTTTGGCATGGTGGCAGCAGCGGCCTCCTGGGTGTCCTAGCGATTGGAGCGGCGCCTGCCCCATTGTGGAGGTGGGCCAGTGAATGGCGATTTTCTGCACTTTTCACTGTACTCATGTATTCCCATATTTTGTACATGTGACGAATAAATAAATCCAAATCTAAATCGACCGTTGCTCTTAAGCAAAGGTGAGGTCATTCATGAAGCAACTGAAGGTGGTGCAGGTAAGGTTGCCATTTAGATTTCTAGGGATTTATCTCAAACTGCAATCACCTTCTTGTGGCAGGATATGAGTCAACAAAATGATTTCACTTTTGCAAGCTTTCTTTGGTGCTATGAATTCCAGTCTTCTGGCAAGCTTCATATTCATGAATATGAAGTGTCTCAGCTGACAAACCTTTTGCTATACGGTAGGGGTATCCAACTTACGGCCTGTGGACCACATATAACCTGCAAGAGCATTTCTCGTGGCCCAATGCCTGGTGGACAAATTTACAGCTCATGCATAGCCTTCCCAATTAGTAATAATTAATTAATCATTACATAGCCTTCCGTGAGAAGGATCACAGGCGAGGTCAAAAAGTATGTCAAATGAAAGGTTTTTTTAACCCTTTTGGTTTTTTTAACCCTTTTAGTTTTTTTGTTTCATTTTGTTTCATGAAGCTGGATTTTCAAAGTCAGGCAATTATACATGGAAGATTTTGCAAGTAACTGCTCCTCCGATCAAATGCTGTTTTTCAGCCTATGAGCAGCAAATGCAAGAGAGAACCAGTCTGTGACTGGAGGAGCAGAGAACAGCCTGAGGCCTGGAGCTGTGGCAATGAGTCTGGGGACTGAATCCGGGAATACGAGACATTCAAGGAGACTCTGGCTTGCGGTGAAGGGAAAAGAGTTACACCACAGTGAGAAAGCAATGGCAGAAGGGAACTGCAAATCAGGTCGTGATGATTATTGGGAATGTCAGACTATCAGGTTGCTCCTGCTAACTTTTCTTACATTTCATTTCATAAAAGAAATTGCCCTTTAATTTGCCTTTAAGACTTCCCAGAAAACAAAATTGTCCACTTTCACTTCAATGCAAAATGTTTGCCGGTGGGCTAATGGTGCTGGTGGAAATTTTTGGACAACAAAACCCCATGGATTATTTTTGTGAAATTAAAGGGGACAGAGTAAGACACCCAGAGTGAGAGGCTTAGAGGGAGGGTTGAGGTGAAGGAGTGAGAAAGAGGAGACAAAGGAGGAAGAGAGAGAGAAGGAAAGGGATAAGACTTTGGGGGGAGAGGGATAGAGGGAGGTCAGGCTGTTGGAGGATGAATCAAAAGTTTGAAAGTTAGCTCACTTCTGACCCCAACTTTCATATGCATTCCACCAAGGCCAGCTTGGAGTATCCCCCACCAGAGGTGGTTGGAGATCAGCATTAATCCTAACCCTTTAGCTCAGCCCAGTTGCCACTCTATTCCCTAGTGATCATACAAAGATATTATACAGTATCAGACAGCTTCCCTGCACAAGAATGTGTTTGGGTTCTGCAGTGATGGCCCTTCTTGTTGATTATCCTTTTAACATTCACTGTACATAAAAGAATGGGGACTTCAATGAGGTAGCAAAAGATTAACAAAAACTTTGTAGAAGAAAGAAAGGAAATATTATTATTACTTTTGGAGTGATGTCCCTTTGAGAGGTCAACATAAATATGAGCCCAAGTATCCAGATGTTGTCACATGACCACAGCCCACAGGCTTTCTGCACTTTAGCCCAGTGTCTGGAGATTACTCAGCACTGTATATATTAAGTTAACTGTAAGTAGCCCCACCACTGATGTTCATGTAAAAGGAATCTGCACATCTCATTTGTGTTACACATGCATATCACAAGAATTACCGCAATTAGTGCAAACAGACTAGAATAATGGGAGAATTATCTTAATTAGGTAAATTAATCTCAGAATTTGAATGGTGTACCATCAGATTTCTTATCTATGAGAGCCCATCTGCAGTTAAACCACAGTCTGCTAATCATTGCCCATTATTTTAAAATGTTAATTATAATGAGTTATTTGCTAAGCAATGATTTTCTTTAATGCAATTCTTTTCATGGATAGTTTCCAAAGCCTCATTATTATCATTATGGGACAGGATGGTTCAAGGATCATAGATGTCATAAGAATCATTCTGAGTCAGTGTTGCACTGCAGGTCAGCTAAAATATGTTTAAATATGATGGACAATGTCACTCGTTCATGTTAGTGTAAGAACATCAGCAGACTTGCTAACAGAAGTTCTACCACAATAAATACAGGGTAGAAACTGTCATATGTTTTTGCTATTGACAATCTTTCATTTATCCAGCTGTGAAGATTGAATCTGCTGCTGGGAAAAACAACAATGAATAACTTGGAGCTGGTTTAAATCTCAAACTTGGATCCAGAAACATTTTAAAATAGAAGATTTTAACCCTTACAGTGCCAACAACTTCACAAAATTCAAAACAAAAACAGCACTCTTGAAAAAAGATTTCAGCTGAAATAAGAGTGCTACCAAAATCCTATACGGCAGGATGTTACTGAGATGCTAGGAAAAGTTGTGAGATTGAATAAACTGGTAAAATAAACATTTAGTTTTTAAGCTTTGTGTTTAATTTTAATAAAAACAGAAAATCCCAGGAACACTGTATCTTTTCAACATTTGTTAAAAAGAAACGACATGGTATTGACATTTTGGCTGCAAAGATTCCAATCAGATACTAATGAAGAGTTGAACATTGGAAATATTACCAACCTATTGTTTCTCTTCAAAAAATTGGGCTTATTAAAAATACTGTTGCAATTATTAGGGTCATAAACAAAACCAAAAACAATTTGCAAAGTTGATTCTGGAACAGAGACATCATAACCATCAGAAAAGGGAAGGGCGAAGTCATTAAAATTATGAAAGAGTTTGACACAGTAAAAGTAGAAAAGATATTTGCAGTTGTGGTGAAATCAAAAACTATGAATATTTCATGAATATTTTACTTAGAAATACAGTTAGGAATTCAGGAGTACTCTCTTAATACAGAGAGTGGTTACAAGCCAGTACTTAGCGCCACAAGGAGGTTGAAAGGTGGCCTTATAGAGGTTTACAAAATCATGAGGGCTATAGATACGGTGAATGGCAGGTGTCTTTTCCCTAAGTAGGGTATTTCAAGACTAGGGGGCACAATTTTAGGGTGAGAGGAGAGAGATTAAAAAAGACACGAGGGGCATTTTGTTTTACACAGAGAGTGGTTCATGTGCAGAATGAACTTCTCGAGGAAGTGGTAGATGTGAATACAATTACAACATTTAAAAGTCTTTAAGTTCATGAATAAGAAATGTTTGGAGGGATATGAGCCAAAAGCAGGCAGGTGGGACTAGTTTTGTTTGATAACATGGTTGGCATGGATGAGTTGGAGCGAACGGTCTGATTCCGTGCTGTATGACTGTCTGATTCTATGATTCTATGAGGAGTTGAGATGAATAGAATTGATATATTTAAAGGGAAATAAGATCAATAAATGAGGAAAAAGGGAATGGAAAGTTATCCCAATAGAGTAAAATGAAGTGGGTGAGAGGGGTATTAGAATAAAGGTGACTACAGAGGCATAGGGAGGAGCTGGGCAGAATTGACTGGAAGAGGAGTCTAGCAGGAAAGACAGTGGAACAGCAATGGCAGGAGTTTCTGGGAGTAATTCAAGAGACACAGCAAAAATTCATCCCTAGGAAAAAGAAGCATGGTACAGGGAGGACGAGGCAACCATGGCTGACTAAGGAAGTCAGGGATAGCATAAAAGCAAAAGAGAAAGCATATAATGTGGCAAAGGGCAGTGGGAAAGCAGAGGATTGGGAAGCTTACAAAGACCAACAGAGGGCAACAAAAAAAGAAATAAGGAGGGAGAAGATTAAATATAAGGGTAAGCTGGCCAGTAATATAAATGAAGACTGTAAAAGTTTCTTTAGATATATAAAGGGCAAAAGAGAGGCAAAAATGGACATTGGACCACTGGAAAATGATGGTGGAGAGATATTAGTGGGGATCAAGGAAATGGCTGAGGAACTGAAGAATTACTTTGCATCAGTCTTCATGGTGGAAGACACGAGTAATATCCCAAAAATTCAAGACAGTCAGGAGGCAGAGCTGAGTATGGTGGCCATCACCAAGGAGAAGGTGCTAGTAAAACTGAATGGCCTGAAGGTGGACAAATCACCTGGACCAGATGGACTACACCCCAGAATTCTAAAGGAGATAGCTGAAGAGACAGTGGAAGCTTTAGTGGTGATCTTTCAGGAATCGCTAGAGTCAGGGAGGATCTCAGAGGGCTGGAAAATCACTAACATAACACTCCTGTTTGAAAAGGGAGTAAAGCAAAAGATGGAAAATTACAGTCCGATTAGCCTAACCTCGGTTGTGGGTAAGATATTGGAGTCGATTGTAAAGGATGAGATTTCTGAATTCTTGGAAGTGTATAGTAAAATAGGGCAAAGTCAGCATGGCTTCATCAAGGGGAGGTCATGCCTGACAAATCTGCTAGAATTCTTTGAGGAAGTAATGAGCAGGATAGACCAAGGAGAGCCAATGGATGTTATCTACCTGGACTTCAAAAAGGCCTTTGACAAGGTGCCGCACAGGAGACTGCTGAGTAAGATAAGGGCCCATGGTGTTAGAGGCAAGGTGCTAGCATGGATAGAAGATTGGCTGTCTGGGAGAAAGCAGAGAGTGGGGATAAAAGGGTCTTTCTCAGGATGGCAGCCGGTGACAAGTGGTGTTCCGCAAGGGTCAGTGCTGGGACCACAACTTTTCATTTTATACATTAATGATCTCGATGATGGAACTGTGGGCATTCTGGCTAACTTTGCAGACGATACAAAGATAGGTAGAGGGATAGGTAGTATTGAGGAGGCAGGGAGACTGCAGAAGGATTTGGACAGGTTAAGAGAATGGGCAAAGGAATGGTAGATGGAGTACAACATGGGAAAGTGTGAGGTCATGCACTTTGGTAAGAAGAATAAAGGCATGGACTATTTTCTAAATGGGGAGAAAATTCAGAAGTCTGAAGTGCAAAGAGACTTGGGAGTTCTAGTCCAGGATTCTCTCAAGGTAAACTTGCAGGTTGAGTCAGTAGTCAGGAAGGCAAATGCAATGTTCGCATTTATTTTGAGACAACTTGAATATAAAAGCAGGGATGTACTACTGAGGCTTTATAAGGCTCTGGTCAGGCCACATTTGGAGTAGTATGCGCAGTTTTGGGTCCCATATCTCAGGAAGGATGTATTAGCCCTGGAGCGGGTTCAGAGGAGGTTCACGAGAATGGTCCCAGGAATGGAAAGCTTAATGTATGAGGAACGTTTGAGGACTCTGGGACTATACTCATTGGAGTTTAGATGGAGTTGAGATGGGGGATCTAATTGAAACTTTCAGAATACTGAATGGTCTGGACAAAGTGGATGTTGGGAAGATGCTTCCATTGGTAGGAGAGACTAGGACCCGAGGGCACAGCCTTAGAGTAAAGGGAACACCTTTTAGAATGGAGATTAGGAGAAACTTCTTCAGCCAGAGAGTGGTGAATCTATGGAATTCACTGCCACAGAAGGCTGTGGAGGCTAGGTCATTGAGTACATTTAAGACTGAGATAGGTAGGTTCTTGATTATGAAGGGGATCAAGGGTTACGGGGAGAAAGCAGGAGAATAGGGTTGAGGAATGTATCAGCCATGATTGAATGGTGGAGCAGACTCGATGGGCCGAATGGCCTAACTTCTGCTCCTATGTCTTATAGTCTTGTGGTTTTATTATCCAGGGTGCAAACATAACATGGATGATTGGGAAATAGAAAGAACTGCTGATGCTGGAGTCAGAGAAAACACAGTATGGAACTGGAGGAGCACAGTGGACCAGGCAGCATGAGAGGAGCAGGAAAGTTGACGTTTTGGGTCGGGACCCTTCTTCATTGGGTTGCATGACTTATTTCTCCCCTGTAAATATTATCTGACTGACTTGTTGTGTATTCCAAATTTTATCTGTTTGAATTTCAAATTCTTTGCACTTCACAGTTCAAAAAACTTTCTTAATGACCTGCCATCCATCCTATTTACCCCAATCCCACTCCTTTCTCAAAACTCTCTTCCTATTTTCCCTATTCTAAATTTACCTGATTCTTTGCTCTTTTTTCTAAGGTTTTCATTGTTAACTATTCAAATTTTCTGTTCTTTACCTTAGTGAAAATATACCTGGAACAAACAACTACTGACTGCCATGATGTGGAAATGCTGGTGTTGGACTGGGGTCGACAAGGGCAGAAATCACACGACAACAGATTATAGTCCAACAGGTTTATTTGGAAACACAAGCGTTCGGTGCCTCAATCCATCTTCAGGTGTTAGTGAGAGAGGTAGTATTAGACACAGAATTTATAAGTAAAAGATCAAAGGTTCACACCATTGATGAGGATGTACTAAACAAACCTAAATCTTTAATCAGTTAGAAGGTTTTAATTGATTAATATGTATACGTAAATCCCCAAATTCCTTTCAAGTCACAGTCCTAGGAGAACTGAAGTTTTTATCAGTGTAAAGAAGAGCTGATATTTTAGGTCAGGCAACGCATATTAGGTGTGAGACCTTGTTTAGAATCTGTTTGTATTTTAGTTTGGAGTCAGATTGGTTTTATTTCTGAAGTATTTTTTGAAATTTATAAAATGCCATGTTAACTGACTGTCTATAAAGTGTGTGCTTTATGAACAGCCTCGGTGCTCAATACCACCAACTGTCAATTTCCAGGCGCTATCCTACAACTCATCCGTTTCATCCTTGACCACAGCATCTTCATCTTCGACAACCAGCTCTTCATCCTGACACTGAGATCAGCCGTGGGACCAGAATTTCTCCCCATATGCCAACATTTTCACGCACTGGTTCGAACAAGACTTCTTTGCTGCATGAAGCCTCCATCCAACGCTATACACCAGATACATTGAAGACATTTTCTTCCAATGGACTCAAGGCGAAGAATCACTGAGACAACGACATAGCGATATCAAAAAGTTTCATCCCACAATCAGACTTACCAAGAATCAGTCTCATTCTTGGACACACGTACCTCCACCAGGGACAGACACCTCAGTACCTCACTCTACCACATGGCCTACGGATAACTTCATGATGCTGCACCTCTCTAGCTTCCACCCTAAATATATTAAAACAGCCATCCCCTACGGACAAGCCCTATGCATATGCAGAATCTATTTGGATGAGCAGGAACGAGACAAACACCTGCAGGCATTGAAGGACGCCCTCATAGCAACAGGATACGACGCTGAACTCATCGATCGCCAGTTCCAAAGTGCCACAGCGAAAAACTGAAATGACCTCCTGAGAAGACAAACACGGGATACATCCGATAGGGCACCTTTCATCATCCAGGAGCAGAGAAACTACTCCATGTTCTTCACAGCCTTCAATACATTACCGATAATGATGAGCACCTCGCCAAGATCTTCCCCACGCCTCCACTTCTCACCTTCAAATAACCGTCAAACTTTAAACAGACCATTGTTCACAGCAAACTACCCAGCTATCAGGACAACATCGATCCCAACACTATACAACCCTGTCATGGTAACCTCTACAAGAAACGTTAGATCTTCAACACAGATGCTACCATCACACGTGGAAACACCACCCATTACGTACACAGCAGATACTCAGCCAACGTTGTCAATCTCATACGCTGCAGGCAAGGATGTCCCGAGGCATGATATATTGGCAAAACATGCAGACGCTACGACAATGGATGAATGGACACCGAGCAACAATCACCAGACAGCAATGTTCCCTCCCAGTAGGGGAACACCTCAGCGGTCAAAGATATTCAGCCTTGTATCTTCACGTAAACGTTCTCCAAGGCAGACTTTGGGATACACAACAACGCAGAGTCGCTGAACAGAGGCTGATAACCGTTCGGTACCTGTGAGGACGGCCTCAACTGGGATCTTGGATTCATGTCACACTACAGTGACCCCACCGCACTATACATTCTCACATACACACACTCACACACACACGTGCGCTGTCTCTTTCCCCCCTTCCACTCACACACATGCGCGCTCTCTATCTCTCCCTTTCCACTCACACACACATGCGCTCTCTCTCTCTCCCGTTCCACTCACACTCACACACACGCTCTCTCTCTCCCCCCTTGCACTCTCACACACATGTTCTCTCTCTCCCCCCTTAGTCTCTCTCTCTCTCTCTCCCACACACACACACACAAATCTATGGGGTGAATTTGTATTTACAGACACATTTTATGTTGTTCAAAAAGCACACAATTTATAGTCAGTTAGTCAATATGGCATTTTATAAAATTCCTACTGTAGAAATACAACCAGACTGACTCCAAACTAAAATACAAACAGATTCTAAACAAGGTCTCACACCTAACATGCATTGTCCGACCTATAATGTCACCTCTTCTTTACACTGATAAAACCTTTCGTTCTCTCAGGACCATGACTTGAAAGGAATTCGGGGATTTACATGTACATATTAATCAATTAAAATCTTCTAACTGATTAAAGATTTAACAGCATCTTAGGTTTAATACATCCTCATCAATGATGTGAACCTTTGATCTTTTACTTATAAATTCTGTGTCTGATGCCATCTCTCTCACTAACACCTGAAGGAGGACTGAGGCTCCAAAAGCTTGTGTTTTCAAATAAACCCGTTGGACTGTAACCTCGTGTCGTGCAAGTACTGACTGAATTGAGATGTGTGGTGGGGAAGGCAGTCTCAAGATGTCCTTTTTGCAGGACATGATTGAACAGGACATTCTCTGATGAACGTTAGAACATGTTCAACAGAATCTGTTGCTACTGTCTGCAAATATCTCTTTTTAATAGAATGGCTGTGACAGTCTTTATATGTTAAGGTTGCTATCTAATTTATATTTTGATAATTACACAAGGCTTTTCTAAAATGCTGACATGGGATGAAATGTAGACTGACACCATTTAACTTCTTTATGCAGCAGTAATTTAATATGATGTGACACATGGCTGTTTAGTACTACAGAGGTGTGGAATCTCATTTGTGGAATAGAAATTAAGCAATTCACAGCAGTCCACCATTACAATTTAGAATAGACTTAGTTCACCTCGTCTGAAAACACTTATGTAAAACTTGAGATTGGAAGGTTTTATTTTGAGGTTATTCTCCTCTTTCTTGTGATTTAATTTTCAGAAAAAAATTGACAAATAAAATACTGCAGATGCTGTAAATCTGAAACAGAAGCAGAAAGCTTAGGAAATACTCAGTAGTTCTGGCAGCATCTGTGTAGAGAATAAGAAAATTAAAAGGAAACTGGAGAAATGAAGACTGACATCTGACCAGTTCTGAATTCGGTCAACTGCAAGCTTTAGTTAATAAAGTTCAAGAGTGGAAGAGAGAGAGAGTAAGACTGGGCATGAGAGTGAGTGAGCGAGTGTCTGCATGCATGTGCGAGTGTGTGAATGTGTGTGTGGAGGGGCGGCAGGGTAGGGGGCACAGTAGTCTATAGAGCGAAGGTTGTTTTATGAGGAAGAAGGTGCAAGATACATCTGTGGACAATGAGAACAGTATCTGTGATGACTGTAGGCAAACAGTCCAAGAGAAATGTCAGGAAGCTCAAGTTTTATAAACAGTTACCATTGGTTTCTTTCATTTAAAGTAGACGGCGTTGGAGTGGGGTTGGGGGAGGTAAGATGATAGCTAATTAACATTTCTACAAGGATACAACGTCCATGGATTCATGTTGCCGCTGGGGGAAGTAGTCCATTGGACTCCACCGTAGATACAGAGTGCAGAATTTCCTGCAACATCCCTGAATCTCATAGACAAGTTATTGTGCAAGCATCTTTGTATGTGAGAGAGAAAGCCGTGAGAGAGAGACAGTGTCTATTATTCTTCACACAGAATATGAATGGGAACTCATGCTCAGATTGAAGAGGCCAGGTTTATGAAGGTTTAAATGAGGTTAGAAGATTTACCTAGCTCTGGCTAGAGGGAGTGATCTCTAGGGTAAACCTTGCAATGAAAATTAACTCTCAGCTTAGAAATTATCTGCCATGACAAAGAAGGGAAGAAAGCCAGTGGAAGATGAGAATAACTTTGGATTAATTCCTGGAGAGTGAAGTGTCCAGTTGAGAGATAGTGAAAAGTATAACTACTGAGGGAGATTGTTGGTTGTTTTCTAAATTTAATGATGTCTTTGTCTGTAGTTTAAGTATATAGGTTGCCTACTAAATAATGCTTAGACAATGTTGATTTAAATTTGTTTATTACAGTAAATGTACTAAAACTTTAAATCTTGTCAAGTCATAGAGTTAGAGAGCTTAGAAACAGACCCTTCAATTCAACTAGTCTACGCTGACCATGTTCTCAAACTAAATAGTCCCACTTGCCCGTGTTTGGCACATATCCCTCAAATCCTTTGCTATTCATGTACTTATCCAATTGTCTTTTAAATGGTGTAATTGTATTTGTATCCATCACCTCCTTTGGCAGTTCATTCCATACATAAACCACTCTCTGTGTGAAAACGCTGCCCCCTCATGTTCTTTTTAAATCTTTCCCCTCTCACCTTAAAAATATGTCCCTGAGTTTTGAACTCCCACATTCTAGGGAAAAGACCTTTGTTATTCACCTTATCTAAGCACCCATGATTTTATGAACTTCTTTAAGGTCAGCCATATAGAAGGGTGGCATAGTGGTTAGCACCGCTGCCTCACAGTGCCAGGGACGCAGATTCAGAAGCAACCTCAGGTGACTATTTGTGTGGAGTTTGCACATTCTTCCCTGAGTCTGCATGGGTTTCCTCCCACGGTCTAAAGATGTGCAGGTAAGGTGGAGTGGCCTTGGTAAATTGTACAGGCTAGGTGGAGTAACCACGGGAAATGCAGGGTTACAGGGATTGATTGGGGGTCAGGTGGTGTGAACTGAATGGCCTGCTCCCACACTGTTGGGCTTCTATGATCCACCCCTCAAACTCCAATGAAAAAGTCTCAGCCTATCCAGCTTATTTTTTTTTATTATTTAACTCAAATCCTCCATTCCCAGCAACATCCTCGTAAATCTTTTCTGAACACTCTCCAATTGAATAATAACCTTCCTATAGCAAGGCTACCAGAACTGCACACAGTACTCCAGAAAAGGTCTCACCAATGCCTTCGGCAAGCTCAACATGATGTCTCAACACCCTACTCAAAGATCTAAGCAATGAAAGCAAGCGTGCTAAACGCCTTCTTAAGTAATCCTTTACTGGAAATTAAAATGTTGTTTAAAAGCTTATGATCTCCGTTGGATTGTGATATATGATTGGTTTTTTAATAAGGCAACCGAGTGGGTGATTAGCGGTATAAATAATTTCAAAAGGCAGTTGATAAAAATCTCGTCAGCGATGTAACTGGATTAAAAGTAGCATCAAGAATATCAAGTTCACTGAACGGTAGGATACAGAGCCTAGTGGTAAGTAGTTGCTTTTCAGAATTGAGGATTATATCGTTTGCTACGGAACGCTATTAGATCCCCTGCTTTTCTTGATCTATGGCCAGAATATCGTGCCCTATTTAGTGGCATGCTGGGAGGCAGCAAATGCATTTAATAGAGTGGAGGCTGAGCATCCAGCTGCCTTCCTATTTCCATGCCGATTATTTCCAGAGTAGGAAAGCCTGTGGACAACATTCGCACCCCGTCACCAATGGGGCAGACAATTACTGATTACTTTACTGAGCTGAAGCTGGCACTACCATCCTGAGCAAAGGACAACTGTGCAGCATGATTGTCGTTTCCAAATGGGATGAGGTGAGATCCCACCTCCAAATGTCACTTAGTGCCTGATCAAGGGATCCAGCTTTGGGAAAGGAATTGGGAGCCACATCCTGTTCTTTCTTCTGGCCCTGTAAAACCCTCCATGTCCCTCTAATGCACAATTGCCATCCCGTGAAAACACTGCTGACATTATTCACCAGTGGCCTGGCATTCTCTGAGATCCTGCGTTTCTGATTGGTATCACTCCTCTAAAAGCCACTGCCATCCTGCGGCAATGTTGATTGACAAGTAACTCTTGGTTGGTGGCACTGCCATACATGAGATCCTGATGTTGGGGACTGGCCCACTGCTGACCTCTCCACTGACCAGCTCACAGTTTAGTGGGTCTCACAGAAAGAGGTAACACAGGTCTCTTGCTAGAGCTCCAGACTGCAAGTGAGTCTCTCATCACCTCTACTGAGACTCTGCCATTTTTCACCTAAATTTGAAAGCGCAGAGCACAATTACAAAATTTGCAGATGGCCCAAAACTTGAAAGTATTGTGTACAGGGATAGACCTCAAGAGGACATAGACAAGCTCCTGAAATGGAAAGGAATTTGGCAGCTGTTAGGCTCCTAAGAGATAAGGAACAAGCCCGCGATCTTTTCAAGTATTCAGCTTTATTTTTTCCCATGTGTCGATTACATGATTGCCACTTGAGAACTCTGAAGTAACAGCTTTCTTCATGCCTCTTATACATCTTTTCTATCTTCCCCAAAACTGCAAGTAATGGTCAGTACCTTCTGTTAATCTATTCCGTGATACCTTCCCAATACATACTCCAATAATTTCATGCAAACTACTAACCTCAAGAGCTAGGCAACAGTTTATTCGTCACTACTCTCACATCTGCTTCGGACCGATCTCCTTAGTCTCGACTGCACCTGCAAGTCAGATCTTTGAAATAGCGTTTGTAAATCTAACCCTTGTCATGCTGTAGCTTAATCACACAATTTTCAACATACTCTGCAAATTCCCCCTTTTGATTCTTCCCAAACAGAATCACACAACCCAAGCAAGCTAACAATAATATGTAGGTCACCTAGAGTGTTGAAGAGCAGTAAAATACTGAACTTTAGGCTTCATCACTTGCTGAATACAACATTCAAGCAACATAAACAAGGAATGCAGAATAATACAAACATATACAAAAAGGTATTTACGTTGAATTCACATTTTATAATAAGTCCTTCCCTTTTGGTGCAGGGGATTGACAAGTCACTAGTAAGCAAACACTCAAAATACAGTTAGTAATACAATCAACTTTCCCATCTTGGGCTATTGTAACGATCCTTGTCAAGCTTCAAGCTCAGTCACTGGTTGCTCATTAACATCATACATGGACTCAAAATTCCCCAATTCTCTTCATCTGTATCCATATTGAGGATTCTTCTTCAATATTTTTCCTTCTTTGCCAATTTGTCATTGAGTGGTAACTACCTCCACATGGAAGATCCCCCCCCAGGGTTGCAATGTACTTGGTATCAAACAATACAGTTCAAACAAATTATAGCGCGTTCATTAGGCTTTACCTTCAGCTTGTGCTTCCCCGTTTTTTTTCGAGCTATAATTTTTAGGCCCTTTCACTTCAGTTCGCTATCACTGTTTTATTTTCTGGCTAGAGTGAACTTCCAAAGACAACAAGGTGCAGGGCTGGATGAACACAGCAGGCCAAGCAGCATCATAGGAGCAGAAAGGCTGACGTTTCGGGCCTAGACCCTTCATCTGATGAAATTCCAAACGTGACAGTTTCCCATTCCAAGAAGTAAATTTTTAACAAGCTTCATGACCTAATTTTTAAATCAACATTTCGTCACAGATTTTTGCTTTACACAATCACTGATAGCTCCTTGGAAAGACATTACATTAACCAAACATGTTCCATACTGATTTAAGCACACATCACACTTTCAAACCACCATAAATTCCCAAAGTTCAAACTAAATTCAAAGCATTCCCGATATCAAGCTCCAGGAAATGAAAACACAAGTGTTACACAATATTTAACAACCAACAAACAAAGGTGCATTCAAACCATACCACAAAGAGTTAACACTTAGTTCAGGAATGCAGCACCGAAAGCTCATGTCTCTCTCTCTCTCTGTTTCTTTTTCCTTCGCAGCATTCCAGTTTCCCCCAAGTCTTTCTAAGTCTCTTGGACCATATGTCTATCATCTTTGGCAGCACAGGGTCCTGTCTGCACCAGTTGGCCCATTCATATTTATAGTCAATCCTCCCCCCTTTTTCAGTTTTTTGCTGGGACCAGATTTTGCATTGCTTGGTCCATAAAGGGGCTAAAATGGGCTCTTCATTGTCAATGGAGTCAGGAGAAGGTTCAGCTCTCTTTCTCTTCCATATTTTGCTTTCCGATTGGCTTAGTGAGGGCTAGAGTGGTATTCTACAGTAAAGGACAGTAAAGTTAGGAGGGGTTGGTTGGGGGTTTGGGTTCTTATGTTGAGAGGTTTCCTCCCATTCTTCTTTGCTCTTTTTGGTGCATTTGAAATTCTTATAGACAGCCTTTAATTGGCTTTTCAGCTCTGTTTTTCTTGTGTCATGACTTGATTTCTGTATTATCTCATTCCATTGTTGGATCTGTCCCATTAGTACGAGGGAGTACCTTGCTCACTTTAATCGCTTAATAACAAGCAAAATACCAGTAATAGAGGCTGGACTATTGGGGTATTGTCTAATGCATAGCGGGGCAACTCCAGTAAAAGCGACTGGTATCATCTGAAACAGGCCACAATCGTTCTTGTCCTTTGCCCAAATTGGATGATCTTGCCATTCCTCCTTTTTCAGATGTCATATTGAGCACGTAACATGACTATTCTCAGAATGCAATGACAAGTTTATCTGGGTTAAAACATCCATGCCCAATAAAGGCTGTTGCACAGGTCCAAACCGTACAGATGCCATAATTTCATGTGGTCCTAATCATATTGGTAATGGTTTTGTTTTCTTAAGAGTTAATCCCTTTCGCTCTACCCAGACTGCAGTCCTCCGCTCACCAAAGGGCAGATTATGTCCGTCAATCAAAGGTAGACATGTCAATTTAGCAGCAATGTCTAAGAGACAATATATCCAGGAGTCCCTTCTAATGTTCAGGGGACATGCCCTTGATGCGTTCCAATAATGCCAGTTGAGTCGCCGAGTCCCCAGACGGGTAAGATTCCTGTCTCGGACCAGACTTAGGACCACCTGCAGCCTTCTTCTTAACCCTACAGGTCTTTGCCCCCAATGTTCTTCGTGCCCACAGTTGTGACATTTACCCAGGCATCTATCTGCCGAGAGTCCCTGCGTTGTTATTATGGTCTGCATGGTTCTAAGTTTACATTCCATATTCCGTTCCAAGCAGTTAGCCTCTTTGAAGATTTCACCATATAATTTGCAACTGGTCTCCCAAGTGAGGACCATAACCTTTAACATTTTTGCTAGGTCTGGTTTTAATCCTGTGTCAAGGGCAGATTTCAGGGGTGTTAGATTACTACGGTCAACTTCGTCCGTGTTTGTGCCCACTGCCAGGCCAGAATGTTCCATTCAGATCACCACAAGCCTTTCTGCACAGACCCGTAATTCCTCGTTGCCTTTTTTTGGCGTGCCATAATCTTAATCCAGTCTGTTTTATCGGGGCCCTAGTCCTTCAGACAATTTCTGACAGCAGCCCAACCTTCATCAATAGGGCTGGCTGTCATCGTCTAATTCTTCTTTAACCATCCTAGTCAGTTTCCTTAATGCATTACCTCCTAGCAATGACAGACAACACCTACACTCCATCCATAGAGTGGAGACTGTATATATTTTTAAGCATTTCTAATTCATCCCACATCCTCATGCCTCCCTTTTTCAGGTGAGACAGTTCTTTGGACCATCTTTTCATCAGTGTGGGATTGGCAGGCTTGTGGGCTGCCCATTGTGTGCGTTCATATTTTTCTAAACCCTTCTCGTCCTTTGTTTTTTCCTTCTTTTGGCTCCTGATCTGTACTGGCCGTAAATTAAATGGCTGATCCTCTCCTTCAGGCTCGCTAGAGCTGGAACCATATTGTTTGTCTCCCTTTCACACTTTACCCGGGTCTTGTGATGTCCCACAGCCAATATATAGAGGCGTGCTCAGATATGGCAGGGGTGGAAAGTTTTTTACTGGAACTTTCTCCTTCTCAGCCAATTCTTGTTTTGTCGATTTAAGTTCTTCGCAAACAGCTTTCAGTTGTTCCTTTAGATTATTAACTTCCTGGTTATGGTTAGTTCTTTCTATGATCTCTTGTCGCTATCTAATTTGTTGCATTACACATACAGGCCAGTGAAAGCATTCTTTGTCATTCAATCATGGAAGCCTAATGGTCGAAAATTCACTTTTGGCTTTCAAAAGAGAATTGAATAGATGAAGTGAAAAATTGCTGAGAAAGTGGGACTAGGTAAGCCCTTAATGCAGAGAGCCAGCATGGACTTATGGGCCCAGTGGCCTCATTCTGTGTTTGTTCTCTTTAGCAAAATAGGTCAAGAGGAGACTTGATAGATGTGTTCGAAATTATGAGCAGTTTGGACAAAATAGAAACTGTCTTCATTGGTGGAAAGATTGAAATTTTGAGAGAACCAATTTTAAGGTGAAGTGTTAAAAAAACTAAAAAAATGTCATGAAAAAGGAATTTTCATGCAATACATGGTTATTATGTTAAAAGCACCGTCTGGAAGACTAGCGGAGGATGATTCACCTGTTGCTTTCAAAAGAGAATTGGATAGTTGAAGTGAAAAATTGCTGGCAGCAGGAAACAATGGGGAAGTGGGACTTGGTGAGTGGTTCTTGCAGAGAGCTAGCATGGATCTATGGGCCCAATGGCTCCATTCTGTGCTGCAACCATACTATGATTGGGATGTGGGTGTTCCTGGCTTAGGCATTATTTATTACCCATTCCTAATTGCCCACATGGCAGTTAGTGTCAACCGCATTAATGTGGGTCTAAAATCACATAGGTCAGACCAGGTAAGGACGGATTTCCTTCCCTAAAAAGCATTAATGAACGATATGAGTTTTTATGACAATTGATTGTCATTACACAGTCACCATAAGCTAGCTTTTTTGTTGTTTTTTAGTTGGATTCAAATTTCACCATCTGTGATGATGGGATTCAAACCTATGCTGCAGAATACTAGTGACATGACCACCACCTTCCCTATGTATACGGCCATGCATGCTAGCATGCCATCAACAGTGTAAATACGTGTTGCTCCAAGAACATTCAAGAAGTTCTACATTATCAAGACAAAGGAGCTGACTTGATAAGCACCCTATCCACCATCTTATACTTTCATTCTATCCACCATTGGCACACTGTAGCTGCAGTGTGTGCTATCTGCAAGATGCGATGCTGAAACACGCCAAGACTTCTTTCAGCACCTGCCAAATCAATAAGCTCTATCACTTAGAAGGACAAAGTCAGCAAAAACGTGAGGGCACCAAGCTTCCCTTAAAGGCACAGACTATCTTCACTTAGAAGTACATCAATCTTGTTCATCGAGTCAACATCATTACCAAACGTCACTGTTAGATTGCAACAGAGACTACAACTGTTCCAGAAGGCAGTTAGGAATGAAAGCAAACTGTGGGTCTTGCCAGTGATACGAACTTGCTGTGAACGTTCAGTGCCAACATCCAAAACAATAAACCATAGAATCATACGATCAGTGGAAAGTGACCGGAATTTTATTGCCTACTTATTACCATTTCAAGCTAAAACTTGCATATGCTGCAAACATTAGGCTCATACATACACAAAGTCAAATAGTTGTTCCTTCTTGCCAAACAAAAGGTGTATTTACCCCACATGCTGGCACTATTCATTAATTTCCTTTCATTTTAATTAGTGAGTGTGTGCCATCTATGGCTGGAGCTTATTTTTATTTCTGAATTAATAAGTATTTTAATGAGTCACATTTGGTATACAGTATTAATTTGCATATCTCAGGCTTCTAACAATGCAGCAATGGCCTGCTTGGCTTTCAAAGATGCAGTCTGTAACTGGTGGTTGGAGTATGAGAGATACTGAAAAGCTACATTCCGTGACTTTGCCCACATGTGAGAAGTTACTAAACCTCTTCCAACACTGTTGCCAGGTTCTCTAAACTTTAAACATGTATCTCCCTTGTAATCTGCTCACACTGTGTTCAGAGGCGGGTGTGAGGGCTTCCTGGTCCTTTCCTTTGCTTCTCTCCTGGATTGTACAAGCCCTGAAAACCAATAGCCCCAGTGCAGCATCACTGAATCCTGGAGTCCTTTTTGTGGGCTTCAACAATAGGCTGAATCTTCCCAGCCCCTAAACAATATGGGCATTGGCGAGTCAATTGGGAAAATACGTTGAGATCAGAAAATTGAGATTCACAACATCAAGAGAAAAAATGTCGGATTTTGCCACAAAGGCTTGAATAGCAAGACGAATATCTCATCAGTGAGCAGCAAGAGGCCTCTTTGCACCTATTTACATCTCATTATGAGCTAAATTCACCTCATTTATAAGTGGTTTCATATACTCCCATGTGGCAGAGAGACACTAGATGACGGCAATTCCTGACATGAAAGTCAGAATGGACTCCGGTTAGTTCTAGCTCACCATTTGTTCCTCTGTCCCTCCAGCATAGATAGCAGTCCTGAAAACCTGAGGTTATTTTCTCTGGGTAGTGATAGCCTGGATTCTCTCTCTCCTCCTCTCACAGATATCGACGTCAGACATACATCAGCTTCAGCATATCCTCTTGGCACCTCTCTGAATTACTTAGAATATATTTTCCTCTTCAATGCCACAGTTTGGATCATGCAAGCATCTTTCATTATAATGCTGCTGCTGGGACACTTTGTGCACAGGGACAAACACCTACCTTTTGGATTTGACCAGGCTGTATCTCAGGGCTCCTCATTTGCCCACATAGAGCTCACTTACCCATGTGCCTACTTTAATGGTCACAGCATCTTGCCTTACCTTCTTGTGCTTTGCTGATTCATTTGGAATGTCCAGGCTCACAGTACGTCTGTCTTGCCTTGCCCTCTAGTGCAGGCACAAAGCCAGGCAGCTTGTCAAGGTTGTCAGCAATGATCAGTCAAGGGAGTGCATACGTTGTTGTGTGGCTCCATGCTACATCAATCTCACACTGACAGCATATGACAGCAGCATATCTGGCTAACACATTGCATAATTCAACTAGATGGCCATGTCTAAGGGGAGTAGTCCTCAATCAAGTCAAGGAGTTACTGGCACAGTAAATCAAAGGCATTGTCTGATATCAGCCCAGAGTCTTGGACACACTCGGGTAGCCACTTGGGGTATGCGAGACAGAGGGTCTATGCTACTAGAGTCTGAAGAGTAGGACGTGGTCAGGTTCAGTGTAGGTCCAGTGTAACCATCCCAGGGATTAGCGATAGCTCTGTTGGGAACAGCACAAAAATCAGTCAGTGGTCTAGACACTTTTATCAGTTGGCCCATCTTGCCAAGTCTGTCAGGGCTGTTGAGAATTGGGGGACCACAGTGAGTCTAAGGAGTCTGTTTACTGTAAATCAAAGAGTATATCGGGGTGACCATTGTGGGAATGCTGGAAATGTCAATTATGGGGATTTACAGACAACATGCTGAGGTGAAGGGGCAATCATTAATTCCAGGTTGGGGTGGGGGGGATGGTAATTCAACATATAAGGGTGGGAGACAAGAGATCATGGGAAGGCAAGGGGTACTGCATGAAGGGTTGCTCAAAAATGTAGGATTGAGCAAAAATCCCCATATTCTACAAGACTGGACCAAGACCTGAGATTTTTCTAACATCTAAAACACTGGACAAAAGCCTGAGCTCAGGCTGCAACAAATACACACAGACCCAGAATGATTTCAGTCAGGGACCATTGTTCAGCCCGAAAATCCAATTTACACCTTCTCTCTAAGAGAATAATCAACCAGACCGAACACTCTAGACTGACTGAAACTAACTTTTACATCTCAGGCTACCCAATCCAGACATTACGGAAACTATACAGATACCAGGCATTCAACTTTAATCAATATTCATTCAGAGAGATATCGGGCATTCAACCTCAATCAAAATACATTTACACATACCCATTTACTACCGGGAAGCCAATCAACTTCACCAGTTACACAATGGCAAGCACAGGTTTGGCGTGAAGAGAAGAAGTCCACAATTAGTATAATTGCAGGCCCTGGTTTCATCTGAAAGAGTTATCTCCTGAAGAGGGATCCCAACCAGCTATCGCCCTGATAGCTGAACCCCCCACAGCTCTTCCCCAGGAGGCGGTCTGAACAACGATCCCCAGATGAAGAATTACAACAACTAATTACAGCAGCTTTTTCCAAAAGCTATCTCCAGAAGGGGGATCCTGACAGCAATTCCAAAACCTACCAACACAGCATCGACCATGACCAGCAAACCTAAGAACTGACAACCACCAAAAACTAACAACCCAAATGACACCACAAGGCCTCAGACACATCCTGAGGTGTAGACCAAGCCTGCAAAACTACCACAAAGCAAGGAAAACCAAGTACTGACCTCATAAATCTAAAACACGTCCTATGCATCAGTGGACTCAACCCAAACTGAAGGCCTACACTGTCTGAAGTCTTCATCAAGGCATCGGGCACGGCAAGCAGGAACAACCACCTGTAGTTCAAAATAGTGTTTTCCCCAGTGGTGAGCTTAAAATCCCGAGACCCCAAAGCTTCCAACCTGGACAGCAGGGAGAGGAAGATGGTGGTTACAGTGCAGGGAACCCAGAGGGTAGGAAGCCTGATTGAAGTATCTGTGATTAAAACTACTGTTTACTTCTAATTGTGTTTAACCTGCATTCAAGTGTATTTAATTACTATCTTCTGTATTGTTCATTGTGTCAATTTCACTGTTTATTACATTTGCCTTTATTTCTCATATTATACTTACCTTTTTGTGTTTAATAAACTCACGAGATTCTTTTGCGCTGAAGCACCTGTCTACTGCCTTCTTCATTTCACATTCTCTATTTAAGTCCAGTGTCAGAACAAGGGATCTGGGGGGTGATTCGATACACCTAAAAAATCAGCAAATTACTGATCACAAACCAGAACCCTAGGATAGTCACCACCACCCTGGCTTCAATGGGAGAACAGTGCATCACTTCATTTGCAATGACTAAGCCATATCCCTGGGTCACAGGGGGTAAAGTGGGGATGAGCAGTTAAATAAACATCATAGAATCACAGAATCATTACAGAGCTGAAGGAGGCCATTTGGCTACTGGGCTTGTGCTGGCTCTTCAAATTTTGGGTGGGAACATGTGGAAAATCATATCCAAACTTTTTGGTTTCTGGGTTATCAGGGAGGGCAAGGCAGAAAGGGCCATGACAGTTTAGGGAATCATCTGGACCAAGAGGCTGATCCCATGACTCACTCTGCAAGTGTGACCTGCATTGCCTTCCATGCTAATCCAAATAGCAAGTGTGCTGTGGAAATGAAAATGGCTGCCACCACATTTGGTGTTGCTGAGGTAGTGAATTTTCTGCTTTGAGGGAGTGACTTCCACTTTAGTGCAATATGAAGACCTTCACAGACACCCACACATTACCAGAGAAGGACATCTATGGTCACAAAATGTTGTATGTGGACCTCACGTATTGAGGTAGTGTTGACTAAAAGTCTGTCCACATATACACTTGACACTTTACATTATTCAACATTACTAATAAATCATCCCAATGGCTGTGAAGCACAAACCGTCCTGACTCACCAACTGGCTTGGAGTGGATAACAGAGGATATTGCCTAAAGATGGAATTTGGACACTAAAAGTTCTTTTCAGAAAATAAATTGTAATTGTAGTTACTTTGGAGAAGAATGACTAAAACCAAGTGCAAAGTGTTGGGATATGATTTCCTACTAATGATTTGTAAAGCTGAACTTTGCGATCAATGGAAAAGCGAAGTGGATATGTAGATACCACAACAAGGACCACAACAAGGTAGTCAGTGGATTTTTGCTATCTGTTCATTATTACATTCCTTTAATGAGACCTAAGTTCTCTAATCAAAATGCCAAGTAAGTATAAACAGGACCAGGGGTTAGAAATTTAAAGGAAAAATACCTAATTATTTTAAAACTCCCCTATTTGTCTGCCCATCCTTTCATGTTAAAATCCTTCTTAAGGATGAAGAAGCAAGTACAGTAAACTTAGAGAGGGGATCAGTGATAACGTGATATCTGTCAAAAAATGAATTTACCAACAATAATTTTTTTATGTGAAACAAAGTAGTAATGAATGTGGCATTGGAAAACCTGTTTAGTGATAGAGTTTCTGGAATAGAAATCATGCAGTAGTAGATGAGATGCTTTACAAATCCTTAAGTGGCCAATCTAGTTGTAAACTAACACCTGTCCTGGCATAGGAGGTCCATGCAAAAAACTCACTGCAAATGTTTGGGGAGAGATAGTAGGAACTGTCGATGCTGGAGAATCTGAGATAACATGGTGTAGGACTGGATGAACACAGCAGGCCAAGCAGCATCAGAGGAGCAGGAAAGCTGACGTTTCAGGTCGAGACCCTTCTTCAGAAATGGGGGAGGGGAAGGGAATTCTGAAATAAATAGGGAGAGAGGGGGAGGTGGATGGAAGATGGATAAAGGAGAAGATAGGTGGAGAGGAGACAGACAGGTCAAAGAGGCGGGGTTGGAGCCAGTAAAGGTGAATGTAGGTGGGAAGTTAGGGAAGGGATAGATCGGTCCAGGGAGGACGGACAGGTCAAGGAGGCGGGATGAGGTTAGTGGGTAGGAGATGGGGGTGGGGCTTGAGGTGGGAAGAATGGTTAGGGAGGCGGGGACAAGCTGGGCTGGTTTTGGGATGCGGTCGGGGGAGGGGAGATTTAGAAGCTTGTGAAGTCCACATGGGAACCCTGCAGCCCAAGGGTATCAAAGCGAAATATGAGATACTGTTCCTGTAGCTTTCAGGTGGCATCATTGTGACAATGCAGGAGGCCCAGGATGGACATGTCGTCCAAGGAGTGGGAGGGGGAGTTGAAATGGTTCGCGACTGGGAGGTGTAGATGTTTGTTGCGAACTGAGCGTAGGTGTTCCACAAAGCGGTTCCCAAGCCTCCGCTTGGTTTCCCCGATGTAGAGGAGGCCACAATGGGAACAGCGGATACAGTATACCACATCAAACAGATGTTCACCTGCACATCTGCTATTCCATTGGATGTGGAAGTCACTGACAAGATAGCATTTGTTGCCCATCGTTCACACCCCTTGGACTGAGTGGCATTTAAGCAATTTTAGAGGGTGGTTAAGAGTCACCCACTGACATGGAGCCATATGTAGGCCAGAGCATGTAAGGACAGCAGATTTCCTACCATAAAGGACATTAATAAATCTGATGAGTTTTTACAATAAACAATGAAAATGTCATGGTCATCATTTCTGAGACTTTATTTACTGTATTTAAATTCCAATTTTGCCCCAGTGATAGCTGTTCATGAAGCATTACCCTGGACATCTGAAATTGCTAATCAAGTGACATTACTACAACATCACTGCTTCCCTAATTAGTGACGGTAGTGCTGTTTAATGTCATGGGAGAATAGGATACTCCCTTGTTATCAGCCCAAACTCGTTGCATTTGGACATGGGATACTTCAGTATTTGAGGAGTCATGAATCATGCTGAGCATTGGGCAATCATTGACATACATCCCCACTTCTAACCTTATGAAGGAAGGAAGATCATTGATGGAGCAGCTGAAGATAGTTGAGCCTAGGACAGTACACTGAGGAACTCCTGCAGAGATATCCTGTGGCTGACATGGTTACTGAGCTGTTTGCAGACCTATGGGAGATAAGAATTATGTAAGCGCGTCGTGTCCTTTTAGTTCAATATTCTCTTGCTGCAATGTAAAAGGAAATTCAATAACAAAGCCAAAGAAAAATGATTGGAGAAGGAATAACAATCATGAACATCAACTTTGCACAAAGAAGAAGCTGGCTGTTCACAAGAAGAAAAAAGGTGAAGCAGCAGATGTAGAAGCTAGGAAACTCTTGTTGGAGTAGATTGCAGAACTCTTTAAATTTATCTGGGCACTTTTTCGAAAAATCCCTATGGTTTATTCTGTTACAATCCTTGTAGTCCCATAGGTCTCATTATATTTCTCCTTCTCTTCTGCGTGTAAATGTCTTATTGGAGTCAAGAGTCAACATTGCAGAAGTTATGTCTGATTGTCAAGTAATTATCCTGATATGTACAGAATCAAAGTTACTTTGGTTTACAGTTGTATAAAGAAGGCAACATGACTGCTTCCTAGAATTCAGAAATTAATGCTAGATAAACATCTCGTCAACGAAAATCTTTCTCACAGTTAAATTGAGGTGGTTGTGTACTGGAGCTTTCAAAGTCACATGACAATTGCTTCTCTGCAACTGTGGAAACTTACTAATCTACAGAGCTGGACTACACACTCCATTAGGGGTTCCATTTAAAATACAACAAACAGAGCTATATGGTCTTCAGTAAAGTGTTCGACAAGGCTCTTCATGGTAGACTGGCTGGCAAGGTTAGATCACATGGAATACAGGAAGAACTAACTATTTGGATACAGAACTGGCTCGAAGGTAGAAGACAGATGGTGGTATTGGAGGGTGGCTTTTCAGACCGGAGGCCTGTGACCAGCGATGTGCCAGAAGGATCAGAGCTGGGTCCACTGATTTTTGTCATTTATATAAATGATTTGGAACACAGGAGATATGGTTAGTCGGTTTGCAGATGACACCAAAATTGGAGGTGTAGTGGATAGCAAAGAAGGTTACCTCAGAGTACAACGGGATTTTGATCAGATGGGCCAATGGGTCGAGGAGTGGCAGATGGAGTTTAATTTAGATAAACGTGAGGTGCTGCATTTTGGAAAGGCAAATCAGGGCAGGGCTTATACACTTAATGGTAAGGTCCTGGGGAGTGTTGCTGGACGAAGAGACCTTGGAGTGCAGGTTCGTAGTTCCTTGAAAGTGTAGTCGCAGGTGGAGAAGATACTGTAGAAGGCATTTGGTTTGCTTGCCTTTATTGGACAGTGCATTGGATATAGGAGCTGGGAAGTCATGTTGAAGCTATGTAGGACATTGGTTAGGCCACTTTTGGAATATTGTGTGCAGTTCTGGTCTCCCTGCTACAGGAAGGATGTTGTGAAACTTGAAAGGGTTCAGTAAACATTTACAAGGATGTTGCCAGGGTTGGAGTGTTTGAGCTACAGGGAGAGGCTGAATAGGCTGGGGCTACTTTCCCTGGAGTGTTGGAGGCTGAGGAGTGACGATTACAGAGGTTTATTAAATCATGAGGGGCATGGATAGGGTAAATAGACAAGGTATTTTCCCCGGGATGGGGGAGTCAAAAACTAGAGGGCATAGGTTTAAGATGAGAGGGGAACAATTTAAAAGGGACATAAGGGACAACTTTTTCATGCAGAGGATGGTGCGTGTATGGAATGAGCTGCCAGAGGAAATGGTGGAGGCTAGTACAATTACAGCATTTAAAAGGCATCTAAATGGGTATCTGAATAGGAAGGGTTTAGACCGATATGGGCCAAATGCTGGCAAATGGGACTAGATTTATCTATCATATCTGGTTGGTACGGACGAGTTGGGCCGAAGGGTCTGTTTCTGTGCTCTACATCTCCATGACTCTAAAAGCCTGCCTGAAGAAAGCATGCATGATTTTCTTTATACCATTTTGTGCAGCAATCTGACTAATGTGACAAAGGACACATGAGACTGCATGACCATCCCTAATAGCTAAGAAAAAAAGTCACAAGACAGTGAGGTCACTTTCATTTAGTACTTTTCTCCAAGTGAAAGTAAAATTCAGCCAGTAATTGATAAAACCCACTTAACGGTCTCAAGGGAGAAGTATATTCTCCTGAAGCATAAAAGGGCAAGATGTCTAAATAAGATGGTCTAGCTCCAAAACCCTATGAAATCAGAATTGATGTGTACAAAATAATATTCTCTTGCAAACCCTCTTGCGTCAAGATTTCAAATTGACCTCCTAATCCTCTTAAAGTTCACAGCATAGAAATAAGGAGATTGCCAGAAGGAAAGTCCTGTCTCCAGTGCAGAGCTTTCTTACCTCTCCCAAAAAAACAGTCAGAGGTTTCAGAGCAAGAATGATGACTGGCAGTCAAAGAGAGTATCCAAAAATCACCAAAGCATCAAAAACTAGTGGTAGGGCAGAGAACTAGACATTTTTTGGAACCTGCCAAGTTAAAAGCTAACAAAAAGAAGAAAATTTTTTACGAAAATAAATTGACGGGAGATATATAAAGAAACGGCTAAAACTTCTACAGGTGTATAAAAATTAAGGGAGTAACTAAAGTAAATGTGGAACTCTTAGAGGATGCAACTAGGAAATTAACAGCAGGGCACATGGGGTTGGCAGATTATGCAAACAAAGAACTTATGTTGGTCTTCACGACGGAGAACATTATTAATATCCCAAAGGCAACAGATAAGCAAGGTGCAGATGGGAGGAAAGATCTTGTAACAGCCTTCCTCACATGGAGAAAAGTATTTGATACACACATGGGACTAAGGGCAGACAAGTTGCCAGGACTTGATGGCTTACATTAAAGGGTTTTAAAGGTAATGGCTGTAAATATAGTAGGGGCATTGGTCAAAATATTCCATAACTCACTGGATTCCAGGCTATGCCCACATCCCAAGTCCAAATAATTTTTTCTTTGTG
The DNA here is from genome assembly GCF_021869965.1 of Rhincodon typus. Lineage (NCBI taxonomy): Eukaryota > Metazoa > Chordata > Chondrichthyes > Orectolobiformes > Rhincodontidae > Rhincodon > Rhincodon typus. Next base: position 23,902,422 of record NC_063338.1, read on the forward strand.
TTAGTGGATGATTGAGACCTACTAGCATGCAGTAGTGCTATAAAAAGAACATTGATTGGACTCCCCCAACAATCCTAAGCTACAAGGTAGGACTCCAAAAAAAAAAGGTATGCTCTATATTTTGAAGAGTTCAGATTCAGAAGCCCTGGCTAGAAATGTAGAATTTTATCTAGTGTAAAGCAGAAGGAGTGGAGTGGTAACTTAATGGGTATTGTCATTCCTGGCAAGTATCAACTCATTGTTTTACACTCCTTAACTTTCTATAGACTTGGTAAAATACTTGAAAGTGAAAAAGCATTCTGTGCAAAAATGTTCATTTGAAAGGTACGCGCTGATTTGGTTCCACTGACGCCCTGAACTTAACAGGAAGTCAGAAATGTTCCACATATGGCTCAGCATGGGCAACATACCATGAAAATAAGGAGGCCTTGTGCGCTACTCTATATAATGTATCATTTTTGTAAATTCTGTCAAAAAAATCAAAATCAGAAATTGGCAGGCAGGCAGCAGGATCATAAAGTGCACGACACTGCCCTTGTTTGGACTTCTACCCCTTCTGTCAACGTCTCCACCTAGGGTCAGACCCTTTTAATACTGAAGAAGGAGCAGGAATTAACATCTTATTTAAGAACTTTCCTCCTTACAGATCTTTGAATATCAAGACCAAACATGGGGCAATATACTTCCATTATTCAAGTTGTGGGAAAAAGTTACCTCACAATTTCCATTTCTTTAGCATTATTACAAACAAATAATGTTGTGTTCCAAAAATCGTTGCCAATATTACCAAGTCATAACTATTTCTCATCTATTCACAAGTTGTCAATACCCTTCCTCTCCTTCGAAGCCTTGCAAAAGAAAAACAGCTAAAGAGCTTTGAGAAGTAAAAATTTCAAGTTCCACCCACACTGATTATGAAATGCATCTGCCTGTGGATATCAAGCTGTGGAATATGTGACGCATGGTGATTACTAGTTCTATTCACTGTGATCTAATTTATAGTGAAACCCGAAAATTCTTTGAAGATAGGCATAAAGACATGAATTCAAATGATTCAATTTGGATGATAAATTAAATTACAAAAATGAGGAAAGATTGTATTTATGCATCACCTTATCACATATTTCAGAAACATCACAAAGCGTTTCACATCAATAAATTACTAAGTGGTGAACAGTGTGCAGCAATTTTGAACACAGCATGAGATCGTGACAGCTCAGAATTGTAACCAGTTTCAGATCTTAAGAATTTCTACGATTTTTATATGCGTACACTTCAGGCAATTTACCAGTACTCTAATAAATGTAAAGAACTGCATTTCGAGCGAGAAAATCAAATAGCGTTTAATTAATCAAAAGGTCTACAAATGCTGCAAAGACACATTCTAATAATCCAAACATTATATTTTTTTTTCCCAAAGTTATTCCAAAATTATTAGCCAGTCATAATTCATTAAAAGTTTTGGTAGAATGTTAGATTTATTAAAATGTATTTGCCAGATATTTACGATGAATGAATTGGTAAATATTATCAGTTTCTGGAGTGAATTGCTGGTTGAACTTGATCCTGGAGTGCAGGGAAGTTGGGATCTGGCGTTAGTTAATGTCTTTGTTCATGCCTATAATCAATCTGTTCTTGGCTGGTTAGGCACCTCATTCATGTGAAGCATTGATACACATTCATACACGAACACAAAAGATGATGCCTTTCATTATTTCTTAATGCATTCCTAATCACTAATGAGCTCACCCTTTGAAAAGCGAGTCAAGTATTGAATAAGTCTGTATTATTGTATTCTCCCTGAAAGAAATGCATGTAGTAATTTCGATTCACTGTTCTACTGCTCTTTAAGTGGTACACATTGCTAAGCCCACGTTGGGAATTCTTTTATTCAAACTTGATAATTAGATTCTCTATTACCTACCCTTAAGAGAAATTGCTGCGTGACCTTTTGATTATCAATTTGGAGTAATTGCCAAAAAAAATCCTTTTATCTTTGGATCTAACATCCTCGTTCAACAAAAGGACAGTCTTATAATTAAAGCTGAAGTCTTTGTTCAAAAGTTCCCTTCACTGTGCACCACATTATAGGTGAGGAAACAAGGCCTCCACAGGGAATCTTCCTATAAATAAGATTTGCCACAAAAATTTTCAGTCAAATTACAAAAATGATTACAATTCAAAACTTTTATTTCTTTTAGAAGGATTCCATAAAGCCAATGTTCCATTGAACTGCTCCTGAAAATGAATGTAATGTAGATTACACAAGGGGAAGGGTTTGGCACAGAATTGGTATTCCAGAATCCTAGGTGACATTTCTGAGGATACGGGCTTGAATTCCATAATGGCAAAATTTTGAATTCAATTTAAAAACCTGGAATAAAAAGCTCGTCTAATGGAGACCATGTGACTTCTGTCAATTGTTGGAAAAAGCCATCTGATACACCAATGTCCTTTAGGGAAGGAAATCTGTCATCCTGACCTGGTCTGGCCTACGTGTAACTCCAGATCCATAGCAATTAACTACCTTCTGGGCAATTTGGGATGGATAATGAAAGCTGGCCTAACCAATGACAAACACATCCCATGAATAAACACAAAAAAGTTGAAAAATGAAGAATAATCATCGATGATCATACTGTTTTTGAATACCACTGCACATAGCCTTGTCAATAGCCTTGTCAATAGCCTTGTCAATAGCCTTGTCAATAGCCTTTTTGGTGACTCTGAACTAGTGAGGATATAATAATGTAAATTCCAAAGAAAGCAATGTACTATGGATGCTGGAGGTCTGACATAAAAACTGAAAGTACTGGAAAACTCAGGTCTGGCAGCTCCTGAAGAGAGAAAAGCAGAGTTAATGTTTTGAGTCCAATATGACTCTTCTCCCCTGAATGAAACACCAATGCAACCACTGCAAAGTTTGCTATATCCATGACAACTCTGCCATTTAGGAAGACGGGACTCTGGTTGAAAGCAGATAAAGGGTTATGTAGGGAAGACCATCAGGATGAGGCACATTTAGAGAACTCCTCACTGACTGTTGCCATTCTTGGTTTCTAACTCAGGCCACCATGGTCACAAGGCACCTGACCTCCTTCTCCCATTTTCCAATAAACAAACATCAACATAAACTAGCATCCACTAATCTCTTACCCTACCTGACCATGCCAATGATGAGCAATGAGTGGATTATGTCTTGGTATGGTAACTGCTCTGCCCAGCTCCTAGAGAGTTGTGAACACAGCCCAGTCCATCACGGAAGCCAACCTTTCATCCATTGACTCCATCTACACTTCTTGGGAAGGCAGCCAACTTAATCAAAGACCCCTCCCATACCAGTTAGAATCTCTTCCAACCTCTTCTGTTTGGCAGAAGATATGAAAGCTTAAACACAAGTACTAACAGATTGAAGAACAGCTTCTTTCCTGCTGTTATTAGACTTCTGAATGGACCTCTCGAATTTTAAATTTAATGTTGATCTCATTCTTTATGCACCTTCTCTGCAGTCATAACATTGTTTTCTTTGCTCTGTTCTATTACTTTAATGCACTTTGTATGGTATGATATGCCTGTACTGCACTCAAAACTTTTCACTGTACCTAGGTACATGTGACAATAATAAATCAAATTTTAAAAAAAGTCAGTCAGCATCCTTTCCTATGCACCCGTTACTGCTGTGAATAATAAAGCATCATATTTGCGCAATCTATTTTAATGTAATAATTGCAGGTTGTAAATAAATCCTACCTGTATCTCTATCTTCCTTGGCAATGTACTTGCTTCTGTTTGCCTTTCAAGTATTTCTTCTAGCGCTCTTTCTTGAGGTCTCAATGGTGAAATGTGGTTTACTCCTCATATGTTACAAAAGATTGAGCCTCATTTCAAGTCAGTTGCACCTTGGAATGAAACATCACTGGCCACATGCTTGGGATATGCTCCTTGGTATTTTGGCATCATCTTTGAGTGGTTCCCCAAGTTATTTTCCTTTATTCTTTCATGGTATATTACCACTAGCAAGGATGACTTTTCTGGTCCAAACCTAATTTCCCTTGGCAGAGTGGGTTTGCTCAGGAATTTCAGAGGGCAGTTCAGAGTTGACCAGATTGGTGTGGGTCTGAAGTCACACCTAGGCCAGGCCAGGTAAGGACAGCATGTTGACAATGCGGGTACTGAGTCACAAAGTGGGCTTTGGCAGATGGCCCCTAACCTTGCCATCTGTGTCAGCACTGGCAAAATGAATGGCTACAAGTGGCAAGGACTTCTTCTCGAAGGGGATGAGGGGTTTAGGGGTGGACATGACCCTTCCAGTGGCTGCCTTGATGTATTTGTATGTCAATTTGTCCTGAAAGCTGATGAAACAAAACAGATGAGGCCAGCAGCGGAGGAGTGGAAAGCAAAAATGTTTGAGGTGAATGGCAAGGGAAAATGGGCACATCTTGTGGTGTCCCACTCCAGTAAATTCTAATGGTGGGTCCAGGCCACCAAATTTTCTGGAAGTGGAGACAGACAGAAAAGAACAGGCCATGAGTTTCGGAAGTCGCCAGATCATACAGGAGTGGGATAATGTGAGGAAGTAGAGGAAACCAGGAGTGAACTATGATAAATAAAATGAATACTGCACTACAAATATCATGTCTTAAAAGTTGCATGTAATTTTAAAATTTATATATTTTTTTAATTGCTTTAAAGCGCCATCTAGTGGCAGAGTAGTGTGAAGGACCATGGTTAATTTGTTCAGAATGGGAAATCCTGTAGCATGAAGAAAAACGTTGGCAGCTAATTCATGATCATAAAACTTTAGAAAATGTCAGAAATATTTACTCCAATATGGGGCACGTATCACACTGTATCACACAATGGACTTATCACAGCTTTAGAAATAACTATTCTGGCCAAAAGTCTGTATCTCCACCTGACGTCCACACGGGCGTTTAACACTAAAATGTACGTCACTGGCTGAACCAATGTACCTCATCATTGAAAGTCAACAATGTCTCTCCCACCATAACCCTGAAGAAAACCTCCACAAGAGATGGCCAAGACCTGGTTATACTGGCTGGCCTTATAAGGGGTAGAAGTTCCTTCTGCCTGTGACAAAGCCAATGCACGAGGCTACCTGGCAGATTGAGATTTGTCTGCAATATGAGAAGTGACAAAGCCGTCAATGCCACTGTATTCTCAACCATACTTCTGTTCTCAATTTCAGGTTAAAAGCTAATTTTTTCCTTCTCCAGATTCAGCATGAGCTTCACGTGAACAAGGGTATATTAAATCTCTTGAATATGTGGATGACTTTGGGGACTTCTGCTGCTTCTGAAGTTAATAAGGCTCACAATATTGATACTGTTGTCTAGGAGGAATGAACAAACAAAGCATTGAAAAATCAATAGCATTGGTATTCTGTGGGTACATGTGATTTTCTGAGCAATATTAGAAAATGCAATGGAAGGCTTCACTGTTCATTGTGCAAATAATGAAAACGGGGAGGGAAATCTGTTCAAGCCATTAAACAACTTGGGTGAAATTAAGATATTTACATAAGGATGCACTGTTAGCTAGGGATCTGATTTCTAAGACACTTTAATCAGGTTTGTGAACAGAAAAATTCACAATTGGCACTACTGGTACTGCAATAATATTTGCTTCTTCTTACAAACACAATTTAGTTTCTAAATTAACTTGAAAAATAACATGCTGCAAAATGTCACATTAACGCAGACAAAAATGTACCAATGGTCCAAATTTATTTTGTTCACTCATGGCATATGGGCATCACTGGCTGGACCAGTATTTATTGCCCATCCCTAATGACCCTTCAGAAGGTGTTGGCGAGCTGCCTTCTTGAATTGCTGCAGTCTATGGGGGTTTAGGTACACCTACAGAGATAACAAGGATAAGAAGAGTCTAGGCCCGAAACGTCAGCCTTCCTGCTCCTCTGATGCTATTTGGCCTGCTGTGTTCATCCAGCTCTACACCTTGTTATCTCAGATTCTCCAGCATCGGCAGTTCCTACTATCTCTGAAACAATTTTTACACCTACAGAGATGTTTGGGAGGGAGTTCCAGGTTTTGACCAAGCGCCATAAAAGGCAGAATGAAGGAGCAGTTCTAAGGTGTGCGTGTGCTTGAACTAGAAGCTAACTTAGTAGAGCTTCAGAGCAGATTATTCCAGGAACCAAAACTTTATACAAATTCCCTTTTAGCGACAATTTGGAAACAGTATGGCGAAAGTCTTTGACAATTTGTTTGAACTTATCTAAAATGTACTGAAGACATACAGAACCAGACATTTGCTGGATGAATCCCTTTTGTGTTTGAATGGACTGACCGCTGGCCCAATGGCAATAATTACCCTTGGTCCTGATGTGTTAAAGGGAAGTGGCCATAGAATCATACAGTGATAGAGCAAGGAACAGGCCCTTTGGCCCAACTCATCCATGCCAACCAGGTTTCCTAAAATAAACTGGCCCCATTTGCCTGCGTTTGGTCCATATTCCACTAAATCATTTCTATTCAAATGACCAAGTTATCATTCCTGATATATCGATTGAACTGGTTGAAAGGTTGCAGTGTGGACCTCAGGTGAAAGCACAGTCAAATGCGCCTATAACATATGAACTAACAAACAAAGAGCAGAAGTAAATCATTCCCCTTTCAAGTCTCCTCTGCCATTAAATAATATTATGGCTGACCTGATTGTAAACCCAAATCTCTATTCCCACCTACTCCCAATAACCTTTCATTCCCTGCTTAACAAGAATCTATCTACCTCTGTCTGAAAAATATTCTTCCAATAACTTTTCAGAAAGAGAGTTCCAAAGATGCATGACCCACTGCCAGAGAGAAAAAAAAATACATCACCTGTTTTAAATGGATGACTCCTGATTTTAAGCAGTGACAGTTAAACAAAGCATTGTAAAATCAATACCATTGGTTTTCTGTGATTTTCTGAACAATATTAGAAAATCCGATGGAAGGCTTCATTGTTTAGTGTGCAAACAATGAAAATGATGAGGGAAATCTGCTCAAATTAGTGAACAACTTAGGTGAAATTAAGGTATTTACTTTCATGTTAAGTTTGAGGCACAGAAGAGTGAGACTAAGACTGGTGTTTTAAACTTAAAAATAACTACAAGTAATGAAGACAAAGCTGGCTAGGAGAACGGTCATCACCCTTGACTAAATGAGGGAGTTAAAGATAGTATCAAAGGAATGAAAAGTATTCAATTCTGTGAAGATTAGTAACACGTCAGAAGATTGGACAGAATTTAAGTTCCATAAAGAATGACTGAAAAGATAATAATGGAGAAATGAAAGTACAAAGGAAAGCTGGATACAAATATAAAAATAAATAGCAAGAATTTCTAAAATTAGTTAAAGGAAAAATATCAGATGGAACATGAGCCTTGGTATCCTGGCTCAGAAGTAGGGGCACTACCATTGTGCTACAGAAGGCCAGATACCTATTGCTTATAATGTATGTTTGTAGCTTTGAGCATGTGTATGTTAAAGTGCTGTCAATCACTACACCCGCATCAGGATAAGATGCGTTAGTCCTATGACTTGTAATCAGTTTGTCAACAGTAAGTAGAAGTCAGATGTATACCCTTAGCCTTAACTAAATATATTACTGTACGCAGTCTCATCTTCAAAACAAAGAAACCACATTATTGTTTTATCGATCCTTGTCATGTAATTTGTATGCTTATTTTAAAAAAAAACATAACATGGTTGTAACATGATCTTTGAAGAGAAATACACAAACCTCAACCCTACTTATGCAGAAGAAAATTTTAGTGAAAATGAAACGATATCAAGCCTCACCATGTGCAAGTGATCCTGTGGTTCAGTAGGTGACCTACACTCTGCACTGTACCTTGATTCTAGGACATCTTTGCACCTTGCAGCTGTCATACAGCAGGGCCTGGTAAGACTGCTGTAAATTTGGGAAAGTTAATCAGTATATAGCGATCTGTCACAAAGTTTAAGCAGTAACAGAGAATCCAGATAGTCTAATTTTAAGCAAGACTCAAGTAAGAGAGACACCATTATTCCTGCTTATGGTTCAAAGAACAAAGAACAAAGAAAATTACAGCACAGGAACAGGCCTTCGGCCTTCCAAGCCTGCGCCGATCCAGATCCTCTATCTAAACCTGTCACCTATTTTCCAAGGATCTGTATCCCTCTGCTCCCTACCCATTCACGTACCTGTCTAGATACATCTTAAATGACGCTATCGTGCCCACCTCTACCACCTCTGCTGGCAACGCATTCCAGGCACCCACCACCCTCTGCGGAAAGAACTTTCCACGCATATCTCCCTTAAACTTTTCTCCTCTCACCTGGAAATCATGAGCCCTAGTAATTGAGTCCCCCACTCTGGGGAAAAAGCTTCTTGCTATCCAACCTGTCTTTACCTCTCATGATTTTGTAGACCTCAATCAGGTCCCCCCTCAACCTCCATCTTTCTAATGTAAATAATCCTAATCTACTCAACCTCTCTTCATAGCTAGTGCCCTCCATACCAGGCAACATCCTGGTGAACCTCCTCTGCACCCTCTCCAAAGCATCCACATCCTTTTGGTAATGTGGCGACAAGAACTGTATGCAGTATTCTAAATGTGGTTGAACCAAAGTCCTATACCACTGTAACATGACCTGCCAACTCTTGTACTCGATACTCCGTCCGATGAATGAAAGCATGCCGTATGCCTTCTTGACCACTATCGACCTGCATTGCCACCTTCCGGGTACAATGGACCTGAACACCCAGATCTCTCTGTGCATCAATTTTCCCCAGGGCTTTTCCATTTACCATATAGTTCGCTCTTGAATTGGATCTTCCAAAATGCATCACCTCACATTTGCCTGGATTGAACTCAGGAGGTTCTTTCAGGAGGTTAAGTTAAAATACTATAGACAACAGGCTAGACAGAAGAATCCATCCAGTAGCAGCCAGAGGAAGCCTGTAAAAAAAAGTTTTATTTGCTGTTTTATCTTACTTTTGAGCTTTATAGTTCCCGTTCACACTCGGATCATTGCTTTGTGGGTGGAGCTTAGGTTAAATTCAGCAGAAATCATTAAGAGTTCAACAGCACTAGACTGCACTCAAGCAGAAACACAGGACCAGCTAAGACAGTGGCCACTCAATGTATTGCAATTCAGAGCTTAACATAGTTAAGCAGAGCTGTCACATTTCAGATAATGCCCTAACACACCAGGAAAATATGCAAAACCGACCATAAAGTTTCCATCAGTCAACAGATCTCCTGTGGGAGTTCACTTTGTTCTAAAAATTCGTCAAGATACTTTTTCTGGACTTTGATATTTCCAAACTAGATTTTTTTTTTAATAAAGTGCCATTAAAATTAAACTTATTTTCCAGTAATAATTGTTCTAGGTCATTCAGCCTTGAAGGTCATTTGTTCAGTCAAGAAATCATGACTGATCTGTGAGCCAATTTCATATCCCTTTAATATCTTTTTATTTGCAAAAATATACTTTATTCATATAAATAAATTTTTAGGTACATACACAGTTAAAATATCCATTCTGGTCTATACTGTTTTTACATACAGAGAATAAAATAAACATTGGCATACGTCTTTCTCTATATTTACAATTAACCTCTTGGCATTTAGCTGAGGCATCAGCAGGATCCAGTTACTAAATGGACCCCTGCTTTGCTTTGGCAGAAGGACCTTACACAGTGGTCTTTCCCCACTGCGCCTTTGCAGCAGCTGCTCCAGGCTTTAGTGCGTCCCTCAGCACATGGTCCTGGGCCTTGGAATGTGCCAGTCTGCAACACTCAGTCGGGGTCAACTCTTTCAACTGGAAGACCAGCAAGTTTTGGGCAGACCAAAGTGCATCTTTCACCACGTTGGTGGTCCTCCAGGCGCAGGTTATGTTGGTCTTGGTGCGTCCCAGGAAACAGATTGTAGAGCACAGAATCCCGCGTCACGGAGCCGTTTGGGACGAACCTCAATGAAAACCACTGCATTTCCCTCCAGACGTCCTTTGCATAGGCACATTCCAGAAGGAGGTGTTTGGCAGTCTCGCCCCCTCCGCAGCCACTTTGAGGGCAGTGTGCGGTGGCGCAGAAAGTCTGGGCATGCATGAAGGATCTCACAGGCAGGGTCAGTTAATACAGGACTAAAGGTGTTATATCTGAATGCATGCAGTATAAGAAAGAAGGTAAATGAGCTTGTGGTGCAGATTGAAATTAGCAGATATGATGTGGTGGGAATCATAGAGATATGGCTGCAAGGGGATCAGGATTGGGAGAGGAACATCCAAGGATATACACCTTATTGAAAAGATAGGCAGGTGGGCAGATGAGGTGGGGTTGCCTTATTAGTAAGAAATGAAATAAAATCAGATGGTGTAAAATCTGTGTAGGTAGAATTGAGGAACTGCAGAGGTAAAAAAAGAACATAGTTGGAATTATGTACATGCCTTCAAGCTGGGGCGCAAGATACTCCAGGAGATAGAAAAGGTATGTAAGAAAGACAAAGTCACAGTTATCATGGAGGATTTCAATATGCAGGTGGACTGGGAAAATCATGTTGGTAGTGGATTGCAAGAAAAGGAATTTATAGAATGTCCACGAGATGGCTTTTTGGAGCAGCTTATGGCAGAGCCCATGAGGGAACAGGCAATACTGGATTTAGTGTTGTGCAATGAGGCAGACTTGATAAGGGAGCTTAAGGTGAAGGAACCCTTAGGAGGCAATGATCGTAATATGATAGAATTTACACTGCAATTTGAGAGGGAGAATATAGAATCAGAGGTAATGGTATTACATCTGAATAAAGGCAACTACAGAGGCATGAGGGAGGAGCTGGGTAGATTTGACTGGGAGAGGAGCCTAGCAGGGAAGACAGTTGAACAGCAATTGCAGGAATTTCTCGGAGTAATTCAGGAGACACAGGAAAAATTCATCCTTAGGGAAAAGAAGCATGGTACAGGGACAACGAAGCAACCATGGCTGACTAGGGAAGTCAGGGATAGCATAAAAGCAAAAGAGAAAGCTGGGTCCAGACCCGAAACGTCAGCTTTCCTGCTCCTCTGATGCTGCCTGGCCTGCTGTGTTCATCCAGCTTGACACCTTGTTATCTCAGACTCCAGCACTGGCAGTTCCTACTATCTCAGAGAAAGCATATAATGTGGCGAAGGGCAGTGGGAAACCAGAGGATTGGGAAGCTTACAAAGACCAACAGAGGGCAACAAAAAAAGAAATAAGGAGGGAGAAGATTAAATATGAGGGTAAGCTAGCCATTAATATAAAGGAGGACTGTAAGAGTTGCTTTAGATATATAAAGGGCAAAAGAGAGACAGAAGTGGACATTGGACCACTGGAAAATGACACTGGAGAGATGGAATGCCGAGGAACTGAATAATTATTTGTGTCAGTCTTTACAGTGGAATACATGAGTAATATCCCAAAAATTTGAGAGAGTCAGGGAGCAAAGCGGAGTATGGTGGCCATCAACAAGGAGAAAGTGCTAGAAAAACTGAATAGCCTGAAGGTGAATAAATCACTTGGACCAGATAGACTACACCCCAGAGTTCTTAAGGACATAGCTGAAGAGATAGTGGATGCATTAACGGTGATCTTTCAGGAATTGCTAGAGTCAGGGAGGGTCTCAGAAGACTGGAAAATTGCTAACGTAACATTCTTGTTTAAAAAGGGAGTAAGGCATAAGACTGAAAATTACAGGTCGATTAGCCTAACCTCGGTCAAAGGTAAGATCTTAGAGACCGTTGTGAAGGATGAGATTTCTGAATATTTGGAAGTGTATGGTAAAATAGGGCAAAGTCAGCATGGCTTCATCAAGGGGAGGTCATACCTGACAAATCAGTTAGAATTCTTTGAGGAAGTAATGAGCAGGATAGACCAAGGAGAGCCAATGGATGTTATCTACCTGGACTTCCAGAATGCCTTTGACAAGGTGCCACACAAGAGGCTGCTGAGTAAGATAAGAGCCCATGGTGTTAGAGGCAAGGTGCTAGCATGGATAGAAGATTGGCTGTCTGGCAGAAAGCAGAGAGTGGGGATAAAAGGGTCTTTCTCAGGATGGCAGCTGATGACAAGTGGTGTTCCGCAAGGGTCCACATCTTTTCACTTTATATATTAATGATCTAAATGAAGGAAATGAGGACATTCTGGCTAAGTTTGCAGACGATACAAAGATAGGCAGAGGGACAGGTAGTATTGAGGAGGCAGGGAGGCTGCAGAAGGATTTGGACAGGTTAGGAGAGTGGGCAAAGAACTGGCAGATGGAGTACAACGTGGGAAAGTGTGAGGTCATGCACTTTGGTAAGAAGAATAGAAGCATGGACTATTTTATAAATGGAGAGAATAATTCAGAAATTCTGAAGTGCAAAAAGATTTGGGAGTTCTAGTCCAGGATTCTCTCAAGGTAAACTTGCAGGTTGAGTCAGTAGTTAGGAAGGCAAATGCAACTTCGGCGTTTATTTTGAGAGGACTTGAATATAAAAGCAGGGATGTACTACTGAGACTCCGTAAGACTCTGGTCAGGCCACATTTGGAGTGTTGTGCACAGTTTTGGGCCCCATATCTCAGGAAAGATGCACTGGCCCTGAAGCAGGTTCAGAGGAGGTTCACGAGAATGGTTCCTGGAATAAAAAGCGTAACATATGAGGAACGTTTGAGGACTCCAAATCTATACCTGATAGAGTTTAGAAGGATGAGGGGACATCTAATTGAAACTTACAGAATACTGAATGGCCTGGAAAGAGTGGATGTTGAGAAGATGCTTCCATTGGTAGGAGAGACTAGGACACAGCTTCAGAGTAAAGGGAAGACCTTTTGGAATGGAGATAAGGAGAAACTTCTTCAGCCAGAGAGTGGAGAATCTATGGAATGCACTGCTACAGAAGGCTGTGGAGGCCAGGTCATTGAGTACATTTAAGGTGGAGATAGGTAGGTTCTTGATTGGCAAGGGGATCAAAGGTTACAGGGAGAAAGGGATTGAGAAACTTATCAGCCATGATTGAATGGTGGAGCAGACTCAATGGGTTGAATGGCCTAATTTCTGCTCCTATGTCTTATGGTGTCATAGATCCACAAAATTACAGACTCAAAATTATCATAGATCCAACAATCATTATTTGCAAAGAAGCATTCCAAACAACTAGAAACGTAGATGTCTTTTGCAATGTCAATCTTGATATTAATGACGGTACCACCACATCCTCTGCTCCACATCAATCAGAAATTGTGTAGATAAGATTTTAAACATTTTAAATTCCCAAAAATAAAATATTGGTTTTATGAAGTCTCTCTTCATTTGACCCTGGAATTCAAGTAAGACTTGAAACCTTGAGCTTTTAGCTAATCAGAGAAAACCAGCATATTTTGTACAGAATGGCTCATTCACGACAAACCTAATAGAATTCTTTGAAGAGTTGATTAAATTCGTGGAGAGGGAACATCTGTGGATGTTATTCTTATGAACTTGCGTGAGACAGTTGACATTAATACTTTCACAAGCTGTTGTTAAAGTTTAAACTCATGATTTTGAATACCAATGATTGGCCAATTTCGGACATTCGCTGGGTGACCTGAAACAGAAGTGACGAGTACAGCTACTCTCTTTAGAAGGATGTGATCATTAGCATCCTGACAGGATTTCTGTAAGATGGGATAGAAAGTTCTCTATCCAAAGTTTTCCCAATACAAATCTATGTAGCATTTTCAGTGATGAAGATGAAGCTTAAAATTATGAAGAAATATAGTTGGCCAATCAGTCCTTCACAACCACATCATCATTCAATGACACCATGGCTGATCTCCTACTTGATCACCATTTTCCTGCACTGTCTCTACATCTCTTGAAGTTTTTAAGATGTAGAAATCTATTGATCTGCCTCGAATACGTTCAGTGACTGAGCCTTCAGAGGCCTCTGGGGCAGAGAATTTCAATGATTCACCACCCTCTTAGTGAAGGCATTCCTCATGTCAATCCTAAACATTTGTCCCTTATTCTAAGATTGCACATCCTGGTTCAAGATACCTTCTCCTTCCCCACATTCATCCATCCTAAGCTGTGGGAAACATTCTCCTTGCATCCACTGTGTTGATCTGTGCAAGAATTTTATACATTTGAATGAGATAAATTCGCAATTTTCTAAACTCCAGAGAATATGGACACAGCCGATTTAATCTTTCCTTAATCCCACCATCGCAGGAATTAGTTTGGTTAACTTTTGCAACACAAACTCTATGGCAAGTATTTCTTTTTTAGGTAAAGTGTCTGATAATATAACACAACACTCCAGGTGCAGAATCACCAAGATTCTATATAATTGAAGTAGGATAGCTCTACTTTCATACTCAGATCTTCTTATAATAAAGATAATATATTATCTACTTCCTCTATAGCTTGCTGTGCCTACATGTTAACTTTTCAATGAATGATGAACAAGGACACTGAAGTCCCTTTGAAATTCAACACTTCCCAGCCTCTCACCTTTTAAGAAATAGACTGTTGACAGGTTGCAAATGGATTCTGAGATAGTAGGAACTGCAGATGCTGGAAAGTCTGAGATAACAAGGTGTAGAGCTGGATGAACACAGCAGGCCAACCAGCCTTCCTGCTCCTATGATGCTGCTTGGCCTGCTGTGTTCATCCCGCTCTACACCTTGTTATTGCAAATGGATTCTGTTGTGCAGCCTGTTCACAAGTCAATTCCTGCACAAGTCGGAATACAATGCAGGACAATATAAAGCAGAGATTTGTAAGTACAGGAAATACTTTAGTCTCATATTTAAAATAGCACCCATTTGGGATTATATTCGTTAGATATGGACGCTCGTAAGTCAGACTTTCATAAATTTTGATCCCCTGTAGTCTCTATTTTCGTTTATCTAACAAAGCTGGATAACCTCACATTTCTCCACATTGTATTCCACCAGTCAAAGTTTTGCCTACTCACTTGGTGAGTGGGCAAAACCTGTTGAAGTCTTTTTGCATCCTCATCACAACTCTCATCCCAACTTGTTTTCTGTCAGCTACATACTTGGAAATACTACACTTATGACCCACATCCAAAACACTGACATAGAATATGGGGCCCAAACTTTGATTTCTGTGGTGCCGCAGCCTCCCCAACCTGAAAAATAACCTACTCATTCCCACTGTTTTCCAGCCATTACCAAGTTCTTAATCTATTCTGCTGACATTAAACAAATGAGCAAATCTTGAATCAGAGGACAAAGCAGATTAATTTTTCTAACTTTTTAGGAGATAGACGCATAAAGAACACAGCAGGCCAGGCAGCATCAGGGAAGGAGGAAAGCTGATGTTTCGGGTCGGGACCCTTCTTCAGAAATGGGGGAGGGGAAGGGGGCTCTGAAATAAATGGGGGGTGTGTTGGGCTGGGGAAGGTAGGTGGGATGGTGATAGGTGAGTGCAGGTAGGTAATGGTGGTGATTGGTCAGTCAGGTGGGAGGAGCAGATAGGTGGGAGAGAAGACGGACAGGTCAAGGAAGCGGGGATGAGAGGGAAAGTTGGTTGTGGGATGAGGCCACTCACCTTCTTGCAAGAATGTGATCCCGTACTCCCAATTCCTCCACCTCCGCCCCGAAGAGGAGGCGTTCCACTCCCAAACATCCCAGATGTCGCCTTATTTCAAGGACCGCAACCTCCCCCCTTCAGTGGTCAAAAACGCCCTCGGCCGCGTCTCGTGTTTCCTGTACCTCTGCCTTCACACCCCCTCCCCGCAATAAAAACAAAGACCGAATTCCCATTGTCCTCACATATCACCCTATTAACCTTCAGATTCAACGCATCATTCTCCGCCACCTGCAATCTGACCCCACTATGAAGGACATCTTTCCCTCCCCACCCTTATCTGCCTTCCGGAGAGGCCGCTCTCTCAGTGACTCCCTTGTCCGCTCCACACTCCCCACTAGCCCCACCACCCCGGCACCTTTCCCTGCAACCGCAGGAGGTGCTATACCTGCCCCTACACCTCCCCCCTCACCTCCATCCCAGGCCCCAAAAAAACCTTCCACATTAAACAGATCGTCACCTGCACATCCACCAATGTGGTCTATTGTATCCGCTGTTCCCGATGTGGCCTCCTCTACATCAGCGAGACCAAGCAGAGGCTCGGGTACCGCTTTGTAGAGTACCTGCATTTGGTTCGTGACAAACAACACCTTCCAGTCGCGAACCACTTCAACTCCCCCTCCCACTTCCTGGATGACATGTCCATCCTGCGCCTCCTCCAGTGTCACAACAATGCCACCTGGAAACTGGAGGAAAAGCACCTCATATTCCGCCTTGGGAGCCTACAACCCAATAGTCTCAATGTGGACTTTACTAGCTTCAAAATCTCCCCAACCCCGTCCTCATCCCATGACCAAACCTTCCTCTCATCCCTGCCTCCTTGAACTGTCCGTCTTCTCTCCCACTTATCTGCTCCTCCCACCTCACTGACCAATCCCCACCACAGTCTACCTGCACTCACCTATCACCAATCAACCTACCTCCCCCAGCCTGAACCCCCATCTCTCTATTTATTTCAGAGCACCCTTCCCCTCCCCCATTTCTGAAGCAGGGTCCCGACCCGAAATGTCAGCTTTCCTGCTCCGCTGATGCTGCCTGGCCTGCTGTGTTCCTCCAGCTCAACACTGTGCTAGCTCAGATTCCAGCATCGGCAGTTCTTACTATCTCAGCGGCATAAAGAGACTTGGAAGCCCTGGTACAGAATCAAAATGTCATGAGTGGGAACAGAATACAATCAAAAATCCTAATAGAGTTCTGGCTCTGATATCCAGAAGAATAACTGACAAGAGGATAGATGTCTTCCTTCCATTATAGATAGGCATGAGATAAATAACGAGCAAGACTGTATTCCCTTGGATTTTGAAAGTTAACAGGTGATTTGTCCCATGGGCAACAGATGGATACTATTTTCACCGTTTGGAGTCTAGGACTAGGGCACATAAAAATTTGAACCAAATTCAGAATTCTCTTTGTGCAACGCAACTAATGCTGTATATATTGAAGACCAATAGGTTTGCTTTCCAAAGACATCAAGCGATACCAACACAGGCAGGTACATGAAACATAGGCAGGAGGCAAACAGATCATTCATTAACTCATTGAATAGCAGAACAGACTCAAAGCACTAAATGAAAATTAACAATGCAATGGAAGTTAAATTCGCCATCCATTTCAGCATCTAATGTCTGTTTGTTTAAAGTGTGCATGAGGCAGATATTTTGATGTTAAGCCTGGGGAATGCTCACAAATTCTTTAGTTAAGAAGCATTGCAAGCAGGAAAACCAACAACTCCAGCACCACTGACCCAAGACCAGCCTGCCCCAAGTTAAATATCAGGCGTCCTTAAAAACTAAATTTTCCCAGTATTTACTGAGTAACTTGAGATTGAATTTAACAGCACCATAGCATGAGTTCTTTCCAAAATTCTGGCATATGAAAACAAAGGGAGGAATTACACAAGACACAGAGGTCATAATGTCCATTGGAACTCGCGTTAATAATTTCTCTGGCACTATAAACATTCTATTATCAGCATATTGTTTTCAGAAAAGAAAGTTTTGTTTTTAGCAAGAATGATAAACCAATCCTCAGGAGGATGGCAGCCAGGGGGGCAACAACCATCCAAAGTCACAAGTGGCTGTTGCATGGCCATTGGCCAATAGGGTTGACATAATTGACATAATTGACGTAATGCAAGTTACTTGCCCTGAGAAATATGATATGACAATAATGCTCAGAGCAGAAGGGAGCTCTCAGACAGCAGTTCTTGTCAAGCAGTCACCAGAGCGCGGTTTTCACTAGGCAGATCGAAGATGGTATAGAAGGTGAGGAGGAAGACCAAGGGAAGAACGCTCTACCACCTCAACTAGAGAGCAGGATGCTGTCCCATCACTTTAACAAAATTGAAACATTCTGCACTGGAAGCCTATTGCCCTCAGTTAGAAATCCCCAATTCTCATGGTTGTATACTTTCTTTATCTAATTGACTTATGCATCATATCTAAACTGCTGCTTCTTTACAAACTCAATAAACTAACAGAAAATTACTTACAAATCATTGACTGCCTACATTAGATAACTGTGATCATAAGCCCCCAAAAATAAACATAAGACTGGACAGTAACACAATGAGCATTATTAGAATAGCATCCCAGAGACCAGAACTAATACTCCAGTGACACAACTTCAAACCTCACCACAGCAATGAGAAAAATTCAAATTTGATTAATAAATCTAGAATAAATACCAGTTTCTTTAGCAATGATCTGAAACTACAAACATGTCGTAAAAAAGTTCTCTTTGGTTCAGTACTGCCCTTTAGAGGAGAAAGGCTGTTCTTCTTACCTGGTCTGTGAATCCAAATCCACAGAACTGGGACAACAAGGTGCAGGGCTGGATGAACACAGCAGGCCAAGCAGCATCATAGGAGCAGAGAGGCTGACGTTTCGGGCCTAGACCCTTCATCAGAAAACGGGGAGGGGAAGGGGGTTTTGAAATAAATAGGGAGAGAGTGGGAGGCGGATAGAAGAGGGATAGAGGAGAGGATAGGTGGAGAGGAAGCTA
>NC_063338.1:23921425-23951376 GCF_021869965.1 Rhincodon typus
TTTTCTGATGAAGGGTCTAGGCCCGAAACGTCAGCCTCTCTGCTCCTATGATGCTGCTTGGCCTGCTGTGTTCATCCAGCCTTGCACCTTGTTGTCTCGGATTCTCCAGCATCTGCAGTTCCTACTACCACAGAACTGGGGTTGACTCTCAACGACTCTCCGAAATGACCTGGCAACCCATTCAACTCACCAGCCACCTGCTTAATTTGGAATGGACAGTCAATGCTGGCTTTGTGAGTGATGTTCACATTCCAAAAACAAATGAAGACAAATCCTTTGGGCAACTTCCTGTATATGGCAAAGTAGGCAGATAAATCCTAGGGCAACAGTAGAAAAAAACCCTCAACAATTGCCCTTCAAACCTCTCAAACAATGAGAAGCAAAGGAGCTTACATTGATCAAATGCAATGTTTAAACAGAAAACTTGGATCCAGCTCTAACTTGGCCCCAGCCAAGGACAAGGTCCTTAAGTCTTCTTCTGAAGGATGCCAGTTCTGCTATAATGTGTGTTTCGTTAACATGACCACTCTCACATGGCATAAAGAAGCCGGTTGATACTCTCAAACCTCTTAACTTGGAATAGTTTATCTATTACAAGGCATCCCAAACTGTAGGTTGAGAGCTGAAATTTGGGGTCATTAACTCTGAAGCAGCAATGGATGCAGTGGATATATGATCGTTTGATGAAAGCTGTGTGGTCTCTTAATAAATTAAGTGTTTTCCAGGGACGGATGCAGCTTTCTCCACCAAATCTTGAGGCCTGAAAGCTGTAGAAAATTAGGTTAACAAACAAAACAGCCCCCACCCACATCTCCTCTCTTACAATTCTCAAACTCACTCCCATAGATTGGGGTTGGGGGGATCATAGTTATTATGAAGCATTAAAATGGGATCACAATGGAAAACATTTTGGAAGCACTGATCCATCAGCACATTATCTAGCTCTGTAATTATGTCAAAGGTCTCTGGCGGGCATAGTCTATGAATATCTAAATAAGCTCAAGGACCTTGGTTTATATGATAGCTTTGGTCCATAACTGCAATACCTGTAGTCAGTTATAGCCTGAAATTAAGTGGCATGAACTGTGTGGGAATAAATGAGTAATGTTCCGATTTATTCTTTATAAATAATTAAACAGTAGAAAAATGATACGGTTTGATTTTAATAACAAGATCTGCAATGTTGTAGTGTGTTTGTTTTTAATTTGTGCAAATGAAATAAGTATCTTAATCACCAGATCTTTGTCAAATAATTGACAAGAACTAACAGCCTTCACATTGTTAAGATTAGAATCTGTAACAGATTACTCAATATGCTTCACTCATTTCATGACAGATCTTGGGAACATTTTCCTCCACTTGTGCCCAAGACATTTCTATGGCAACTAAAGATCTGTTCAAAAGGTTCAACCTACAGAAATACTTAAGCAAAATTTAATATTCATTTGCACTGGAATATTCTGAATATTAAAGCAGTTTTCAAAATTGTTTCAAGTGCACATCATTTCAGACACACCTTGAAACACTCAAACCAGGTTAAGCAATAACATGCACTGAAACGCACAGCTAAATGAAGAGACCGTGGTCTGTCAACATCACATCTAATTATATATTTCTACTTTCATGGGTTGGTGTGCAAAGTTGCAACTTATTTTAGTTAGCTTGCTGCCTGGTCATCTAACAACCTTTTCTCACTTTTCTCTTCATGTTTTAATTAAGTCTGAATATATCTTGTTGTTCTTTTAAGAAGACTGAGCAATCTTAGTAGAAATTTCTGCCAGCTAATATCACACTTCATATTTGGTCCTGTAACCTGAGGTTACAAGGAAGTAATAATAGCAGAATAGTAATAATAGGGTAGATTTCCCATTAACCCTCTCAATGCAGCTTTAAGCTCATTCAAAATGTGAGTAAGGGACAAATATTTGACAAAGGTACATAAATTCATACAAAAATCATTCCAAAAGAATAGTCATACTGGACTTGAAAGCATTAACTCAGTTTCTCTCTCCACGAATGCTACCAGATCTCCTGAGAATCTCCAACACTTTCTATTATTTCAGATCACCAGAATCTGCACAGTTTTGCATTTATCACACAAAAATCATTAATGTTTTCAGCATCAGCTGAAGTAAACATGTTAAAAATTCATGAAATTAAGTTTGCAGGAAATCCAGAACAGAAATTCTATAATCCAAGAAACTGTAAAAGCGAATAAAAATGGTTTGGCCAATATATCTGAAAGTAATATAGAACTCTGCTATGATCAAGTACTGGGAAACTTTATTCCTGTAAAATTTAATGACTTCAATATTTTCAAATCCAATTGAAGACTGAGAAAATGAAGGTAACTTAATTAATAGAGAAATAAGACCAGGTGTTGGAGAAACTCTGCAGATCTGGCAGTATCTGCAGAAAGAGAGAAACAGTTTATCATTTAGTTGAGACTATCTTGCTCTTTGTTTGACAAAGTTTTCTTATTTTAATTTTCCAATGGAAATATTTTCCTAACAATCTAACCAATCCCTTTATATCATTTAACCTACCCCATTAGATCACATGAGTATTTCAGCTCATTGAAAAAACCTAGCAATCAAAAGGATGAAATGATTGGATCAGAAGCAGTAACGATTTAGCTTATATTTACTTGAAAATAATTCTAGTGACCATGTGGCTGGTGTATGGAGGATTCCTATGGATCATCACAAGGTGAGGCTACTTAAACAGAGATAGTAAACAGAGGCTGATTTACCTATGAAAACATGAGTGATCAACAACATATGCAAAATACTGCTCCACTTAGATTCCATATCAAAAACATTTTTTTAAAATTTGTTTTTGTGGGATGTGGGCATCACTGGCTAGCCAGCATTTATTATCCGTACCTAGTTGACCTTAAGAAGGTGGTGGTGAGCTGCCTTCTTGAACCGCCTTAGTCTACGTGTTGTGGGTTGACCCACAATGCCATTAGAAAGGGAACTCTAGGATTTTGACCCAGCGACAGTGAAGGATCGGTGATATATTTCCAAGTCAGGATGGTGAGTGGCTTGGAGGGGAACCTGAAGGTGGTGGTGCTCCCACATATCTGCTGCGCTTGTCCTTCTAGTTGGAAATGGTCATGGGTTTGCAAGGGGCAGTCTGAAGATCATTGGTGAGGTTCTACAGCGTATCTTGTAGGTCGTACACACTACTACTACTGAGCATCGGTGGCGGAGGGAGTGAATGCTTGTGGATATATTGCCAGTCAAGCACGCGGCTTTGTCCTGGATAGTGTTAAGTTTTGAACAAAGAACAAAGAAAATTACAGCACAGGAGCAGGCCCTTCGGCCCTCCAAGCCTGCGCCGATCCATATCCTCTATCTAAACCTGTCGCCTATTTTCCAAGGATCTGTATCCCTCTGCTCCCTGCCCATTCATAGATACATCTTAAATGATGCTATCGTGCCCACCTCTACCGGCAACGCATTCCAGGCACCCACCACCCTCTACGTAAAGAACTTTCCACGCATATCTCCCTTAAACTGTTCCCCTCTCACCTTGAAATCGTGACCCCTAGTAATTGAGTCCCCCACTCTGGGAAAAAAAAACTTCTTGCTATTCAAGAACTATCCAACACTCTTGCTTTGAGTGTTGTTGGGGTTGCACTCATCCAGTCAAGTGGGGAGTATTCCTTCACACTGACTTGTGCCTTGTAAATGACGGACAAGCTTTGAGGAGTCAGGAGATAAGTTACACGCTGCAGTATTCATAGCTTCTGACCTGCTCTTGCAGCCACTATGTTTATGTGGTGAGTCCACTTTGAGATAGAGAACCAGTATCTTACAAGATGAATGTGAAGTATGTGTATTCGGATACATGGTTTCCAAACATCTTCACGAGGGTTTTCTCCATGTTGTGTCTTCTTGTGCTAAAGGCGTGCTCAACAGATAGCCCGGGGACCAGACTGTGCTCTGCCAAAGGGTCCTTTTACAATGCCAACTATGTTACAAACTCCAAAAATACTGGACAAACACAGCAGATCAGGCTGCATGCTGGACAAAGAAAGAGAAGCAAATGTATATGACTCTTCTTCATAACTCAGTTCTGAAGCGATTCCTCACCTCACTGAGCATGCAAGCAACCCAAAGACCATGAACGAGCGAACAGGCGAGCACACCTGCGAAACTATGGGTGTGAGAGCACCAGAGACCCTGAAGGAGTGAATGCTTGTGGGTGAATGAACCAGCAATCCCAGAGGAAGAGTAAGTGGTTAGACCAGCAATCTCAGATGGAGCAACGTATCATCAAAGGATTCATGGCTTGGAGAGAGCAAATGGACTTCAATCTGGAGAATTGAGAAGTTATGCATTTTGGGGAGGGAGGAGGGCAAACAAAGTAAGGAAAGATACAACAAACAGGAGGACATTGAGAGGGATGAAACAACTGACCGACCGTACAGCTCACATCCACAGATTCATGGAAGTAGCCAGACAGGTAGTTAAAGTGTAAAGACTTTCCTTCCCTGGGCAAGTATTGAATACAAGAGCAGATATGAAATGCTAGCACTGGTTAGGTCACAGCTGAAATTTTGCACACAGTACTGGTTACCATGTTACAGAAAAGGCGTAACTGCTCCAGAAACAGAACGGAGGATGGTTACAAGAATGTGAGCAGTGCATGAAAACTGAAGGAAGGATTGGTTAGACTAGAATTGTTTTCCTTAGACACAGAGGTCGAGTGGTGACTTCATCAAGGTGTACAAATTAAGTGAGATTTTGGATAGAGTAAAAAGATCAATTACCAGGGAATAAATCAAAAAATATCTTCATGTATCTAAATATGCATTAAAGCAGTTGTTCTGTACAGTAATATAATACACAAACAAGCATTGGAATTTTACACTATCCAAGCAAACCAAAGGCCTTTCCTACCTGTACAAAATTATATTTACATTTGAAACATCAAGAGGGTCCAATTACTGAACAAATCTTCATTTAACTTTGGCAGAAAGATGTTAGATGGTGGTCTTTCCCCACTTGGCAGCAACCGCTCCAAGGATTAGTGCAGGGTACATATGGCCAGAGTGATGGGTGTCTGGAATTTGTTGCCCCTTTTGGTGGCTGAGCTGGGTTTAGCTTAACAGTCCATTTGGTCAAGGTTACCAGTGGCTAATAAATCACAACTTGTGAGTGAAAATGCTATCTCAATATTTTAGGCCCTAGTTGTTGATAGTATGAACTACTGCTCCTCCAGTAGCTGCAGCTAAAGACCTGTGTAAGTAGGTAGACTTTGTTACCAGATTTTCCTTCTGGATGTCTTTGAAGTTCACTGATACACTGAAATGTGCTCACCCCCTCAAGAGACAAAAATTGAAGTATGCCTCCATCCTACATGAGGAGGCTGAACAAGCTTATTGTTGTTGAAGAGAAATTGTTACAATCAGGCAACAATTCATTTGACAACTAGGATGCATCCTAGTTTCACTCTAGATTGCATGAGTCATGTCACAAGTGCAGGATTAAAAAAACAGAAAAGGACAGAGCAGACTGAAAATCATTTTATACACAAGATTACCTAAAATGAGACTAGAACTTCCAGATATTGTAAACATACTCAAGGTCTTGCTTGCAGCCTCGTAACACATCAGTGTTATAGCTCCATCTATTGGGCAGCCAATGCAGTTAGCTTTCCCTACTAGCTTACCTACAGGTCTATTTATCTGAAAATTCATCACATTTATACAGTAAATCACAGGACTGATTTGAAAGAAACCAATCCATCAGAAGGAAAATGATCTGAATCTTGTTGAGCAGGAAACAATCCCAAGGTTTGCAGATAACACTAAGCTTGGAACAGTTGTCACGGACCTGGGTTCAATTCCAGTCTCAAATGACTTTATGGAGTTTGCTTATTCTCCTGTGCAGGTTTCCTCCGGGTGCTCTGAAAATGTGCATGGTAGGTGGATTGACTGTGCTAAATTGCCCGAAGACGTTCAGGTTAGACATGGGAAATCAGGGGTAGCGGAAATGTATCTGGGTGGCATGCTCTTCGGAGGGGCGGTGTGGACTTGTTGGGCCAAATGGCCCGTTTCCACACTATAGAGATTCTATGGACAATGGATGAGGAGGGTGGAAAGCAGCATAAGAGACATGAGTTAAGATATGATAGATTGGTTTCTCCAAACAGAAAAGAAATTTGGAGTAGGGGCATTTTAAAATAAGAACATGTTTCTTAAATTTGAAGTTCAACGTTGAGACCAAACCTGCCACGTGTCTAAACAGTAAACGTGTCGTTCCTTGAAAGATTGCAGCAGACTTAAAACAAATGTTGGCATAAATAAGATGACCCAGAAGCTGCATGACCAGGTGTATTCCTCCAGCATCTGCAGTTCTTGCTTTAAGTGAATGTTGGCATAAATATGTCTTATTGAAATGACATAGTGGGAGATCATAGGATTCTGCAAACTCCAAATGTACACTTCAGAAAATGATAAGAAAATCCAGCCCATGAACCTTTTCTCTCCACAGCTACTTGCCACGTTGAGCCTTCTTCCTCCCAATGTTATGTTCTGCTATAAATAATTCTGACAGAAATCAGTAGACATGCAACATTAACTCAAGTCTCTAACCAATTTAAATACAATTGTATAGCTCAATTCCATTAAAGGGTAAGAAAGTCATCACTAAATAGGCTCAAAGCACAATGTAAACGTGTCAATATAACTTCCGCGTGAGTTGGACCAATCTATTAGAAATAAATCCATCTTCATTTATGCAAAATAGACAAATAATTTACTCTCATTTTGCAGATCTGACAACCTGCAAACACAGTGATGTAAGTCATTTGAGTTAACAAACTGCCAGTCATTAATCTCAGAACATTGCACAAAGCAGGGACTTGTGGATGCTTAAGTGTCCACCAATCAGAAAAGGAATTAAAGTACCAGGCATCAACCATACAGAAATGAAAATCAAGATCAATGAGTCCAAAATCGGTAAATAATGCTCTAACTAAAAAGCCCAAGTGACATTTCCCAACAGACTACAGACCAATAAACCAAGATACAAATGAGTTTTTGTATTTTATTTCACAACTACTATACACAAAGGCACAGTACAACAGACCAATGTTCAAGATCTTCTCATGACCAGCATCTGAAGTGCCTCCAAAACGGAAGATCTTCATGAAAGATGTAGAAATAGCGTCAGAGTCCATTTGCCATGTAAAGATTCAACAAAGCCCGAGTAGTACTGCATCTTCAGCAGTTGTTCACCTGGACCTCTGCCTCATCTTTCGCCTTTTACGCTTCAGCCTGCAGAGGTACAACATTAGTTAGGAAAGATAAAACATGCCAATAAAGTCAAAATTTGATTTGGGAGGATGGGCAGATGAAGCTGCTAATGAGCAGCGTAAGGAGCAATAGTCAGCAACATCCTCTGGAAATAAAGATCTTCTTAGGAAAGCACCAAAAACAGGTGTCCCGAGTCAACAGCTGCGATGCCAATACTCAGATAGCCACAAAAGGGTTTATTGGCAAGGCAAAGCAGATGGAGAATTACCATCACTTCACAGGAGCATTATAAAATGAAACATGGTCACCAAGCCACACAATATACTATATCAATGTTGGTCAGGCGATCCAACATGTGGGTCTTAAGTTCGTCTAAAAGGAAGGCTTCAAATGACAGCAATTAAACTCAGGGACGTTTAAGAAACCAAAATTAGAAAAGCACAGTATAGTCGACAGAAGATAGTTTTTTTGGGGAAGGGTGGGGAAAACGGGAAAAAGTGAAAACAAGGGAAAGAAATTAAAAAAAAAAGATGGATTTGCTGACACTAGCACATACACACTGGTTTAAAAATCACATGTGCTAATGGCTTCAGGGGACCATCTCCACTACAGCGCCACCTCGCCCAACTGTCTTCACTCACTTTCAGTGAACAGTTTCAAAGTGTATGCTTCTACAATGTCACATGTACATTCTACATGATGTAGTATGTGAAAACACTCTAGTTTCTGAATTAGCACAAATGGATAATTACCTGCTGTTGCAGGTATCAACAAATAATGCCTTTTAAACAGAAGGTAATATTTGACTGGAGGCTACAGATGTGACTCCAGGATGGCATGGTGCCTCACTGGAACCAGGGTCAGGGATGTCGCCAAGGATGGTTACAAAACAGAGGTAGCGGTACATAAAAGATTTCAGAGAGCTAGGCTGTAGATTAAAAGCAGGACCTTGAATGCTGTAATCTCTAGATTATTCCTGGGCGATGTGTTAGCAAGTAAAGGAAAGGAGAATGGGGCAGGGAAATGCATGGCTCAACAGTAGTGTAGGATGGACGGTTTTAGATTCCTGGATCACAGCCCATTTTTGGGACAGTGGAACCTCTACAAGTGCACCTGAACCACAACATTACCAACTTTGACAGGAGCAGAGAACATGATGTTAAGATCACTAGTGGCAGAGCATACCTTAGAAAAGGAACCTAGGCAGAGGGAGTTCAAACATTTTGAGCCACAAGGGAGGCAAGGCAAAGCAAAGCTGGATGGCCTCTACTTTAATCCTTGGAGTATTATAAATTAGACAAACGGGTTAAGACTGTAATTGACACCATGAAATTGTTGTTGCAATCAGAGACATGACTGGGGGAGGAACAAGACCGGCAGGTCAACACTGCAGGATTTAGGATCTTCACACGAGAAGGTGTCAAAGGGGAAATGGTATCACATCATTGATTTAAAGGAGTCAGTCATTGCAGCAAGGAGGGACTTTATCTTGGGAGGATCATCAAATGAGGCATAGTGGGTAGAGCTTAGGAATAAAAGAGTCATGCTATTAGGAGTGCATCATAGGTCCCCAAATAGTTAGTAAAGGGCAAATAAATAGACAAATTCACCTAGATAAAAACAACACAGGAAATTAGGAAATTTCAACTTTCAACACTAATTGGGATAACCACAGTACAAAAGATTTAAAAGAAACAGACATCTTGAAATGTATTCAGGAGAGCTGTCGATGCCAACATGTAGATAGCTTACAAGGGATGGTGCAATGCTAGACACAATTCTGGGGAATAAAGCCAGATAGGTGTTTGAAGTGGCAGTGGGGGAGCATTTTCAGGACCTCAGCACCATACGCTTTGTCATAGAAAATGAAAGATGGCCTACAACTAAGAAAGGGCTCTGGACTACAGGAAGCACATTTTATTTAAACAAGACAGGATCTAGCCAGAATCAATCAAAAGCAACTCAATGACCGTACAGGCCCAACAGGTCCCCTTTAGGGTGAAGTGCAGTAACAAGCCCAGAGAAATGCCGATGTCTAGAAATATTCAGGACTGGATAGAGGCAGTAGAGGGAGCAAAATAACAGTACCTAGTAAATATTGGGAAGCCCTGGGGGAGAATTTAAATCGATTAGAAGGGCAAAGAGGGGGCATGAGAGAAAAAAAAAAATCACCAGCAGACAATAACAGGGATAATCCCAAGACATTCTACAAGTATAAGAAGGGCAACAGAATAACCAGGAAAACAACAGGGCCCATTAGGGACCATGGGGAATATCTGCAGTTGGAGCAAGAACTTAAATGCTTCCATTTGGTTGGAGGATGTGTGTACAGAATTTGTGAAGATGGACTGAAGTTCTTGAGCAGATTGATATACGGACTGAGGAAGTACTGGAGGTTTCGGCAAGTCTAAAAAGGGGACAAACTCTCCAGGTCTGGACAAAGCTGAGAAAGACCAATCAGGAAAACAGCAAACTTGATTCCACTTTACAAAAGGGATGATAGAGATAAACCAGGGAATTACAGATTAATGAGTATCACTTAACAACTACTGGAGAAAATTCTCCATTTAAAGAAAGGTTTGGTCAGGGATAGACAGCATGGTTTTTTTTGGTTGTTGTCATGTTAAACAAAATCGACCAAGTGTGTAAAGACATAGTGCAGTTGATGTAGGTTACACAGCTTTCAACATGGCCTTCGACAATGTCCCACATAGGGGAATAGTTGAGACTTTAAAGGTTGTAAGTGTAACAAAGTACTCACGGAAGCACTTGAAATGCAATAACATTCAATGCTATCGGCCCAGCTCTGGAAGGTGGGCATAGCTTTGGTAGTACATACCTCATGGACCAAACGGCCACTTCTGCACTGTATGATTCTACACCAAATTACACAAAAGGGCCACACCTGGATGAATAGTCTGTAGTCACAAGAGGTGGTATGGTGGCTCAGTGGTTAGCAGTACTGCCTCACAGTACTAGGGACCCCAGTTCAATTCTGGCCCCAGGTGACTGTGGAGTTTACACATTCACCCTACGTCTGCATGGGTTCCTCCCAGAGTAAGATTGGCCTTGCTGAGTTCTAGTACTGTGTGTACGTGCAGGGTAGGTAGATCACCCATGGTAAATGCTGGGACAGGGTGGGATTCTCTTCAGTGGGGCGGTGTGGACTCGGTTGGTTGAATGGCCTGTTTCTGCACTGTAGGGGTTCTACGAGAAAAAGTGCATTGAAACAGCTTAGTGTTCATAATTAGTCAGCAATTGCTGCTGGTTAGCCATGACAAACAAAACATACGAAGAGTGCATGTGTCTGGAAAACCTGATTTGGGCTTAAATCACATACCTGCGCATACGCTTCTTCCGCCACTGGAGGGAAAAAAAGACAAACGTTACACATCTCATGTTGAACTGATGATTCACTAAAAATAAAATTGTTGACAAAACTCCGCAGCAGCACATGTTCCAAACTTGTAACATCAGGACAAATGATGAAGATTCGTGAGGAGAACCATAGTAGAGTGAAGGGTATCTTTGGAACTTCAGACACAGGACACCAGAAGTTGGTCAGTTTCACTTACTTTCTGCAATGGGCAAAACTGACAAAAGCGGTTTTGCAAAATGACAACATTATCTAGGAATTGTACTCGCAGGTAATGCGAAGGGGAAGGGGAAGAGGTAACGCTACTTTGCGCAGAGTGACACGACACCTACGTTGTGCGCCCGAAGAGACTACCAAATGCAACCCCTCGGCTCCACATGGCCGCTGCATTTAGAGCAAATGGCTTCGTTCGCTTAAGAACAGAAACTGGGTTTTCAAATGGCGCTACGCAGAATACAAATCTGGACAGCAAAGACCAGATCTGGTCACATCCAGTGGCCTACCGATGCATCATTAGCTAAAGTAGCCAGTTGTTCCATTATTGGGTAGGGAGGTGGTGGCCGCTCCTGTTCCTCAAATGGAACCTGGTGCAGGCCGCCGCGAGGCAAGGACAGGGGGTCCCAGGCCCACGTTCTATCCGCTTCCTCCCCGGAGCCGGTTGCAGCCCGAAAACCAGGCCCGAAGAACCGCCGCTCTCCGCGAGAAGTTGGGGGGAAGAAGTGAAAAGAAAACAAACAATCAACGGACACGTACCTTCGCTCTCATGTCGTCAAGGATCTACGAAAAGAAAGAGATTGTAAAAGTCAGTGTGAGCGGATGGCGAGTATAAACGGTTGATATTAGTCGGATTGCGCCAGCACCCCCCAACGTACTTCAAACCGCTCACCTCGCAACCCCAGAACCGAAAGAAGGAGGGGCCCGCGACTCGCCCGGATATAGAGACACGACGCATGCGCAGAAAGCAGTCACTGCTCACTCACACCCCGCCGCGCAGGCGCACGTGAGGTCCGGGAAACCCTACCCCGCCTGCAGCTGCCGCCAGGGGGCAGCGGCATAAACCCGGAACTCGGTGCAATGCCGACAGCCCCGAGGCGTTTAAGATTTTAATTCGGCACGCTTCAACTTAAGTAAAAAAAACCTTCTGTTGCAGGATGCACGAGACAATAATGATTTCTGGAATTTTCAGGGGTCCACCACTGTGTCTTCCCCAATGAGATTTAAAAAGAAACCGAGAAAGTGGAATATGGTTCAATCGCAGTAAAATTATGTACAGAGATAAAAAATGGAGAGACAAGGAACATAAACATTCTTCTAAGTTAGCTGTTAATGGCTCTGGTCTAAGTTGGTCTGCATAGAAACAGAGGCTTAGTTCACGGCAATATTCTTGTAAATCTTTTCTACATCCTCTCAAGTTTAACAACATCCTTCCTACAGCAGGGAGACCAGAATTGAATGCAGTATTCCAAAAGTGACCTCACCAATGACTTGTACAACCACAATATGACATCCCAACTCCTATTCTCAGTATTCTGACCAATGAAGGCAAGTGTACCAAATGTCTTTTTCACCAGAAGTCAGCATTTGGCACACTTCACTTTCAAGGAACTATGCACCTGCATCCTTGGTCCCTTTGTTTAGCATCACACTGCAGGGCCCTACCATTAACTGTATAAATCATGCCTGTTTGCCTTATCAAAATGCAACACTTCACATTTTTCTAAATGAAACTCCACCTGCCACTTCTCAGCCCATTGGCCAATCTGATCAAAGTTCAATTGTCCTCTGAGATCATCTTCTTCCTTGTCTAGCTCACCACCTATTTTGGTCATCTGTCAATTTACTAACCAGACCTCCTAAATTCATATGCAAATCATTTATATAAATGATGAAAAGCAGTAGACCCAGCACCGATCTTTATGGCACACTGCTAGTCACAGGCGCCCAGTCTGAAAAGCAATCCTCTACCACCACCAGTTCTGAAAGGTCACTGGACCCAAAACGTTAATTCTGATTTCTTTCCAGAGATGCTGTCAGAGTTGCTGAATTTTTCAAGCAATTTGTTTTTGACTCTGATTTTCAGTTTTCAGTTATTTTTGGCATTTTATTTGGTATTTAACTCACTAACAAGGTATGACGGTAGCTTCAAAGTACGAAGTTTTGCTCCTCTCCAGCAGGATTTCCATTCCAATCTTTTGTGTTCACCCAGTTCTGAAGAAGAGTCACTAGACGCGAAACGTTGACTGACTTCTCTCCACAGTTGCTGCTAGACCTGCTAACTTTTTCCAGCAATTTCTGTTTTTTCTTCTCTACCACCACCCTCTATCTCATATCTTCAAGCCAGTTTTTTGTATCCCATGTGATCTAACCTCATGAATGAGCCTACATGCAGAACCTTGTTGAATGCTTTGCTGAAGTCCATAATACTGCTGTGCCTTCATCAATTTTCTTAATAACTTGATTGAGTTTTTTGAAGCAGTGGGTGAGAAATGATTTCCCATGCACAATGCCATGTTGACTATCCTTAATCAGTTCTTGCCTTTCCAGATGCATGCAAATCCTGTCCCTCAGAATCCCTTCCAACAACTTAACCACCACTGACCTCAGGCTCACTCTATAGTTCCCTCGCTTTTCCTTGCAGCCTCTCAAATAATGGTATCACATCAGGAATATCCAGTCTCTGGCACCTCATCTGTGGCTGTCAATGATACAAATATCTCAGCTAGAAGCCCAGCAATCTCTTCCCTTGCTTCCCACAAAGATCAGGTCCCAAAGATTTATCCACCTTTACATATTTTTGAGAAACCAGCACCTCCTCTCTGTGATATGAACTCTTTACAAGACATCACTGTTTATTTCCCTAAGTTCCCTAGCTTCCGTGTCCTTCTCCACAGTAGATACCAGTGCAAAATATTTATTTAGTATCTCACACATCTCCTGTGGATCCACATATAGACAGCCACGTTGATCTTTAAGGGGCCCTATTCTCTCTGTAGTTCCTACCCTTAAATGTACTTATAGAATCTCCTTGGCTTCTCCTTAACATTATTTGCCAAAGCTAGCTAATGTGTCCTTTTTGCCCTCCTCATTCCCTCTTAAGTAGACCCCTACTGCCCTTATACTCCTCTAAGATTTCGTTTGATCCTAGCTAGCTATACCTGTTATAAGCCTCCTTTTTCTTGACGAGAGCCTCAATATCTCTAGTCATCCAACGTTCCCTAAACCTGCCAGCTTTGCCCTTCACACTAACAGGAATACACTGTCTCTGAACTCTCGTTATCTCATTTTTAAAGGCCTCCCACTTCCCAACCGTCCTTCTAAAAACTTTTCTCATAAGTTAATCCAATCATTCCACTTGTCGATTAAACCTTCTTTGAACCGCTTCCAATATATTAACATCCTTATGTATGTAGTGACAGATACTGTACACAGTACTCCAGATGTGGACTCACTAATGCTCTGTATAACTGAATCATAACCATTCTACTCCCCTATTCAATTCCCTTGCAATAAAACATAACGTTCTATTAGCTTACCTGAATGCTTGCTGTACCTGTGTACTAATCTTTTGAAATTCATGCATGAGGAATGCAGATGAACATACTGAAGAAGACAAAGGGGAGGATAACAAGGGAAGCACCAGAATGGAAGGTTGCATTATCTGAATGGTCATGATGGAGACAGAACCCAAAAGAATGGAGTCCTTACAGGAAATGGGGTGCCAGTGAGACTCGAGGTGGCTGTGAAAGTCAGTGAACTTACAATGAATATTTGTTGACAGCCTAACCCGATAAATTCTAGAATGGTTACACCAAAGAACACTTGAAATGAGAGAAAACACTGAAGAAATTCAGCAGGTCTGGCAGCATCTGTGAAGAAAGGAACAGTTAGTGTTTCTAGTCTGATATGACTTCTTCATAATTGTTTCCAGCATCTGCAATATTTTGCTCGTAAATGAGGGCATTTGGCTCATTGTTTCCAATGGCAAGTCCCTACAAGAACAAGTTATGTCAAGTACTAGTCATTCATCTTTCATCAGCAACCTTTTCTCTTTAGGCAGTCTTGGTTCTTTCAACTTAAATCAGTCTTCCCTACTTCTCAACCTTCTACCAACGTAAACAGCTCCTTCCTATCATGTCCATGAGCCTCATAATTTGAATATCTCTATCAAATTCTGTCATAATCTTCTTTCCCAATAGGAGAATAGTCCCAGCTTCTCTAATCTATCAATTTCACAGACATTCCTCATCCAGGGAATCATACTGAGCAATTCTTGCTGTCCCTTCTCTAATGCCTCCATGTCCTTCTCAATGTGAAGTGTCCAGTACAGTGTTTTATAAAGGTTTATCATTACACAATTGCTTTTGTCCCCAATGTCCCTAGTTGTAAGGCTCAGGATCCTATTTGCTTTATTGCTCACTATTTTAACTTACACTGGTACTTTCAATGATTTGTTGGACTATCCCTGGGTCCCTTTGATCCTGCACTCTCTTTAAAGTGATATTATATTGTCTTTCTTCGTATTTTCAAAATGAATCAGTTTACATCTCTGCATTAAATTTCCCCATTTCATTAGCCTGCAGTTCCTAACTTTTTCCTTCAACATATGTTCTTCCATCCACTCCAGTTGGTCTTTCCAGAATCCAGGCAACTTTGGCAGATTACAGCTAGTGCATTCACTTTCTCAGCAATTTTTTAAAAAAATTGATATGAGCATCCTGTGAGGACCCACAGGATTTGCTGACTTTCAATTCTAATTAATTTTGCCAGAACTTTTTCTTTACAAATATGAACTTTGGAGTTCCTTGCTTTCACCAGACCCTTGATTCCCAAAGATTCCTGTATGTGGTCTTTCTATTTCAATGAAGGCAGATGAAAAGTGCAGAATTTTAACTGCCAAGGGGAGAATCATCCAGGGCAATCTTTGTATAGGTTGGGAAAAATCAAATTAGCAAAGATGGTCTAGAGATATGTTTATAGCTAGTATCGAAAAAGGTTTCTCAGAACAATTCATTGCAGAACCAAGCAGAGAACAGACTATTTATAATCATCCAACCTGCTTCAGAATCTTCACTTAGGATGGAAGATATGCCCAAGAAAATCGCAGGGAGGTAAGTAGGTAACCTAACAGACGAAGTGAAGTAATCCTTGCAGGAACAGCACAGAAATCCTTGCAGAAGGCATACTCCTTTTAACAGTGCTACCTGTTGTAAATTGGTAAGTTAACACAGTTCAAAGGTCCAAAAGCAGCTTTAAGAAACTTTTTCTCCTTGGCAACTATAAGTAGGTCACAGGATAGGATGGCAGGCAGGTGAATCTTGGGTGACCAGGGGGTGTGGGGGGAGCTGCAGTATTTGGATTTGGGCTACAGTACTAGCAAAAAGATGAGGACTAAGAATTGACAGTTGACCTGGGACTGATTGTCTGCACTCTAAGTGACTACAAAGGTAGGTAGATGTATTGGCTGTGATCTTCCAAAGTTCCCTCAATTCTAGAAAAGGTTGAAAACTGGAAGTGTACCTCTATTCCAGAAAGGAGAGTGACAAACAGCCAGGTAATCTAATGTGCATTAGATAAACACTAAATTCCATTAAGTAACTAGCACCAAGACATTTAGCAAGTCATAACACAAATCAAAAGTCAACAAAAAAAAATTCCTGTTCCTATTTACTACTTTTCTGTGCTCCGAACAGATCAATGCCAGTTTTTATGCTGTACACAAGTCTCCTCCCACTTTTCTCCCTCTTACCTTCATTAACTTAAACTCGAGGACCTCACATGTTCGTAAAAACTGAAAGAACCACAAATGTGGGAAATCAGAAACATCAACAGAAATTGCTGGAAAAGCTCAGCAGGTCTGGCAGCATCTGTGGACAGAAATCAGAGTTAACGTTTTGGGTCCAGTGGGGGACCCTTCCTCAGAACTGACGGTAGCTAGGAATAAGTTGATTTTTATGCAGAAGAAAAGGTGGAGGGAGGTTGGTAAGGAGTAAACGATAGGTGGAGATAGAGACAAAGAGAGAGAACAGTTGGACAGAAAAGGAATGGATAATGATTGGCCTGGGAGAATCAATAGCTATTAATGGGGACAATTAATGGCTAACAATGGGTTATATGTAATAGCAGACCATGTGACAACAAGGCCTGGTATTTGGGAATTGGGGTAAGGATGTAGAAGGTGCCAAGCTCTAAAACTGTTAAACTCTGTACAGGCTGAACATTTAACTAGCAGAAAATGAGGTGCTGTTCTTCTAGCTTGCGCTGAAGTACTGCAGCAAGCCTGAGACAGAGATGTTGGAGTGGACCAGGACATCCCGGAGGGAATGGTCCTTGTCGAAAGCTGACAGGGAAGGGGAATGTGTTTGATGGCAACATCCTGCCAGAGGAAATAGTGGCTAATGATCCTTTGGGTGTGGATGCTGGTAGGATGGTAGGTGAGGACAAGTGGGACTTGATCGCTCTTATGGGAAGGAAGTGCGGGCTGAAGTGCAGAAGATGGGTCAGACCCTGCTAAGAGCCCTGTCAAAATGTTCATGAGTACTATTTCAAGAAGGTATGAAGAGTTCGCTGTTCAGTTCCTAGGTTTTGCTTTGCCAAGTGAAGTCCATTTACAGGAATGGTTTTGACACAGAACCCAAGCAGTGTAAAACAAAAGACATTTGTTTAAAGCATTTATACTTCCAATGTTTGAAAAATCCAATCAAATATAAATAATTAAAAGGGCCATGAAAAATGGCAATTTAAGAAAACGCATGCGGCCTGAACAGTACTTGGTAGAAAATTAAAAATGTTGAGTGTATTCACATTCCACTGTTTGTCATATTTTATTGTTTTATTCAGTAGCACACAGTTATTGTCAAAAGTACCAATATAATCTCAAGTAACAAATGCATTTTGAACATTATAAAACACCTTATTGAATTTGAAGATTTATTGTACATTAGTGCTCCAGATTTCTAGAGATAGTTTTGGTGGTAGTTAGTTTCTCTTAGACAATCCTCTAAAAACAACCTAGTAAATTCAGTTCAAAGATGTGTTGGACACCATCTATTTTGAAGCATGATCAAAAACAGCTTTTCAAAGTGCATCACTAGCAGTTGTCAAATTCGCCTGAATTATAATTAATTCAAGTTATTTATTATATAAAGTCACTTGCATGAATTTGGAAGGCAAAAAACTGAAAACACAATTTGTCACTTGTAACTATTTCTATTTACAAATCTCTGTACCCGTGTTAGGAAAAAAAAAATCTACAAAGTGCACCATGTGGGCAAATACTGCAGTTGGAATATTCTTTAAAATTCATGGCAACAATTATGAAATTTCAAAACTTGATTGAATTTTGATGGCCCTGCAGCAACATATTGCAATGGGAGTGTCACATAAACACAAACTTTTCCAATCTTTTACTTACAGGTATATATTCTTAATATGAACAATGAAACGATAAGTATTTTATAGCTCTCAAAGAGTCAGGCAGACAATCTGTATATAAAATGCCCCATTTAACACATGCCTTTTTTCTATAGCTAACAAAGGTAATATAAATAGCATCTACAGTGTATGTGTGCAGTGTATGAGTACTGAACTAAATATTTGAGAGCAGCACTTTGTGCTTTTTTTGTAAGGTAAACCCTGCAATTAGTTGCACTATTAAATAATGCTTTATTTTAAGCATGTTATAATGGAAATACAGTTCAAGTTTTGCAGGTCTCATTCATGTCCCTCAAGTAGGACCATTTCAAATGCTAAGTACACTGTTGTTTTGTGAAACAGTGGCTTTCATCTACTCAAAATTAATGTAAAAATTAAGATTTTTTTCCCCACTGAAACAGAATTATTTTCTGTTCTGATGCAATATTGTAATAAAACCTATATGTAGAGTGTTTTCTGCCTCAGTGCTGTCTATGTTGAAATGAAAAATCCACATGTTCACTCCTTCCATAGCATTCATCCAGTGATGCCATTGAGCAGTTTATTCCAACATTGTCCTGAATACTGCCTGTCTTTTCAGCAGCTCACACCGAGGCCTGTCCAATGTTCTGGGACCTTCAAGAAATACTTGTCCATTGCTTCACAGAATCTTGTTCTATAAAGCTCTGGGGAAACTACAGTTGGCATTTTTCCTGTAGGGGGGGGAAAAAAAAAAGTATTGTCATGTTTTTATAACAGATGTGGTACAAGATTTTATTTTTGACATATGAAAACCAGTGGCTCAAGCAAGGTGC
Source organism: Rhincodon typus (assembly GCF_021869965.1). Taxonomy (NCBI): domain Eukaryota; kingdom Metazoa; phylum Chordata; class Chondrichthyes; order Orectolobiformes; family Rhincodontidae; genus Rhincodon; species Rhincodon typus. Next base: position 23,940,297 of record NC_063338.1, read on the forward strand.
TTTACTGGCTTTAATGTCTATAGGTCAAAAATTAAGAGTTTAAAAAAAATCCCCACTTAATTTTAAGCTTATTTGCACTGAACATTGTGTGGTACGCAGGTAATTTATTGGATATGGCTGTTTACTGTCATGCATCACATTGTAAATACCAAAAGTCCCTATACGCTTTCTACAAGTTTCATACAATGGCTTTGCTACCCTCACTGTAAAGATGATGAAAGCAAGCAGAATATGGACATTTCCAGATAAATACATGATCATGTTAAATGAAATGACAGCACAATTAACAAAAAGAAACATTGTGGGTGTGAAAAAGACAAAGTCCAATGAAGCAGTCAGAAACTAGGTCATGGACACCTTACGTATAATATGCAACACAGAAACAAGCTATTTGGCATGACAGATTATGCAGGTTCATGTTCCACTTGAATACAAGTGACTTTCATCAGAAGGTGTGCAAAACTAATTTGTTCGAAAGACAGTGCCAACACGAAGCACCTTGCTTATGAGGAAAAGCTGAGGGACTTGAGGCTGTTTTCGTTAGAGAGAAGAAGGTTAAGAGGTGACTTAATAGAGACATACAAGATGATCAGAGGATTAGATAGGATGGACAGTCGGAGCCTTTTTCTCGGATGGGGATGGCTAGCACGAGGGGACATAGCTTTAAATTGAGGGGTGATAGATTATAGGACAGATGTCAGAGGTAGGTTCTTTACTCAGAGAGTAGCAAGGGCGTGGAATGCCCTGCCTGCAAAAGTAGTAGACTCGCCAACTTTAAGGGCATTTAAATGGTCATTGGATAAACATATGGATGGTAATGGAATAGTTTAGGTTAGATGGGCTTCAGATTGGTTTCACAGGTCGGCGCAACATCGAGGGCCGAAGGGCCTGTACTGCGCTATAATGTTCTATGTTCTATGCTCTACATTTTGTCTCTTTCATTCTGTCACATTATCCAAGGGTCAGCACATCAATATGACATTATTCAACCTGACCTACTTCACTGCACATTGAAAATGATAAGATAGGTCAGCTGAAAGAAAGTTGACCTTGTGGAAGCAGCATAAATCCCAACAGCTTAAAATAATTAACAGACGAGGGGTTTTTTGGGACATGTGTGACAAAAAGTTTATTCAGTTTTCCAGACAATATTTGAAGATATGTGGAGTTAGGGTTCACCCATGACATTGATTTAAAATACAAATGTTGAAATAATCGTTGCTCTTGTAATAGTGACACGGAACTACAGAAAACTTTCTTCTGAACAGCAAGGTCAGACATTAAATGGTTCCAAGTGAGCCCTGGAAGTCAAAGTTAGACTAAATACTATTCTGTTGAAAGTTCAGGTAATATATAAAAAAAATTCATGATTTCTGGACACAAAGTATTTCTTTTTATAAAACCAGAAAACGCAGAAAAAAAAAACTAATTCCTTGTTTTGCTTCTTACCTGCACGTTTATTCAAGGTCTGTAGAAGATATTTTCTCATTATTTTCTTTAATAACTTGTACACAATGGCTATAATCAACTACTTACAGACTCACCTTGTCCACCTAAGATTCCTGTAGACTTTACCACCATTTCAAGTTTCTTATCCCAAGTAAACGTCCTGATATAATCTAAATAAACCAAAAGAAAATATTCAGGATGATGATTTAAAGGGAAATAAACCACAAACATTTTTTCTTTGCAATTTTACGGTTATCTCAAAATAGATTTTTAAAAAAACACAATAAGCAGTTGCATTTGAAGTGCAACAGGTTTATTATGTACCAATGTACAATGGAGAACAGCAAAGATAGCCCATAAATAAAAGTTTTAAACTGGGAAAAGATGAATTTTTTTTTTTATCAGAAGGATCTAAGGGACAGTAGCAAATTAGATCCAAAATTGGTTAAGTCACAGGAAGTAAAATCTAATAGTTGAAAAATATTTTTGTGTTTGAAGGATTCTTTCCAGTAAATTTCTACATGACTGTCTACTATTTTCCTTATCGTTCATACCCAATGATTTTGAATTAAATGCAGGATGTGTGAAATTTTCAGATGAAATTAAAATTGGCTATATGGTTAATAGTGAGAAAGATAATCAATTGACTGTTCAAATGGGCAGCAGAAGTGGGAAACAGAATTCAATCCACAATGCATGAGGTAATGCATATGGGTAACTATCAGATACTTGTGTTGCCAGAACTGGAGAGTTTTAGCTGCAAAGCAAGGTCGTACGGCTGGGATTGTTTTCTTTGGAATAGAGGAGGCCGAGAGGAGATTTATTTAAGGCTTATAAAATTATGAAGGATTTAAAGTCAATAAAAAGGATCTTCTTCCCAAAGCAAAGTTGTCAATAGTCAGGGATATTAAGTAACTGCTGGAAGGTTAGAGAGGTTTTGAAGAATAAATTTTCACCTAGATGCTGGTCTGGCACTTGAAAGAGCAGAAACCAAAATCTTTATGAATAAAAAATTAAGTGAACACATGAAGTGCTTTAATCTATAGGCTACAGAGCGAGAGTATAAACTGGGGTTAGGCTGGATAGCTCTGCTTTGGTTATTTCAAATACCATGGCCAAAATGGCCTCCTTTTCTACCATATTTTTCCTGACTCTTCCTCTATGGATTTCCCACATTTTCTGAGTTGGAACTCTGGTATCCACTAGTTATGAATTGTTGCTTTAAAGGCAACTTTCTTTAATGACAGAAGAGCTGTCAGCCTGCACGATTGTCATCTTATTCTCCTCTTTCTCCTCCAGTAGTGGTGACAATATCTGCATTTTGCTGTGGTAAATAAAATAGAATAAAGACCATAATTCACTTTCCAACACACTTACCGATAATTCCAACAACCAACTCATTTGTAAAATCATCTCGGCCCACAAGCAAGGAATAGTCAATTATGAGATGACTGGACAGGAAATATGCATCACTGTGAATGGATGCCCGTAGCACAGCTTTACAATGTGATCGAATGTAAAGAGGGTTATCACGAATCATTTTTAATAGGTTTTCATCCAGTAATACAACATCACATGTCTCTTTTCCAGTTTCAGTTTTAACGTTTCGATTCCTTAAAGAACCTTTTAAGTCAAAAACCTGTATAGAAGAAACAATAAATTTAAAGGACTCAAAAAAGGTTTGCATTTAGAAAAAGAAAACAGAAAATCTAAAGAAAATTGTTTAGACTATTGCTACTATTTTTCTAGTTTCACTGGGTTAAAATCCGGAATTCTTTCCCTTATAGCATTGTAGGTATACCTACATCAAATAAATTGCAGCAGTTCAAAAAAGACTGCGCAATATCAGCTAGGGATGGGTAATAAATGCTGATCCAGCCAGTGTGATCTACCTTGCATAAATTTTAAAAAAAGCTTTGGTGATCTTTAGAACGGGTACGATTTTTAAAAAATTTAATCTCAGAATTATGTAGGAACTGATGCACCTTTGATTCAGAATTATTTTATTAGATTTCTCAAGAAACAAATTACTGCTATATAATAGTTGGTATATAATCAGGTCACAATAATTGTTTTTATTTCCCAATTCTTTTATCATTACCCAAGTTACAACATTTTATGGAATAACTTTAATTTAGAAAACAAATATGAATTTAAACCGTTTGCAATTGTCAATACCATGTACCTGAGCCATCTTTCTTCCATAGAAGAGGTTCTCCATAACCAAAAGATCAAGTTTCTTTTCTGTATTATTCTGAGAGTTTTTGTAGCCTATGCGATATACCCCCAGAATTTTGGCCAATGCTGTCGGTCTCTGTATAATAGTTCAGGGAGGAAAACAAAAACACAGAATTTGAACATCCAATTTAAAATAAATAATTTGATACATCAATAGAAGTACATAGGAAATGGCAGGACCAGACCATACAACCTCCTTTGCCATTTGATGAAATCATAAATGATCTTCTACATTAACTCCACATTCCCACTTTATTCCCCAAATCACATGATTCCCTTGCTATCTGAAAAACATTTTGATTTCTGTCTTGAATACTCACAACAAATGAACTACTACAAACTGGTAGTGTGGAGAATTCCAAAGATTCATCAGACTGAGAAGAAATTTCTCCTCATTTCAGTCTGTAGTAGCCAACCCTTTATTCCAAGACAAATTCTACTTTTAAAAGGAGGTTTCTTTCTTGGGGGGGGGGGGGGGGGGGGAAGAAGCCTCTTGGCTTTCAAGCTATCTTAAGGTCTTTTTTTTTGATGGAAAATATTTTCCTTTTACTGAATGCTGAAGAACAAAGCCCAATTTTCCTCAACCTGCTCTCATAGGAAAGCCCCATCATCCCAGCAATCAATTGCACACTGCCAACGCAAGCATATTTTTTCTTCAGTGAAGACCAAACTCAAAAGTATTTTAAGGTAGCCTGGACCCTAAATTTTTCTTATGTTAAAGGAAAAGGTAACGTGCTGTGTTCCAGATGCAACATGACCGGTCAAATTACTCGATATTAAGCAGAACACTATAGTTAAAATAAATTAAAAGAAAGCACTTAGAATAATTTAACTGTATTGCAAAACTTAACAGAATAATAGACACAGTAACTATTAGTAATTAACTGTTCCAATGTAGCAATATCCCATAAACACACCCCTGGGGCAAAAAGGCAAATACGGAAATCAGATTTTCTCACGTAATACTCATAATAGAAAGAAAAACCCCAGATTCTAGCTGTAACCGAGAGAGGGGAAAGAATAGCTTCTACTTCTTCAAAACGCCAGCAGCTTCTGCCCTGTTGAGACTCCAACAGCAACTGCTTAAAGCTAAACCTAAAAACCAAAAAATACCTAGAAATCCTGGTCTGAGAGAGTTGGCCACACCCATTCAGGCTACTTCTATTGTTCCAACTTCTTAAACTAAAACCCAAGGCCTCACAAACTGTTTAAGTTACCACAGACAGCTCGGGTGCCTCTCATTCATTCATTCAATCTCTCTCTTAAAAGAAACCAGGACAAAATATACCTCTTAAAGACACAGCATCGTCACAGAAGAGACTTCGTTGCTCTCCAGTGCAGTATCAGCAAAATGCTATATAATTGCACAAAGACTGTTGTACTCTCGCACACCAACCACCTTTAAATAGGGGCAAACATAGCATTTGCTTTGTCTGCACATTAACTTTGTGATAAAGACAAAAGCAAACAGATACCTCTGCATATTCTCTGCTAGTCTCTTGGTATTTTGAAAAAAAAAAGCTTTTATAATTTTATCAAAATGCATTATTTCACATTTCTTCATATTTACGTTGCATTTTCGGCTCATTGAGTTAAATTCTTCTGCAGCCTCTTTGAGTAATCCTGAGTTTGCTTTTCTACTTAGCTTTTACCATCAGCACCCTGAACTAAGTGTATAGATTGTAAATAGTTGAAATCTAAGCATTATGTTTTGTAACATGCACAAGATCTAAATTATCAACTCACAAGTGACCTCTTTATTCTGACTCTTACTGTTTGTGTTAAGATCTTTCATAAGTTTCATGCAAATAGCTTTTGTTTGTTTTATGTAATAAGCTCATGTTCTTCTGTTACAGAATATTTGGAGACACCAACATGATCAACCACAAAAACAAAATTAAGCTGTGATCTCTCAAGCAAGTTTCATTCTGGGATCTGGCGTTTCCAGGGTTACAATCAATCAGTTGGGATTGTAACATTACTACCCTCAATTCTGCAAGCCCTAATCTTGCAAAACAATCTTTTGCACAGCAGTATATTGAATGTCTTCTGAAACAATGTCCACAGGTTCTCTTTCGTGTACTCTGCTGATTGCACCTACAAAAAACATTACTAGTTTGTCAAACAATTTTTCTTTCAAAAGTGTGCAGACACTATCTAATTATACTATGTTTTTAACCTTCCTTGAGTTTGAAAAAAGTTGTACGACTCAAATGTTTACTGTTTTTCTCTCTACAGCTGTTGTTGGAGCTGCTGGGACTTTTTTTTCTGTTTCTTTATTTGAAAATAACCATTCCTGACCTCAAAGTTAAATCATTGGTCTAAAATTCTTTCATTTCCATATTCTTGAAGTTTAAAACAAAGGGTAGCCCACCATGTGTGCTGCGAGAATTGCAACAGTTTCCCACTATGACTTGCCTTCCAATCGTCCCTCTGCAGGTATGCAAGTGCCTGCATTTATATCTCTTGAAAATAATTGAGGTCAGATGCTTCAGTTTCTGGATTTGTTCCTATGAACTAATATTCAATTACTTCAACATTACTTAGTTTTGAGTTTAGTGCTAAACATTTAGAAGGCCATTATGCAGTGAAACTGTGCATCTGGCATCCACCAAATGAAAAATTAACTACTTTGCAGAGCTGATATCTTAAAGGTTCAATTTTCATAGCAAGCAATCTGGATCAGAATCTTTTCAATGTTACATACAGCACTGATCAACAAACACAAAGATTGGGAATTAGCACAAGATGATAAAACTTAGCATTCTCAAACAAAATGACGACAGAAGAAAAATAAATCCAAGATTTAATTATGAAATTTTCAGAGGTTAACAGTCCACTGATGCTCCGCCACAGTATGATGCACAATACTGATGCCATACTGTAACAAGAAATCAAAGCTTTTAGTAGAAGAAACAGAATTAACATAAAATTGGCAACCTCCATACCCCCCACCCCGAACCTAATTTACCTTTTGCTGAACAGCAGTTGTAATGTAAGTAAAATAATGAGGAGCAAAATCCAAGAAAGACTGGACTTCCAGTCGAGGCATCTGCTTCAGAATAAAGCGGTCATCTAGAAAAGATTATATTTTTATAAATGACAAAAGTCAATGAATACATTGTCAGTATCTGATAATCAAGATAAAATACCTCAGAACTGACACTTTTTTCTTGAAAATAAACAAGATTTCTCAAACTAACATTTCAACTGCATTTTCAAAAAAGTAGGACAGAACAAAAGTGCAGAGTATAGTGATCGCTATTGCCTCGTTTTGCTTCAACATAGTTAATGTGATCTTCTGTTAGGTCTTGTTAAAGTATGATTGAACTGCAAGGCACTGATATGCCTCCTCTCAATGCTGTCACTAGTATGATAAAGGCTCATCAACTTATTTTCTTCAGTATAATTGTTTTTAGTTTGAACTAAGGTGAATTTAAGTGTGTGATGGTAGTTAACAGGAATGAAAGGTCATAATTGTTCAATTCAAAGAAAGTCAACTACCATTTTCAGCACTGCATGTTACACATTATACAGAAGTACCAAAATGGCATTACTGACAAAAGTTTACAATGACTCTTTAAAACCAAGTACACTTCAAAAACAGAAGTTAGCAGAAGCTTCAAAAACTTTATAAACCTTATGAGCATGCATCAGCATAGAAACTCTCAATTAAAGAACACTGGCATCTCAGGTCTTCTTTCGTATGTCATTTCACACATTAATTGGTTTCTAAGTATATTACAAATGTTTTGAATTCCTGTCTCTCTATTCCAACATCTGCAATTATATGACTGCACAGGACATGGCTATTTTTCACCAATTCACAATGCATGCATGTACAATCACTTTGTGATTGTTTAAATACCAAATTTAAAAAAAAAAAAAAAATCAGATGGTACATTCTAGGAACAGGGTCTTTGCCCAACATCCTGACAAACATTCATTCTGCAACCAAATGGTTACTCATCCCTTTTGTGGTTTGTGGGACCCTGCTATAGACACAGTTTCTGTATTTACCTACAAACTAACACCTGAAGAAGGACTGAGGCTCCAAAAGCTTGTGATTTCAAATAAACCTGTTGGACTATAACCCGGTGTCCTGTGATTTCTGACCTTGTCCACCCCAGTCCAACACCGGCACCTACAAATAATAGCAGCTGCTACACATCAAAACAGAGTTAAATTAGAATAGATCATTTTATCCATCCAAAGTATAAGAAAGATACTAGGGAAATGCAACTTATAATTTTACAGATTCAATAGAAATAATACAAATTTAAGCTTGGAAATTTTGTAACTCTTAAAGCTCTCAGTTCATTATTATAGCTTTTACACATTCATTATACATACCAAAGATCCAAATTTATAAGCTTTGTACTCTCCCAGTTTGGTAAAACAGCAATTCCTCAACCATGGAGCCGAAAAGAAACTTGCTACTTTTTTATATTTAATGTTATCTGAAGTGTACTTTTGGGATACAAAGTTTGACATTGAAACTTCGTACAGTGTATCAGTAACTGACTTTCTAATTATTTACATACTATGTTTCAGTAAAAATGTCTTATTGAATCTTCATTCATTTCATTGAACCAACAAATTTTTTTACCTTCTGTAGCATAAAAGGCTGCTCCCGATTTGCCTCCTCGGGCTTGCCATGGCGCACAGTGAGACAGAGATCGGATGAAGTCATCCTCATTACTAGCCAAAATCACTTCTCGCATTTTGTGGAATTCTTCAGCATAATAAATTCTACAGTAAAACTTGGCATTGGCATCGGAAAATTCTATACAAAAATATTTAAAGAAACATTCTTATAAACAAATAAATAATCACCTTGGTCAGTGGAAACTACAGTCCATTTGTTCCTTTCCTTTGTGGCAAAAGATTAATTCATTCACTCATCACTGTGGCTGACATTGCTATCAAGTGGCAATTACACAACCATAATCTGCTCACTGGTGTTCATTTGGATTTCGCCAGGACCACTTGGCTCATTACAACTTTAGTCTGGACATGTAAACAAGAGCCAAATTCAATAAGGGTGGTTAGAGTGACTGTCCTTGACATCAAGGCAGCACTTGTCTGTGCCAGGTCTCCTGGATGGCCCGTAAAATTAGAGTCAATGGGAATCAGGGTAAAACTCTCCACTGACTGGAATTATGCCAAACACAAATGAAGATGGCTGTGGTTATTGGAGATCAATCATTTCAGTCCAAGGACATCTCAGCAGGAGTTCCTCAGGATAGCATCCAAAGACCCAACCATCTTCAAAAACTTCATCAATGGCTTTCCTTTCATAAAGGTCAGAAGTAATATGTTTGCTGATAACTGCACAACGTTCAGTATCATTCACACCTCCCCAGATACTGAAGCAGACTGTCAATATGCAGCACGACCTGAAAAATATCAGTGACCATGTCCAGCAAGAAAGAACTTAACTACTTCCTCCTGATATTCACTGGTATTACTATTGCTGTATCTTCTACTAGCTACCATTGACGAAAAACTGGATTAACTTTATAAATGACTGTAACTACAAGATATGGGGAATTCTATGTGAATAGCCTCAGGGGAATTAATTGCCAATCTATAAGAAATGAATCACATGTGTGATGGAATATTCTCCTCTGGCCTAGATTAGCGAGGTTCCAACACTCAAGGTGGTTGACACTGAAGAAGCACAGTTGTTTGGCAATCCAGTCATTACCCTAAACATTCACTACTAATGCATAGTAGCATCAGTGTGGGCTTGGAACAATACTGCTGTGGGGCACAAATCCTGGAACTCCATTCCCAGCATCACTACGCAATAGAGTGTGTGCAGCAGCTGAAGGCAGCAGCTCATCATCATCTTCCCCAAGGGCGATTAAAATGACACACTGGCGTAGTATTAAGTCACTATACTAGCAATACCATGGCCCAGGCTAACACTGTGGACTGTGGGTTTATATCCCACCGCAGCAGCCGATGGAATTTAAACTCAATTAATAAAATCTGAAAATTGGAAACTCTTTCAGTAATAGTGACAAAGAAATCATCATTGATTGTTGTAAAAATTCATCTAATTCACTAATGTCCTTACCTAGCCTGGTCTACATATGACTCCAGATCCACAGTGACTCTGAACTGCCCCCTGAAAATGGCCTGGCAAACCACTCAGTTCATAAGCAATAAAGGGATGGGAAGCAACACTGGCTGACATTCCATGAAGGAATAAAAACAATTGCTGGAAAGTGATCAGATGCAGGAAGTTCATTCCATTCTTTCTTTTCCTTGCTTTGAGGCATTCAGGGCAAATATATTCCTTATACTGAAGTCAGCTAAATTTGCTGCTAACTTGAAGCATCCTGATTTGTATTCGAGTCAAAATCATGTTGTGCATTAATACAGTTAGTCATTAGAAGTATAAATAAAAAAATGTATCTGACACTGTGAAATAAAGAAACATACTCTATGAAGTTCAAAAGGTGGTCAATAATACTTACGAAGTTCCACGTGTGGGTTTCCAAGTTGCTTCTTTTGTTTGTCTCCATCACCGTCATCTAAAATAAACAACATTGAACCATTTAGGAAATACGAGCTGATGGATTTTAAACTCTTTTTAGCATTTAGCTCACTGTAGCCTGTGTAAAAGTTAGTTTATTCACTTCACCAAAACTTTATAAGAAGAACACAAGGATCTGGATGATATCATTCTTAACTCTCATCTGCATTTACATTATAATAAGACTTTGTCAAATTTCAGATTTGCAACCCTTACTTCCTATATACAATTGTCATTTTAAGGCATACATTGAAGACAATCTGAAGCTGCAAACAATTTGTTGGTCAGATCAAGCAAACAAACTTAATATAAATGGGTTCATGTTAGTGATGTATTGAAGATTTTAAAAACACATTTCTATGTTCTAAATTTGATTCAATATACTAGATCAAGGTAATCTGATTCCGATGAACAGCATCGGTATCTTGGTTACCGCAGTAAATGTAACTGCAAAATTATAAAGCAATAATAATCAAATTAAAAGTAACTCATCATAGCTGCAAATCCAAAATCAGTAATTAGCCAAGATCATACCCAGGTTTTTCTTCATCCAGCAAACAGTATATTCTATTCAACTCAATGAGAAAATTACACTCACCATAAACTTTAGAACTGTGAGACCTATTAAAAACTGATTAACTTTTACTAGAAATATTGCTGACACACTCAAAAGCTTTATTGAATTTAGATTTTTACACATTGTAATTAGAGCTTAAACATGTATATAACCCTGGAAAAACAATACTTTCTTCCAAGAAAATTATCTTTTTTGCTGCTTCAGTCTTAATAATTGGCAAGACTGTTTGGTTTCCTTGTCTAGTGGCAGAAGCCAATTAGTCAGGCTGT
>NC_063338.1:23951876-23963368 GCF_021869965.1 Rhincodon typus
TCCCCCTCTCTCCCTATTTATTTCAGAACCCTCTTCCCCTCCCCCAATTCTGATGAAGGGTCTAGGCCCGAAACGTCAGCTTTCCTGCTCCTATGATGCTGCTTGGCCTGCTGTGTTCATCCAGCTCTACACCTTGTTATCTCAGATTCTCCAGCGTCTGCAGTTCCTACTATCTCTGCATATTACTGTTGCTGTTTAGCATCTACGGTAGCTTCACATTCCAACTCTTTGGTCTGAGTATAATGGCTGCTTGAAATAAAGGTGCAAAAACTTTGCTACTTGTGAACTTTGCCATTAATAACTTCAGGGAAAATAACTTCTAATTTTCTTCAGTGACAAAAGATGAAATTTGACTTCAATGGAATCTATTAATAATAACTCAAGCAGAAATGCTGCCCAAGAAACACAATGTGATATAAAGCCTGCCTTTCCTGAGTATTTTAGGATGTTAATTATGTTATCAATGACCATGCCTTGGCCAAGTAGTATGAACAAAATGCAAACTCTATTGGAATTTAAGGTAAAAGTCTCTTAACCAGTTGTTAATCACTGCATTACATTCCAAAAAAGTTTACCATCTATTTGTATTCAGTATCAAACATCAAAACAATCAGAGCAGTAATAGTTATGAGTAATGATGAGGTTATTAATGTTTTGCATACAGTACTTAATGAAGAACTATATTATATATTTGTTATGTGAAATAACTGCAGAGAATCTGGTATCCCATCACCAGGTCACCCTTTATTCACATGTGTACAGTACCTGGGCTCTGACCAGCCAGCTCAGAGCCAGTTTCTAGAATGTGGAGGCTCTCTGAGTCTCCTGTTTATATCTGTCAGCCAGGGCTCCCTGATTGGCCAGGTTAACAACACCAATCAGGGATCGCATAGTCAATGACATCCACCTGACCCTTTTTCCAATCACTACATCCCTCCAAACCTTCCCCCCACCCCACCCCCTCCAAAGTCCAGGGATGTAGGCCTATTCTTTTTCTTGTGGCTTCTCCTGGAACCTTTTCGCCCCCAGCTCTGGTTCCTCCGACTCTGGCTCAGACAGAGGTGGCATGTACTGGACCGTAGCTCATCTCTCACACCAGGAGAGTATTGGGAGTGTTTCTTCCTCTTCTTCAGGTGGTAACGGTGTCAAGGCTGCATCTATCTCAGACTCCTTTACTGTCTTGAGTCCACATATCAGCAGCAACTACATGGCTTGCCAGACCCAATCCTGAAGAATATTTTAGCCATTTGGCTGAGCTTGGCTGTTTTTGGGATTTTGCTGTTGTCCGACCAAGGGTCCATCTGCTCAGGATGTGCTCTGCGTGAAGCTCTGTGATTATCTACACTCAAGTGCTATTCCCCAAGCTCAGTTGAACAGATGAGGGTGTCACCTTCCCTTCACTGCCGTTTTGCGCAACCTCAGGAAACCCAAACTAGAACAGTCAATCTTAAAATCAGATTCTGAATTAAAGCCAATTTAAATCTCTCAGGGATATTTAGGATGCTGAATCATCCCAGATTCCAGCAGCTGATACAATGACATTGGGCACTTGTGCAAGTTGTGAACACACTGGTCACAATGAGCTTTTTAACTGCTTTTAACAGTTAACAGGTGCAAGACTATCAATATTTTCTAATGCTGTAAGACTGTTTACAAGCTGGCTTTTGTCAATATTTCAGATTCCCATACTACTTAATTCTGATTTAAATTGGACAGCTTAATTAGATTATTTTCTTTTTATATCCAAGGGGTAGTGAGGTTTCTTGCTGCTGAATTAATTTCAGTTATTTGAGGGTTAAGTCAAAAACTTAGTCGGAGTGCTCAGGCCTAAAATGGCATCAATCAGCAACTTACATTGGCTGTTGTAGCCTTCTCTATCTACTTTGACATCTACTCCCTGTACCCAGACCAGTACTTTGCTCAAAATGACATCTGATTCAGATTCAACACAAATTATGCCCATAGAAATTTTCCGCATCTTCTAGGACCTGAAACAGCACCTTGTGATGCCAAAGGTAAAGACACTCCTCAACTGGATTTTGCAGCTGTAGCACAGTACTTCAAAGCTGCAATTGATTTGATATTAAAGTAAGTCAGTTCTGTGCATCATTTGATTTCATAGATAAATGCCAAATGCTAGAAATTGCATGATGCCTAATAAATTGCACCTTTTTCTTTAACGTTGGCACGGTGCAACAGTTATAATCACTGAAAAGAGCATTTATTGAGATACTGCCTATGTTTTAGCCTAATAACAGAAGGAGAAGTGACATAATTACAAGGCACAAACCAGAGATAAAAATGCAGAAAATTGTTTGGCATGAAGTAATCGATGTGTAATAATTATATGATGAGAAAATATGCACAATGATGATAATTAAATGTCATTTTGTGATGTCTGCTGAAGTAACTGTGTGATATTTAAATTGCAATCCATCTATGGCAGGTCATGTAAAAACATTCTCCATTTGTGTCATTGTCATGCATTTATTATTTGGGTGTCGATACCCTTATTCAACCAGTTTTAATAATCGCAATCTAGGGAATAACATGCCTTAAAATATTTACAGCCTTATGACTCAAGGCAAGATTACCATTACTGAGCCACATGGCTATTTACAACCACTTTTAAAAAGCGTGGAATTTCATCTTCTTCTTCAACTAAGAAAACTGGCAACTTTGAACCCACAAATGCTGTCTCAAAAGGAAGACTGCCACAAATTGAACAAAGATGACATATATTACCAGGAGAATGAAATTCAAAGTTTTTTAATTTGAAGTTTCTTCCTAAAATTCTTGAATTCAAATATGATTACTCAAGAAAAGTCTTCCTGCAGCCTTCAACACTGTTACAAAAGTACTCGAACAGAAGCGTGCAAATTGCCTTAAGCCTGTAAGCTATAGATACAAATTTAAAGAAATCTCAGATAGTTGATATTGACATTTACAGAGATCCTAGAAAGATAAAATGGCAAGTAAAATAATTTTTACATCCTCTTATAAGGATACGAACAGCAAATCCTACAGAAACAATGTAAAAATGGGTAAGATCAAAATGATGAATAAAATAAATCAAAATGACAAAAATGAAGATTAAAGCATATTAAATGTCATGGTGCATTTAAAGGTAAACCCCACCTCACTTAACCATTTACCCATTGAAGGATGAGGAAGAAGAAAAGTGCAGACATTTATGATATTCTAAATTGCTCCCCATCTTGAATGCAATTTCAACTAAGAAAAGGTCAATATTGCTTCCTTTTTATCTATCCATCAACATTTTCATTGAATGTAGTCTTTGGATTCAAATTAATTCTTTTAAGGCTTGAGATTTGACATTAATTTTCAGACTCAGTAAAGCAGCTAGTAGAGATGGACGAATTGAGGAAAGGAAATTCCACACTAACACAATGCAAGCACTCCCCTGGAGGCTGAAGTTAAGCCATATTCCTGCAGTTTAAATAGTCATAGTGCTATATCAGTAGGCATCATAAAATGTTTTTTAATTGTTATTGAGCGTATTTTTATTTCACATAATTATCACACTCATGTCAAGCATTTTTTCTGCATTTTGTCCCTTCTTTGAACCTTGCAATTATATCATCTTTTGCTTCAGTTATCATGCTAATCAAAGGAAGTGAGGGACTTAATGCTGTATCTGACCTGTTATCCTAGACCCAGAAGATATTGGCGCTGAAATAATGAACATTTTTCCAGGACTTACCATTCTTAAATGAGAAATATTCACCCTTCAAAAAGAAAACTTGCAGGGAACACCTAATATTAAAACCCAATAGGTTTTGTTATTCTCAGGGAATGAACCACATGAAAAAGGATTTTGTCTGCTGCAGGCCTTATGGTGAGGTTGTTCACCCCAACCTTAATGATAAAACTCCTTATAGTTTGGGAATTCCAGGGTATTGGTCCAATGACAATGAAGAAATTATGACATGTAATCTGGATTGTGTGTGTATATTGAGATGATGATATTCCCATAATATTCTTCTTGTGCCTGTTTGTAGAAGTGACAAAGCCATGAATCCCACAAATGTGAGCTTAGTAAGCCATTACAGTATGTCCTGGAGGAGTAGATATTGAGTCTAATGGTAGCACCAGCAGCAAATTAGATCCAGTATTCTGAATAGTGTCAAGTTTCTGTCAAGTTGTTCAAAATTTGGAGTGGGCTTTAAATTTACAGCCTTATGACTCAAGGCAAGATTACCATTACTGAGCCACATGGCCATTTACAACCACTTTTAAAAAGCGTGGAATTTCATCTTCTTCAGCTAAGAAAACTGGCAACTTTGAACCCACAAATGCTGTCTCAAAAGGAAGACTGCTACAAATTGAACAAAGATGACATATATTACCAGGAGAATGAAATTCAAAGTTTTTAAATTTGAAGTTTCTTCCTAAAATTCTTGAATTCAAATATGATTACTCAAGAAAAGTCTTCCTGCAGCCTTCAACACTGTTACAAAAGTACTCGAACAGAAGCGTGCAAATTACCTTAAGCCTGTAAGCTATAGATACAAATTTAAAGAAATCTCAGATAGTTGATATTGACATTTACGGAGATCCTAGAAAGATAAAATGGCAAGTAAAATAATTTTTACATCCTCTTATAAGGAGACGAACAGCAAATCCTACAGAAACAATGAAAAAATGGGCAAGATCAAAATGATGAATAAAGTAAATCAAAATGACAAAAATGAAGATTAAAGCATATTAAATGTCATGGTGCATTTAAAGGTAAACCCCACTTCACTTAACCATTTACCCATTGAAGGGTGAGGAAGAAGAAAGTGCAAACATTTATGATATTCTAAATTGCTCCCCATCTTAAACTCAATTTCAACTAAGACAAGGTCAATATTGCTTCCTTTTTATCTGTCCATCAACATTTTCATTGAATGTAGTCTTTGGATTCAAACTAATTCTTTTCCCTTGTTCCTAAGGAGCCAGGTTATGGTATTTCATATTTCTTTTACATTTTAGTTGTGAAATCTAAGGACTACACAACCTCCAGATATATCTTTGTGTCCAACTTGAAAGTAATTTTAGCGTAAGTGGTTCGTAAATTGATTGCACTTCTTCCTCACCCTTCAATGGGTAAATGGTTAAGTTTTACCTTTAAATGCACCATGACATTTAATATGCTTTAATCTTCATTTTTGTCATTTTGATTTATTTTATTCATCATTTTGATCTTGCCCATTTTTTCATTGTTTCTGTAGGATTTGCTGTTCATATCCTTATAAGAAGATATAAAATTTATTAAGATATCAAAGTTTATATTGCAAACATTTTATCTGTGCTGTAGCAGCTTCCTCACTGTTAAAATGCTAAAAGCGTAGCTTCATGTAGAAATGAAATAATTTTATACTGAAAGCCCAAATTAAAGTTAAAATAGATGTGTAATTAGCTACTGGTTGGTTCATCTGCCTCAGGATGCATGAATCCTGCAGTAGTCAGGATTATTGATATATTAAACTGGATGTGTTACCAACGACTGAAAGGAAAATATTATTGAAATCGAACTTTCTCCAAAATTGACCAGTGGAGTTGCAGATGGACAGGGTAGTGAAGAAGAAGTTTGGTATGCTTGCCCTTATTGGTCAATGCATTGAGTACAGGAGTTGGGAGGTCATGTTGCACTGTACAGGATATTGGTTAGGCCACTTTTATAATACTGCATTCAATTCTGGTCTTCCTGCTGTAGGAAAGATTTTATGAAACTTGAAAGGGTTCAGAAAAGATTTACAAGAATGTTGCCACAGGTGGAGTATTTGACCTATAGGGAGAGGCTCAATAAGCTGGGGCTATTCTCACTGGAGCGTCGGAGGCTATGGTTTATAAAATCACGAGGCGCATGGATAAGGTGAGGATGGAAAATGTACAAGTTTGCCAGGTTAAAACTGGAAAGGAACAGGGCCAATACCCTCCTCAAAAAAAGGTTATTTAAGATTACAAAGGGATCTTGATCAATTGAGCCAATGGGCTGAGGAGTAGCAGATGTTGCAAGGAATGGAGCATTTGATTTATAAGGTTAGACTGGGACTTTTTTTTACTGGAGTGTAGGAGGCTGAGGGATAACCTTATAGAAGTTTATAAAATCATGAGGGGCATAGCAAAGGTATTTTTCCTAGGGTGGGGTGTGTACAAAGTTAGGAGGCATATTTTTAAGGAGAGGAGAAAGATTTAAGAGGGGGACCTAAGGGGCTACACAGTGGTGGTACATATTTAGAATGAACTGCCAGAGGAAGTGGTTAGACGCAGGTATAGTTACAACATTTAGAAGACAATCTGTAATGGCGAGGTTGACCCCACCTCACCCCCCCCACTCCCGAAAATTATCTAAAACTGGAACACACGTCTCACCTCGTAATCTGTTAAACAAAGTGTGAAGAATGATATAACCTACCTCTGACGTCCCCCAATCTGCTATAAAGGAGTGGTTAAATGAAACAAAAATCCCTGATACTCACTTTATAATCAACAAGTAATAATTTATTTATCTAACTCTAACAGTAAATAAATTAACAGAACTACTAACAAACCAAACAATTCCCCCTTAACTACTAACTATTCCTGAATAAACAAAATTTTTATGGTATGCTGTTCCAATAAATACAAGACCCACTCATATAAACCAAATTAACAAAAAAAAAGTTTAGTTTCTCAAAATTATAGCCAGGATAAATCTTCTCAGAATGCTCCACGCCCTCTCCACTGATCCTCCGTCAAGAATACCTTTCACCATCAAATTCTTGTGCCAGGAATATTAGCTAAGAATGCTGCTGTACCTTTAGTTTAGATGATGGTTTTCTGAGAGTTTAAAGAATTCTGAGAGAAACAGTGATTCTTTCTTTTATAGCTGAGAGCTGTTCTCTTAGCACTTGACAGTTGACTCTCACACCGATTTTCAAATCCCCTCTTCTATTGTACTCTTGATGACCTATTAATTTCTTACAATAGGATTAGTCCTAGGTTGTCAAAACCATCATAAATTTATTTGGGTTTTGGTATTTAGGGCCTGGTTTAAATTAATTGGCTAAATTCAAAAACCTGTTCTCTTGGTAAAAATGCTACTTTGCCTGCTAACAGTATAGCCTTTTGAAGCAATGTTTCAATTTCAAGAACGCTCTGTGCATCTGCTACTGCTGACAGACATCTTTTTTTTAAATCTCCAAGCCTAAAGATAAAACACATCATCTTTTAAAGGGACTGTGCACTCTTTCCCCACCACCCCTCCCCATCATTCTACAAACATCAAACACTCTACCCAACTTTGCAACAACTTGGAAAGCTATATGAATAGGAAAGTTTAGAGGGTTATAAGCCAAATGCAGCTAAATGGGACTAGTTTAGTTTGGGAAACCTGGTTCAGCATGGACAAGTTGGACCGAAGGATCAGTTTCCAAGCTGTATGATTCTATATTGCTCTTGGTGTGGATTTTAACTAGATTAGCAGGGGCCTGGGATCCTGACAAATAGAACAGAGACAGAAAAACTGTGATGGAATTAGAAGTTAAAATGTGAGTGAGTGAATCTCAATGGCAGAAAAAGACATAAGTTAGATAAGAAAGAAGTGAGTTTAGCAAGGCTAAATGGACTATATTTTAATGCAGGAAGCCCATGGAATATGACAGATGAGCTAAGGGCACAGAAAGATGCGTAGGTGTATGATATCATAGCTGCAATCAAGGCATAGCTTAAAGATGGGAAGGATCTGTGGCTCAGCCTTCTTGGTTATAGGATATTCAGGCAACATAGAATAGGGGGATGGAAAAGAAGTGGGGGTATTGAAATGTTGATCAAAAAAATCAATTATAGCAGTGAGGACAGATGGTATCTTGGAAGGTTCATTAAATAAGGCCATATAGGTAGAAGTAGAACAAAAACTCAAAAGGAGCAAACAAATAGCCTTGTATATATTCCAGTCAGTCAGGGAGAGGTAGAGAATCAAATATAAAATCAAATTTCAGAGAAGTGTAAGAATAATAAAGCAGTAATGTTGGGGATTTTCACCACCCAAATATGAGCTGAAATAATTCTAACGTTCAAGGTAGAGAGAAAACCAAATGCTCAAATTACTGAAATGTTTTTTTCAGCACCGTACTAGCCTAAGCAAATAGAAGGTGCATCATTAAGTGAGAATTTCGGAGATAGTGACCATAACTCACTTGGATTTAGGGCGAAAATAAAATCTCCAAACTGGAAAAAGGGAAATTTTACTAAGGTAAGATTTGTCCCAAGTGGATTGGGATTAGCTACTTGCAGGTAAAACTGTGTCAGAACAGTGGTATGGTTTTAAGGGGGTACAAGTGAAAACGCAGGGCAAACATGTTTTCATAAGATAAAGGGTGAAACCAAGACTGGATCAAGGGGTATAAAGAATAGAATTAAGAAAATAGAGAAGTTATGGCAGATACTGAGAGCTCAATACAGTAAAAGTCCCTAGAGGACCATAAAAAGTGAAGGGAAGGAACTTAAAAATGCAATTATGAAAGCAAAGAGAATGCATGAGAAAGTATAGGCAGATAGGATAAAGGAAAACTCAAAGGGATTTTATAATATATGAAACAAAAGAGAGATATTAGGGAAAGAGTAGGGCCCATTAGGGACCATAGAGATAATCTACATCTGGAAGTGGAAGACATGGTCTCAGTCCTCAACTGATATTTTTCATCATTCTTCACAATGGAAAAGGATAATGCAGATGGAGGACTGTGAAATATTAGAAGCAAGTAACAGAGAGAGAGGAGGTACTCGTGAGCATATTTAAAAGTTGATAAACCTACAGGTCTAGATGGATCCCACCCTTTTGAGGAAGGGAAGGGAGGCGATATGAAGAGCCCTGGCAATAGTTTTCAAAACCTGTCTGGCTACAGATGAGAACTGAAGGACTGCTGAAGTCGACCCAGTATTGAAAAAACAGAGGAAGGGGTAGACAATGAAATTACAGGCCAGTCAGTCTAACTTCAATGGTGCAGAAGTTATTAGAAAGAATTCTGAGATACAGATTTTATCTACACTTGGGATAAAGATTACTTAGGGATAGTCAGCATGGATTTGTTGATGGAAAGTCACGTTTGATAAATTTAATTGAATTTTTTGAGGAAGTAACTAGAAGTGTTGATGAGGGTAATGCATTTGATGTGGAATATGTGGACTTTAACAAGGCTTTTGATAAGGTTCTTTGTGGTTGACTGCTCAAGAAAATAAAAGCCAGGGGACTAAAGGCAAAATGGTTTGATGGATTCAAAATTGGTTGAGTGGCAGGAAACGAGGTTGATGGTAGAGAGATGTTTTTGTGACTGGAAGTCTGTTTCCAGTGTGCTTCCAACAGGCTTGATGCTAGGGATCTTACTGTTTATGGTATACATTGGATTTGTGTGTAGGATGTATGATCAAGAAGTTTTCAGAATACACAAAGAGATGGTAGGGTTTTAAATAGTGATGAGGATAGCCATAAACTGCAGGATGGTATCAACAGACTGGTCAGATGAGCAGACCAATAGCAAATTGAATTCAGCCTGGAAAAGTGTAAGATAATGCACTCAGGCAGGGTTAACAATGCTAGAGATTGCACTATGAATGATCAGAGGGAACTTGGTGTGCATATATACAGATCCCTAAAGGTAGCGAGGCAGGTATAAAAGGTGTTTAAGAAGTTATGTGGAGTGCTTGCCTTTATTAGTTGAGGCATAGAATACAAGGTTAAACTAAAACTGTATAAGACACTGGTTGGGACACAACTGAAGTATTGCGTGCAGTCTGGTCACTATATTTTAGGAACAGTGTGATTGCATTAGAGAAGGTACGGAAGACATTTTCCAGGATGATGCCTGGCTGGAGTGTCTAAGCTATATGGAAAGCTTGGATAGGCTGGGTTGTTTTCTTTGGCGTAGCAAAAGTAAGTTGAGATAGAGGTGCCTAAGATTATGAGAGGCATAGATATGGTGGACAGGATCTTATTCCATTAGTGGAGGAGAATAGATTTAAGGTTAAAGGTAGAGGTTAAGAGTATAGTTGAGAAGAATCTTTTTCACTGAAAGGGTAGTGGTCATCTGAAACTCATTGCCTGAAGAGATAGTTGTGAAAGAAACTCTTGCAAATTTTAATTAGTGTTCAGGTATTGTGTTCCTCTCGCCTAAAGGGCTGTGGGCTAAAAGCTGGTAAACAGGATTATTGGAGCCAGCTTCTTGTTGACTAGCATGGACATGTTAGGCTAATTATCGTTCTTCTGTGCTCTAAATGTGTATGAGGTCTATGAAATATAGACAGATCAAGTGCACAGGCACTTCTACCCACTTTAGAAATGTACAATTTGTCTTATATTGTCTCTGCTCTTTCTTCTGACCAAAATGAATCCCTTCACACTTCTCTACATTAAATTCCATTTACCATTCCAGCAGACTATGTCCCTTTAAAGTTTGTCTGCATTGTCCTCACATTTCACGCGACTTCCAAGTTTTGTGTCTTCCACAAATTTTGAAATAGCGTCCTGTCCATGAAAGTCTAGGCTATTAATAAAAATCAAAAAAAAAGCATGCTCCAACCACTGACCCCTGGAGATCCCCTTCTTTTTTCAATCTGAAAAATAATCATTCACCAACGTTATTTTGGTCCAATTTCATTTCCTTGCTGCTATTGTCCCTTTTATTCCCTGGGCTTCAACACATGACCTTCAACAACACTTTCTGCTATCCTATTAAACGAAACTCAAGCAAGTTAGTTAAATATGATGTGCTTCTAAAATATCCACGTAGGCCTTCCATTTGAACCAATCCGTACTGTCCAAGTGACTGTTAATTGTGTCCCAAATTATCAGTTCTATTGATTTCCCCACCATTAATGTCAAACTGACTGGCTCGGAGTTCTGCCATGAGAAGCTGACAGCCGTCTGCTGTTAGCATGGGAGAGTGCCACATGGAGATGCCTTGATATGGTGAAGCTTGGTGACCAAGATGGCAGTCTGGAGGAGCAGGTGTCTAGTTTGGTCATGGTGAGTGGTAGAAAAGGAAGCTGCATTTTATAGAGGTGTGATGTGCAATTAATGAGACCAATAACAAATAAGTAATAGGCATTTCACACTGTCTATCAAGAATCTCATCTCAACATCTGGAACTTACTCGGAAAATACTATTAATTGCTCCTGAAGTTAAGAAAGGCCTTGTTGGACTTCTTATGTGATTCTCCTAGAGTTCTCACTCTAGCTCTCTAGCCCACTTCTTTCAGGACCTGGTAAAATTCCACCATAAGTATTCATATACTATCATATTGTATCTCAGTCAGGCTCCAACCTCCAGGCACAAATCTCCTCTTTGGTCCCTAATAAGACCCACTTCTTCTTTTAGAGATAGTAGGAACTGCAGATGCTGGAGAATCTGAGATAACAAGGTGTAGAGCTGGATGAACACAGCAGGCCAAGCAGCATCAGAGGAGCAGGAAGGCTGACGTTTTGGGCCTAGACCATTCTTCAGAAA
>NC_063338.1:23963868-24030335 GCF_021869965.1 Rhincodon typus
ACACAATAATTTAGCTGAGATCTCACCAAAGTTCTATACAATTCCATCACAATTTCCCTGTTTTGGTATATACCTCAACTGATAAAGGCAATCATTCCATATACCTTTTTCACTACCCTACTAACATGCCCTTCAGCTTTCAGAGATCTATGGATAATCATGCAAAGATCCCTTTGTTCCACAGAAATTCCTAATGACATGCTGTTCGTTGAATACTTTCTGTCAAATTACTCGTTCAAAGTGCATCACCTTACACTGTTCAGCATTTAATTCTATCATTTATCTGTCCATTTGACCATCCCATTTATATCTTCTTGTAGCTCAAGACACTCAACTTCATTGTTAAACACCCGACCAATTGTTGTTACAGCTTCAAACAATTTCCACAGAACATAATGGAATTGGTAGCTAGGGAACAATGTCTCCTGCAAAGTCAGGGTTGGGGGGTGGTATCTGCAGTCTTCCCAATATTTAATTGAGTAAATTATTATTGTTCAAGCTCTGTATTTTAAATAAGCAGTCTGATAAATTAGCAACACTAAAAGGAGTTAAGAGGGATGGTGAGATGAACCTTCATATCCTCAGTACACACATGAAAGCTGATACAGTGCTATTGAATGATGTTGCTGAGTGCAAACAAGTAGCTAGGAAGTATGAACAGCAAAGGATAAATTATTTTGGAGACACCAGAAGTAGTGCTGGAAATGCTCAGGTCAGTGAACATCTGTAGAGAAGGGATCAGAGTTAACATTTCAGTTTGATGACATTCCATCAGAATTGGTTGAAATTAGAAACATTAAAGGTTTTGAACAAGTAAAATTGTAGGGGGAAAATTAAATCGGGAGAGTCTGTGACAGGTGGAAGACAGAAGAACGGCACAGTGGCTCAGTGGTTAGGACTGCTGCCTCGCAGCACCAGGGACCTGGGTTCGATTGCACAGTTGCTCGTCAGTGGAAATTTCACATTCTCCCCATGACTGTGTGGGTTTCCTCCGGATGCTCCAGTTTCCTCCCACAGTCCAAAGATGTGCAGTTTAGATGAACTGGCCATGCTAAATTGCCCATAGGGCCCAGGGTTGTGCATGCTAGGTGGGTTAACCATGGAAAATGCAGGGACAGGGGAAGAGGGATGGGTCTGGGTGGGATGCTCTTCGGAGGGTCAGCATGGAGTCAGTGGGCCGAATAGCCTGCTTCTACATTGTAGGGATTGTACAATTCTATGAAAACAACAAGAGTTGGTTATGCAAGATCAAAAGATGTGGCAATGGCACAGATCTGGTGAAAGATGCATCAGCCTAAAACGATAGCTGTGTTTCTCTCCACAGATGTTTTGAGTATTTCTTGCATTTTCTACTATTTGTTCAGTGGTTGAATCTATCTTGTGTTCAATGCATATTTTTCTAAATTGGGTAGCTGATTAGAAATTTACACGTATGTCATAAATAACTGTTTTCACAAATTTAAAACAAAAAACTTCCTTACCTTTGACGCCCACACAAACTCATTTTGGGTTTGCCCTCGTGGGATTTCCTCTTCCCCATTTTTCATGGCTGATTTACTGTTATCCTCTTTGCTCTGCAAAAAATGATCGTCCAGTTTGTTCTTGATCCTACCACCTCTAGCTCGATAATCAGCTAAAAGCTTTGACAAGCTCTGGTCATTTCCTAAGGAATGAGTTATTCTGGTACTCAGCAGATCATGAGATGGAAGAATTTGAGTGCTTTTTGCCTGCATATTACCATTCAGACTCTGAAGGTTTGTCAAGTCCTTTAGTAGTTGTTTCTTCCTCCTGCATTCTATTTCCTTTATATCTTTGTGCAAGAGAGGGGACCAATAGACTTGTTCTGGGAAGTAACCTCTTGTTGGACACTTCATACCTTTCTCAGTCAATAGGAAAGGCTCTTTGAAAGTAATAAAAGGAGATATGCAAAGAATGACATCTTTAAGTTCCTGCTTGAATGCAACAGAGTAGGATTTCAACCTATCTTCAGAGGAAGTAACATGTTCAGTAATGAATAGATCTGTATCATCCTGAAGGGGATCACGGAAACGTTTAGGCCTGTTTCCGACAGATGGTTCAGGATTATTTAACAAACTGGGTTGTTCACGTAAGAATGCATGGTAAGTGTCTGAAGGCCCTTGGTCTTTCTTGTTTTCAGATAAGATGGAGTCTATTACAGGGGCATGGACAGATGATGTCAAAGGAGGGTCAAGAAAAGGTGCCTCAAAATCTGGAGGGGCCATATCAAGTGTGGAGCCCTCAGGTTTTACAAAAATACTGTCTCTGGAAACACTTCTTCTCAATGGCTTCTCTTCTTCACAAAACGTATTATCTTTTGGATAGTCAAAACTGGCAGTTGGAGCAAATTCAGATCCCAAGGAAATGTCTTCAATTGGACCATCAGAGTCTTTGGAAAGACTGCCAAAGTTCTCATCAGTAAACAAGTCCTGTCCATCATTTTCAGCAGTCTCACCATCAATAATGGAATGAATTGATCCACTTTTAGATAAACTTGGAGGCATGGCAAACTCATCCATGAGAAAAGAAAGCTCCAGTTGAGAATGATAAGCTACACAGATCATGAATATAATAATTTCTTTCACTCTTGCTAACTCATATTCTGAAGCACCCCTCAGCTTCACAGTACAGCCCAAATGTTGGGGACAACCTTCAAAAAACATGAGTGTCTTTATGTGACCTAGGTGGAGAAAATGAAAACAAATTAGTGACATTTTCAAACTGTTACATTGCATATAGTAACAAAGACATCCATATATAGAAGCTGCCAATCAGCACATTTTAATCCTGATCTGATGTAATCTGCAAATGCTTGTGATAACTTTTAAAAAAAAAAAAAAAATTATTTAGTTTAAAGCTTTTCGCCAAACTGTCAAAGTAATCCTGTAAGAGGCCTTTCAAGATGGGTCGCGTGGCCTCCTTCTGTATTGTAAATTCTATGATTCGTAGCAGATTAAAAATCACTTCATATGCAAGGCAAAATATGAATTAAAGCAAGAGCTGGCACAGCGCCACATTCTACTAATTTCTATATTGGCTGTTTATGCCACAATTTGGAATTACAAATACACCAAATAGTGAAAATGCTGGTTTGCAAATAGCATCAACTGATTAGCAACAAATACCCTACCCCAACAATTCCCTTACTACAGGAACAATAAATTGTTACGTCTATTTTTATGTCTTGCAGGACTCAAAGTTTTTGCTTTTTATGAACAGGACAATTTTTAAAGAGTAATTAATTGGAATTTTCTAAGAACAGATCATGATAATACAATACATTGGGCTATAATAGTCTCCCAATTGTACCCTGAAGTTTACTCTGATTTTTAATTAATTGAAACTTCCCCAAATTGGGAAAGGAATAAAAAAAAGCAAACAATGGTTTTGTGGATATTTATTGCTCGAAAGATAGCAACGTAGCAAACTAAAACTTTTGAACCAATGTCCAGTCTGTGCCTAGTTAGCTGTAAGACCACTAACTTAGCAAGATATGAAATATTTAAAAATTCCTATTTAATGTAAGCATTCTCTGAAAGGGGTAGGTGATTTGTATGTATGTATGTGTTCATGTATAGGTGGTGAGGAATATGATAGAGGACACATTAAGCGAGCAAAAAGAAAGGTTTCACTGCCACAACATTGAGGTGAAATGACTTACAAACATCCAATTGTCCAGCTCTCATACCACCACAGAACTCACGCAACCACAGCATATCCACCTTCAGAAAAAGAGGAAAAATGATTCTGGAGAAGCAAGGTGCAAAATTACTTACCATTAGGTAGTTGGAATGGTTGAAGGAAAAATTTATGGCATGTTCCAAGACGAGGCTTTGTAAGAAGTTGGTCCATTGACATGACCAAATCACCCTGGGTAACACGACTCACTCGCTCTAGCACTTGCTATGCACAAAAACAAATAAGATGTTCGCAGTCATCAGTTTCCATGGAAATAAAACTTGAAATGACACCACTTACATTTCTCCCCATCAAATATAGATAAATGATAAATTGCGTGCTATTTCTGATTTATTTTTGCTTGTCAACCCAATCAGTGGTTCAGTGTGTCTGCACATTTCATTACATTGTCCTTAGGTTAGTCCAAAGAAATTCAGCTAGATTAATAATGTCTTTTTTCCAAATAAGATTTGAAACAACACCAGCTGTATTAAGATAGTAATATGAACTGCAGTGAAGTTCCTCAAAATGCCACAGAAAAAGTACCTCAATCAACTTTTATAGAATTTCAAACTCACTGAAACATTTATTCAATTCAAACATATTTTGAATACCTACATAGCAGTTGATTTCCTTCATATTAAACAAAAACATGAACCTTAAATCAATTTGTATGGATAACGTCTCACCAAAAAGTCAAGGTGTTAAACGCTGACTGACAAAATTGGGAAACTTACTTGTTTTACGTTTATCACTAGGGTAATTCCATTTTCCAGAAGCATATCTTGAGCAATACGAGAAACAGTCTTTTCCACAAGAACCAGATTTGGTCGAACATCCACTATTCGTTGCACATAATTCTTCAGAAATTCTCTTTCCTAAGTTCCATAATGAGGATAACACTTACTCTGATTTATAAACTGATTAAGTGAAGATTTGAAAATCAAACTGAACTTTGTCTCATCAATTAGCTTTGTGCAAAATAATGCAGCTAACTTGCATCCAAATGCAGACTAGTATTTAGGAATGCACAACAGCAGTAAATTATTTTCACAAACAAGTTTTAACACAATTTAAAACACAAACCTGTAGGACAATGGGATCTATGCATGTAAACTTCGTCTCCTCTCGATAGAGGTATTCAATAGAGCATTTCAACAGCAGAATCTTTGGATTTTTTATGTGAGGGTTCATCTGAGAAATATTAGAACACTAGTCATATTAAAAGGATACAAATAAGCACAATGATTTCAAGTAACAAACTTTCAAATATAAACAATAATTAGCAGATGACTGAAATTTCACTGTTACCTTTTTATGGGCTATGTTCTTGGTACAAACGAACCCATTAACCACTGCAGAATCAAACTTTTTACCACCTGGTATCTGCAAAGCAAAAAAAAAAACAAATAAAGTAAATATTGGGATACATTTGATGTTTAGCAAGCAATTCCATTTGTTCTGAGGAGAGATCACTCGACCTGAAACGTTAACTCTGATATCTCTCCACAGATGCTGCCAGACCTGCTGATCTTTTCCAACAATTTCTGTTTTTGTTTAAATCCATTTGTTACTTGGAATTGAAAAGATTATTTCAAAATTAGTTTTATCATTAATCTATTCAAAAAGTGCATACAAGACTTGCATTTATGATTTTATTACTTATTCATTATGTAGCATTTGTTATGAACATGGAACATTCAAGAGCTTTTAAAGTGTCAATGTAGGAAACGCGACAGCTAATTTTTGCACAGCAAATTCACACAGATAGCAATGTGATAATGACCAGATAATTTTCTTTTGTGATACTCATTGAGGGATAAATATTGTTCAGGGCATCAGGGATCCCATTCTCACTCTTGAAATGGTGGTATGGGATCATTTATGTCCCTAGAGGGGGCCATAGATAGAGGCAGATGTCTCATCTCAAAGCCAACACCTCTAATAATACTGCACCAGAACTACAGCTTTGAATTTTGTGCTCAAGTAGTGAAGTGTGACTTGAGCACTGAACCTACTGACTCAAAAGGTGAGAGCACTACCCATCCAGCTATAGCCAACAAGTAATGGCTAAAAACAAAACAATTAGAAGTTCTAGCAAGTAGAGATTTTTTTTGGTGGGTTGTGTTAACATGAATCTTTGTAAGCAGAACACATCTTTTAAACCAAAAAGGTAATTTGTATGGGTTTATTTTTAAATTCACTCGTGCAACACAGGCATCCCTGGCTGGCCAACATTTATTCCCTGTCCCTAGCTGCCATTAAGAAGGTACTGCTGAGCTACCTTCTTGAACTGCTGCAGTCCATATTCTGTAGCTAGACCCATAGAGTCACTAAGGAGGGAATTCCATGGTTTTGACTCAGGACAGTGAAAGAACAATGATATATTTCCAAGTTAGAATGCTAAGTGACTTGGAGAGGAACTCGCAGGTGTTGGTGTTCTCATGTATCTGCTGTCCTTGTCCTTCTAGATGAAAATGGTTGTGGGTTTGGATGGGACTGCACGCGAGACTCAGATTCAGCATTTGATACCTTTTTTATATGAACAAATTGGCGGATATCCATGTCATCATCATTGTTCTTGACATCCGGACGCACAGCCTGTACAACCTGGCGGACCACAGGAACAATTATGTCTCTCCAGGATAGTGAGAGGGACTCGCTATATAGCAGTTGCTGCAACAAGGCCATCATATGGCTATGGTTAGCTGAACTGGATGTGAAAAAATGATAGAAAATAGAAGTCAATGAATTTTTGAAAGAACACACATGCAATAAAGCAACTAATTTTCAAACTTTCCATATTCTTATGGCGATGTAAATTTAAACTGAAAACTACACGCATCATTAAAAGCACATACAAGACTAAAAATATTTTCCAACATAACATCAAAATTATGCTTAGAATGCTAGCAATTATTAAAATAGTGATAACACAAACTCTAGCTTTCAAAGTAACATAAAAACAAAAAGTTTCCCGAAAACGCTAATGTCTGTGTAAATAGAAATGACAAGAAATGGGCAACTGTAAATTAACTATATTTTTCACATACAGAGGGGCTAAACCTTTACAAAGATTACTTATTGTTCACCAACTTTAAATGCAAGTTTGATTTCTTGTATATTGACATCAATTTAAATTGATTGCAGTGTTGATAGATATTTCTCCCAAGAATCAAGATGGCGCCAACACCAGACAACCCTTTGCGAGTTCTCTACAGCAGATCTTATTCTCACATTTCTTATGACCTTTCTGCACTTTTCAACCTAAATTCTAAATTTGTAAAAATTACTAATAACATTCTTGCTAATATTGATTGTACTTTGTGCAACAGCTGTGCAGTGTAACCTGTATGCCTTGTTCTTTCTAAGCACCCTATGCCCTGTATGTCCTTGTTTGCTATGATCTGCCTGTATGCTCACAAAACAAAGCTTTTCACTGTACTTGGGTACATATGACTACAATAAATCAAACCAAAAACTTGTTTTTCCAGTGATAACACATTTGCCGTAGAAATAAAAGATTTTAAACAGTGCTTCATGCGCCTTAAATATAAAAGTTGCATTGAATAACAAAGATCATATAATGTACCAGAGGAAGTCGATTATTTTCTGCCTCAGAGAAAAAAGGCAAGCTTTTATTTGGGAAAGATTGAATTAGACCTACAATTGACCACATTGTAGCTTTAATACGTGCACTCACAGTAATCTCTCCATTGCTTGTTTCTCGCCATTTTCTTCCCTAAGATGTTCCAGGGAACTGTGATGCCAACCAAGTGGTGTAAAAAGAAGATCTTTGGACTTTTCTTCAACACGACGATTAAAGAGAGATTCTGGAGATGTAGAGAAATAATTTAAAACATATCTTCAAACTGCTTGGAAGGAAATATCAGAAATCAAGACCTTGATTATTTCTCTAGTGTATTTTAAATTCATCCAATATTTAACATCAACAAACCAATTAAATGGTCATTACATTGCTGCTGCTGGCTGTGGCAATATTAGCTACGTGTTCTACATTAAACGAGCACACTTCTAAGTACATTAATGGCTGTAGTATTTGGGATGTCTGGTGGTCATAACATTTTATATCAAGACTTTGGAATGCTTTAAAAGTGTTTAACAAATTGATTGTCTTCAAAAGCAGAGTCACTGCCAATCAGGTAAAACAACAGTAAACTGTGCACAGTAAAGTAAATCAAACAGCAAATGACCAGATAACCAATGTTTTTAAATGACGTTGATCTTTGATATACGAGAAGAGATTCTTTAAATGGAGTTCAAGATTGATTACATTCACTTAGAAAGAAGGCAGGAATGTCTTAACATTAAAAAAAAGGGCACTTTACTTGGTATTAACCAAAATTAATTCCAAAATTTTGGGATGAATTTAAACCTTCTGTCTCATGAGGTACGTAAATTGAATAGATCAAACTCCTACAAGCAAAAACAACCTTATTCAAGTCTTTCAGCTACTTAAGTTCATACTCACAATTATAAACCCCTTGAACAAATCATTGTTATTTGATTCCTTATAAGTGTTATACCCAAATGCTTACTTACCTTTAATAAAAGCATCACTTATGCCAATGACCTGTTGCACTCCATCTTCAGATACCAAGAACTCTGTCAAAGGATATAATTGACATGGGTTACCAAGCTGCAACACTAACAGCTGCACATTTGTCATCCATAGCATGCAAAACCACACACAAATATTTCTAGAATTGATATCAGCATTTTATTTTAATAATTTGTTTATAGTAGTGAAACAAGGGCAGTTTGTTAACACAAAACTAAAGTTTGAGTAGTTTTATTTTATAAAAAGGTACTGCCCCATTCACAAAATACTAAACCATTAGGTCTTAGCTATGTACCAAAAGGTCCTCTTTTAAAATGAAGGATTATGTGCAAATGTCAGCAACAACACAGACAGAGGAGACTAGACAAAACTTGATACTGCACAACAAGATGAGAGAAGACAAAGACCAAAATCATAGATCCATATTACTGAGCAAATTAGGGTGCCTTGCAACAATGACTTTAGCTTAGGGAGACTGAAATAAGGAGAACAATTGGTACTGCAATTGTAAGTGAATGTAGAAACTGCAGTTCAAATTGACAGGCCAAGAAAGGACAAAAAAAAAGACGAATACAAATAAGGACACAAAAGATCATAATCAGCATAGCAAATAGAAGATGACATTATTTGCAAAAAGTGCTTGGTTAGTCATATTTCAAAAGCCGGCTGCAAAGCATGTATAAAAATGATTACCATGCAGAAATCTGGTTTAAAAAATACAGCAATGATAATACTATTCTTTTCTAGAGGGACTAATGATAAAGCGGTGGGCCAGGAGGAGGCAGCAGTGAACAGGAGGAAAAATAATGAGGACTGTTTCATTGGCAAGCCAAGGTGCAAAGCCAGCCCGATCTTCACAGGCTTAAGGTTCACTCCTTCAATTAACATAAAAGTTTTGTTTAAAAAAAATTTTCTTCAAAGTAAATGCTGCAGTTCAAATTGCTAAACTAACCATAAAGGTGTGAGCCATTGCTTCACCTTCAGTTCAAATATAGTCTGTCGTGGGTATTATCTTCATCCAAAACATTGGAGTAAAGAACTAAACTTCATTCCTACCACTGTCTCTTTCACTGTGTTTCTTTCTCCCTTCCATACCTTTCTGATCTGCTGGATGTGTTGGGACATACGGGTACTTGGAATGTTTCTTGATATGAAAGTTGACATTGTCCAGTTCCACATTTAGGCTGATAGAAGCTGCAGAGTCGCTGTCCACGACTGACTGAAAGCTGCTTACTGATGTACGTTTGCTAGGGCTGGAAAAGCCTGTAAAAAATGATGATGACTGTGTTCGTGGAAATTCAAGCAAAGCACTTTCAGCTTATGACATGCAAATTGTGTAGCAAGCCATATTATGGCCTTTATTTAAAAAAACGTTTAACACCAAACCACTTGGCATTCAATTCCGAATCCATTTGCCATGATCCAATGTAGTCTGTATAGCAGTGGAGAGGAATCTATGGCAGAGGTGCCTAAAGTAGCAAGTGGTTAATTTGAGTGAAAGGTGATATCATATTTGCCCAAGGTATTTAGTAGCAATCCAAGATTGTTTCAAGTTGAAATGAAGCCATACTCACACCTGAAGTTAATCAATTGGCTTATACCTTAGACAAATTCCCATTTAGGTGACTGTGCATAGCTGACTGGTATGTTAAAGTTAATAACCTAGACCAAGGAGAGAATACCATAAAAGTGAGTAGTGAGAGGTCTCACTGATAGTGACATAAAAATCTGGTAAGTCTACATTTTGCCAATCTTCAAAAAGATTGCCCTTGTTATATAAAAATTATTTAACTTCTATAAGAGATTATGCAGTTGAAAATAAAACTAAAAATGTCTTATAATGTAAGCATCCACATTGCTCGTCCCCTTCTTTCCCATAGCTGTGGAGGCTTTTCTTCTCAATACTTTACACAGAGTTCATTCAACTTTTAATCAGTATACAATGTTTCAACCTCAACTTACTTTATCACACGTAGGACATAGCCGATATCACGTCTAATATTAGCCAGAAAACTGCATGCTATTATTAAAGCTATTTCACTTGACTAGTTCAGTTTAGTAGCTCTCCATACTTCAAAACACAAAAAAGCACTTTTATTTGTCCATGGAATGTGGACGTTGCTGGCTTGGCCAGTGTTTATTGCAGATCCACAGTAGCTCTAGAGAGGTGGTGAGCTGCATTCTTGAACCAGTGCAGTCCTTGCGGCATAGAGGCATCCACTGTATTGTTAGCAAACGAGTCTCAGGATTTTGACCCAGCAACAAAGAACCGAAATATAGTTCTGATTCACAACGATGCTGAACTTGGTGTGGAAATTCAAGACGTTGGTGTTTCAATGCACCTGCTGTCTTCATCTTGTAGGCGGTAGTGGTTGTGGGTTTGGAAAGTACTGTTGAAGCAGCCTTTGAATTACACCAGTGCACCCTGGTGATGGTACATGCTGCTGTCACTGTGTATCAGTAATGAAGGGAGTGAATGTTAAAGATTGTGGTTGGAATACCAATCAATCAAGCAAACTGGGCGATATTGAGGTTCTTGAGTTTTGTTAGCGCTACATTTATTTAAGTAAGTGGATAATATTCTATCACACTTCCGACTTCTGCCTTGGAAATGTAGGTGAGGAAATTGGGAGACAAGAAGGGAGTTACTTAACAGTATTTCTAACCTCTGAACTGTTCTTGTTGCTGCAGTATTTATATTGCTAGTCCAGTTCAGTTTCTGGTCAATGGTAACCACCAGGATGTTGATGGTGGGGAATATTCAGTGATGGTAATGCCACTGAATGTCAAGGGACAATAGTTAGGTTCGTTTACATTGGAGATGAGGTCATTATTTAGCACTTATTTGGCACAGATATTAATTGCTACTTATCTGTATGTTGTGCAGGTATTGCTGCATGTGGACATCATCTGGTTCAGTATCTGAGGATTTGCAAATGATGATGAATACTGCACAATCAGCAGTAAATATCCATAATTCTGACCTCATGATTGAAGAAGCAGCTGAAGATGGTTAGGTCTAGACCACTCCCCTGAGGAACTCCTGCAATGATGCCTTCCGAATGACCTCCAAAATCAACAGGGCAGAGCTTTCCCGATTCTGGGTCACCAGACCCGAAGAGTTAACTCCGATTTTCTCTTCACAGATGCTGCCAGACTTGCTGAGCTTTTCTAGCAACTTCTGTTTTTGTCCCATGGGCTCCAGTTTTGTTCAGGATCCTCAATTGAATGGTTCCTTGATGTCAATGGCAGTCACTGTCACCTCAGCTCTGGTGTTCAGATCTTCTGTCCATGTTTAGACTGAGGCTGTAATAGGATCAGCTGCCAAGACACCCCCAGAATACAAACTGAGCATCAGTGGGCAGGTTACTTGTTTGAAAGTGCCACTTACTAGCACTGTTGAAAATCCCTTCCATCAATTTACTAATGATCATGAGTAAACTCATAAAACAGATCTAACCTGCCCTGACTTTTGTGAACAAGACCCATAAGACAATTTTTTCTACATTACCAGATGTCAGCATTGTAGAGCACTGGAACAGCTTGGCTAGAGGTACAGTTAGTTCTGGAGCACAAGTCTTCACTCCTATTGCCAGACTGTTATCAGAGCCTTTAGCACTGCAGTATTCAGTTTAACGGTCCAGCAGAGTTGAAATTGCTTAGCCCTGTTTATTGTTTGCTGCTTTTACTGTTTGGTACCCATGTATTAGCGTTGTAGTTTCACCAGGTTGTCGTTTCATTTTTAATGACTAATTTTTAATGGTATTGGCATGCCCCTGCACTCTTCAGTGACTGCAAGGTTGACCATTTAGCTTGACGGTAATGGTAGAGTCATGGATATGCTGAACCATGAGGTTGCAGTTATGGCTGAATACAGTACCGCTGTCGCTGACAGCCCAGTGCCTCATAGATGCCTAGGTTTTCTTGCTACATTTATTCAAAGTCTCTCCTATTTAACAGTGGTTGTGCCACACAACATAATGGAGAGTATCCTCAATTTTGTCTCACAATGACCGCACAGTGGTCAGCCCTAATGATAGGATCAGTGACATAACTGCGATAGGTGGTTTGGAGAGGACCAGGTCAAGTAGGTTTCTTCCCCCTCACCACTTGCCACAAACCTATAACTCAAGAAGCTCGACATCCTCCAGAGCAAAGCAGCACACTGGATTGTTTGATCGTGATGCCATTCACT
The DNA here is from genome assembly GCF_021869965.1 of Rhincodon typus. Classification (NCBI taxonomy): domain Eukaryota; kingdom Metazoa; phylum Chordata; class Chondrichthyes; order Orectolobiformes; family Rhincodontidae; genus Rhincodon; species Rhincodon typus. The sequence continues at coordinate 23,976,342 of NC_063338.1, forward strand.
TGGCTTGTCACAGATGCTTGGTAGTGTGTACTACCTACAAGATGCATTGCAGAAATTCACCAAGGCTCCTTACACAGCACCTTCAAAACACACGACTACTTCCATCTAAAAGGCCAAGGGCAGAAGATATACGGGAAGATTACCATCCGCAAGTTCCTCTCCAAGCTACTCATATCTAGACTTGGAAATATTACACCACTCCTTCAGTGTTGCTGGGAAAAAACTTCAAACTCTTTCCCTAACAGCATTGTGAGTTCACATATAGTACACGGACTGGAGCACTTCAAGGGGGCAGCTCAACACCACATTCTCAAGGAAACTAGAGATAGGCAGTAAGCAGTGGCTAGCCAGCAATGCCCACATCTCACAAAAGAATAAAAAAAATTTTGCAGCTATGTCCTTTAGGACTTGACAAGTTCAGTCAATAATGGTGCTTCCAAGTCACTCTTGGTGATGGACATTGATGTCCCCGACCAGAGTACATGACATGCTATTACCACCCTCAGTGCTTTCTTCAACTGGTGTTCACCGTGGAAGAGTACTGATTCATCAGGGAAGCAGAACTCTCATTTGACCCGACACCATAAGATTTCATGGGGTCTAGCGTCAACATTGAGCACTTCCAGGGAAACTCCTCTCTGACTGTGTACCTCTGTGCCACCATCTCTGGTGGATCTTCCTAGCAGTGGGACAGGGCATACTAAGGAATGGCGATGGTGGTGTTTGGGACATAGCCTGACAGGTCAGGCTATTGCTTGACGAGTTATAAAGAACACCCATCTCAATCTTGGCACTGATCTTAGATGTTGGTAAGTGGGACTTTGTAGGATTGATGGGTGGTCCATCCAGTTTTATTCATTTTCATTAGCAAAGTGAGTGTGCAGAAAACCTACATGGTGGAAAATACAATAAGGGAAAAGGGCAGGGATAGTTTTAATTACAAAATTAAAAACTTGTAGTAATAGTCTCATCATATACATAAATGTTTCATAAATCCACAGTAAGGCAATTTAATCAAAGTTCTCACAACTATGACCACTAGAGATAAAATATGAATACATAATGTATAAAACAGTGCACATTCTCAATTTTGAGCAACCTCTCACTGCAAACAAAGCTTAAATTGCAAAAGTAGAAATAGAATGTAAGATTTACTAATTTCATGATACATTCTACGCTACATTTGAAATAAAGATTGCCTGCAGACTACAATAATCTTGTGACTGAAGGAGTGATTTGAACTCTTGGCTGCACTATAAACAGACCACGACAAGTGTGTGGATTATGATGGTGCTTAAAGTCATTTGTGCTTTTGATGTTCAAATATTTTAGTAAATAGAATATACCAATCAGCACACGAGACAAGGGAATCTTATTGATACTCTACAAATACAAAATTGGAAGTGGAAAAAATATACAACTAAAAAAACATAAGCACCACACACCAAAGTTAGAATTTAGTAATGAACAGCAAACATACATACAGACGTACAATGTTCAAGCACCAGAGAAGTCACAATTGGCAAATGATTTTAACTTTTAAAAACCTCCCACTTATTTATATCAATAGATGAACTTTTAAAACATTTTATGGAATGGAGTACATAAAAATATAAATGTTTCATTACCAACAGAACAAAATCAATGGACATTTATTCGGCCACAAATTCTCATAGGTACGCACCACTGATAAACATTTACAAAACTGTAGTTCTAACAGACCTCAACAAATCAGCTGTAGCATTTTTTTTGTTGTCTCTTGTTTTACTTTTTGACTTTCCTGACCCATGCACCTCTTGTAGGAAACAGCTTTAGGGACCTCCCTTCATCGAGAAGTGATCACAACGTACCTGGTGACAACCTTTGATCTTTCCGACTCCACCCAGGTGAGGAATTGCTTACCATCTTCTCAGCACCACACAGTAGCAGAACATGGAATTCCCATTTCTGCTATAATTCCAACACACTGTGCAGCTTCTCCCCACTCTAAGTTTTTCATGAGATTAGAAAGTAGACAGAGCCTGTAATAATTCACTCTCCTTTGTGATGCTGAAGTCTAATGAACTTACCTGTCAGATCCTTTGTTACTCATTGGAAGACCCTGTTCTCTTAAGAATCGTGAGGAAAAGTATAGCTTACTTAAAAAAAAAAGCCGTCACGCACAATGCTCTAATTAGATATATCTAGAAATACATAAGTTTGATATATTCCTCTCGTTCCAACCGTTCTATCGCAATAAACTAAACAGCTTAGTTTCAGTTTCTGTACAAATATTAGGTAAAGTCAGTTACAATGAATACTGCAGGAAAGTGACTGCAGATTAGGTATGGGTGGGGAGGCAGTTTATAGTGATGGAGGAACCTTAATCTTTAACTCTGATAAACAGATAATTACTACCAACTAGCTTTGTGGAGGAGAAAAAGAACAAGACGGGTCTCTGGGAAAACTGACCACAACACCATGATGCAGGAAAACAGCGGTGAGAGTTCTTTACTGGCCAATAGTCACATTTTTGCCAGATCATACAACAAAATACAACTAAAGTATGTATCAAAATACAAAGTAACAATCATGGGAGACTTCGACCCCCATACAGTTCGGTCAAATCAAATTGACAAAAGGTACTCTGGAAGAGGAGTTTATAGAATGCTTTTGCAACAGCTTTCTAGGATAATGTCAAAAGGAACCATTTTAAATCTTCCATTGTCCAATATGGCAGGGTTAATTTGCAATCTCAGTGAAGGAACCCCTGGGAAAGGTGTAATTGTAAAACAATTAAATTCCATATTAAATCAGAGTGATATGTTTGAGTCCAAAACAAGAATGATTAACTTAAACAAAGCCAATTATAAAAGGTATGAAATGAAAGCTGGCTAAACTTTATAAGGTAAACTAACTAAAAGCCTCTAAACAGTGAGATACTTTTCAAGGAATGATTCAAAATGTTCAACAAGAATATGCTTAATTAGAAAACAAAAATTCAGCAAAATTAGTGGATTGGGGGATTTTTAGAAAGCAACAAAAGGTGACCAAAAATTTGATTTTTAAGCAAAAAAAAATAAAAGACAGTAAACTAGCCAGGAACATAAATTCCAAGCGCTTCGACAAATATGCACACGGAAGAGAAGCGACTCAATTAAATTAATCTTTCAGAGACAGAGACAGGATAATTAGGTAAATGAGGAAATGGCAGAGAAGCTGAACAAACATTCACGTCTTCTCAGCAAAAGACCAAAACAACATACCAGAAATTCAGGGTAACCAAGAAACTAATCAGCATGACTAACTTAAAAGTAATTAATATCAGAACAGCAAGAGTACTAGAAAAATTTAAAGCACTAAAATCCAATAAATTCCCAGGCACTGATGGCCTACATCATAACATATTAAAATAGATTGTTACAAAGATGGAGGATGCACAAGATATAATTTTCTAAAATTTTGTAGATTCTAGAACAGTCCCAGCAGATTGAAAGTTACCAAATATAACAATTTGTTTAAGGAGGAGCAAAGAAAACAGGGAATGATTGGCCTGTTAGTACGAACAGCAGAGCAGGCTCAGGATTGTAGGCTGCTAGGTTGACTGATAAGAAACTCATTCTAGTTGCTGTAATTGGAGTGTGATAGAAAAGGTTATTATAGTTGATGAGTTCATAAAAATGTGCTTCGCCAATTTCTCAGATATTGAACCAGCTCAAGTGTGTTCCAATTATTTACTGAATAAAACCTAAAGTCCCTCTGCTTTTTCCCTTCATTTGAGGGGAAAAAATTCAGCAAGAGCTACTTATATGTTAAAAAAAATTGCTGTCTGTACGCTTTAAATTAATTGTTCTCTATTTAGGCAACACAAATACCCTGCTGCTGTTTGTAGGTACCCCTGTAAGAAGATCTGCCATCATGGTATGCCATGTTTATCTGTCTTGCCCACTGTAGTGTGTCTACGACTATTCTTTGATGTCTATCCTTAAACTACACAGACCAATCCCACTTTTGTTCCCTTCTACTTTGCTCTCCAGAGTAGACCTCTGAACCACTGGCCAAAATACTGAAATTCCAAAAAGAATTATTATTAAAATACAAGCTGTCACTTCTTTTCACCTCAGTGTTAAGAATTAACCTCACCTCCTGCATCTTAAAAATGTGACTTACTTTGCATGATTTCTTCTCCATCATCCTGCATCTGCTCAGTATCACTGTCATCAAACTTGATGTCCTTAAACCATGACGGTTCAGAATTGCCTTCCACCGAATTCATTGAATCACTGTCTGGAGACGGTGTCTCAGAAAACTCTGTACTCTGCAATGTAGACATTGGTTCTTAAAACCAAAATGGAAGACAAAGTGTTCTTCCTGTACAAAAAAAATCTTGCTACTTGGTACGACAGACTTGAATGAGATTATTTGAAGCAGGTTGTTTATAACTGGTACTCTTCTATCTTAAAATACTGCATTTAACATAGACTAACTTTAATCAGCATGAAATACGAACATATAGGGGAAAAATACTTCCTGTTAGTCAATAACTTCCTTAGATACCACTTTCATTTCTCGAATTTCTTTGTTGTTAATACCCAGGGAACGTTGACATTTAGTACCTCCAGGTACACATTATCAGAATGTGGTAGAAAATAATATTTTTCCTTGCCTCAGAAAAGAACACAAAATATACACATCATGCAGCAAATCAATTGACAAATCAGAGAAATCAATCAAAAGGGACATCGTCAACTGGAATCCTACGCAAGATGAAAGGCGACTGTCATACGAGTAGAGAAACGTTTAACGCGCTAAGATACACCATCATCTCACTATCCTGATCATGACTTTTCTCCCAAAACCCCAAGAGCGGGTCACCACTGGCCTTCCTTTCTCTGCCAGGTGCACACAAGTGGGGCCTTTTGCACAGGGGTCAAGTCCGAAGAGGATTTTGCATCTGATTGCCTCTCAATTCTCTTCCAGAACCACCATGTGAAAGGAAATCCTAGGATGTAGAAGGTTCAGAGCCTTCTGACCAAAGACAATGTGTCTTGTATCAGCATCCTCTCCAAGTCTGGCCCAATATATCCCTGGCCAAGCCTTCAGTATTAGAGTTTGGATGTCACCCTTGGAGAGCATCTGCCTTTAAAAGGTTCCTCACTAAATCTACTGTACCACCAGGATTTTATTGTTTAGCACTGGCAGGTTACTTTTGGCTGCAGGAAGCAAACCTGGGGATCAATATAGTCATACACCATGGAAATAGACCCTTCAATCCAACTAGTTCACGCTATGTTCACAAACTAAACTCGTCCCACTTGCCTGCGTTGGTCCATATCCCTCCAAACCTTTCCTATTCATGTACTTATCCAAATGTCTTTTTATGTTGTAACTGTACCTACATCCACCACTTCCTCTGGCAGTTCATCCCACACAAACCACTCTGTATAAGAAAATTTGTTCATGTCCTTTTTAAAAACTTCCTCCTCTGACCTTAAAAACGTGCTCACTTCTTTTGAACTCTCCCAACGCTAGAGAAAACACCCTTGCTATTCACCTTATCTGTGCACCTCATGAATGTTTATAAACCAGTATAAAGGTCACCCCTTAACCTCCTACACGCTAGTGAAAAAGTCCCAGCCTATTCTTATAACTCAACTCTCCATTCCCAGCAACATTCTGGTAAATCTTTCTTAACCCTCTCTAATTTAATAATATCCTTCCTATAGCAGGGCAATCAGAGCTGCACACAGTACTCCAGAAAAGGTCTCACCAACATTCTGTGACAGCATAAACACTGAATATGGAAAATTGGTTGGTGTTGGGACAGAGTTGGTAGTAAAGGCAGCCAAATCCTGCTTCAGTAGTATTCCATGCTGAAAATTAAACTTACAGTCTACTGTCTTTTCTGGACTGTTATTTAAGTTGGCTTCACCTGCTTTTCAAGTTAAATATTTTAACATTTAAGTTTACAATGCACAAAATGATAGCAGAGACATTACTGGATAAGAATATGCTTTCCAGGTTTATACGAAACTTTAATATTTGGGAAACAACCATCTGATAGTGAAAACAAATTAACTTTGTTTTTAATTTTAAAGAAAATGCTATTGACAAAGTTGAATGCAGCCTACACTTGGGTTCAGTAGAGGTTTGTGCTGAAGCCAGAAACACAATAGTTTGTTCCTCTTTTCTCTCTGACATTGTTTAAACCATTTGAAATGTTTTCTCATTTTAGGAAGTTGAAGACACAACCATCAACGGTGAAGTAATTAATGATTAGGAATATACAACTGATCAGACTAGGATTAGAGGAGTGCAAATGTTTTAAGATCTAAGACATAGGTGCAGAATTTGGCCATTTGGCTCATCGGATCTACTCTGCCATTCCATAATGACTACTATGTTTCTCAACCTCATTCTCCTGACTTCTCCCCATGACCCTGGATGCCCTTACCAATTAAGAGTCTACCCATCTCTGTCTTAAAACACACTCAATGACTCGGCCTCCAGAGTTCTTTGTGGCAATGAGTTCCACAGATTAACCACTCACTGGCTGAAGAAATTCCTTCCCATCTCAGTTCTAAATGGTCGTCCCTTCACTCTGATACAGTGCCCTCTGGTCCTAGTCTCTCTTACTAATGCAAACATCTTCTCCATATCCACTCTATCTAGGCGCCTCAGTATTCTGTACATTTCAATGAGATCCGCCCTCGTTCTCCTGAACTCCATTGAGTACAGGTAGTTCTCCCATAATGTGATAGTTGCGTTCTTGTGTGACCTTGTGCTATAGAAAAATCACCACCAAATATCGTGTTATAGGAAAGTCACTATACCTGTACAGCAGAAAGCTCACGTTATCCAAACAGCATCCTCTATTTATCAATTGCGTTACAGCCAATCCGCGTTAATGAAACATACGTTATAGCAGAACTACGTCTACAGATCAAAAGTCCTCAACTTCTCCTCACATGACAAGTCCTTCATTCCTGGGATGATTCTTGTAAAACCCCTTCCAGACGCCCTTCAATGTCAGAACATCTTTCCTTTGATACAGGGACCAAAATTGTTCATAATATTCCAAATGCAGTCTGAGCAGAGCCTTATTCAGCCTCAGCAGTATATTTCTGCTCGTATATTCTAGCCTGCTTGAAATGAATGCTAACATTGCATTTGCCTTCCTACCTGCCAATTGAACCTGCATGAGAATCCTGAATGAAGATTCCCAAGTCCCTTTGTGCTTCAGACTTCTGAAGCTTTTCCCCATTTAGAAAATAGTCTACTCTTCGATTCTTCCTACCAAAGTGCATAACCTCACACGTTGTATTACATCTGCCATTTCTCCACCCACTCTCCTAGCCTGTCCAAGTCCTTCTGTAGTTTCCCTGCTTCCTCAACACTACTTGACCCTCCAGCTATTTTTGTGTCATCTGCAAACTCAGCAACAATGCCCTCAGTTCCTTCATCCAGATTGTTAATTTACAACATCAATAGTTGTAGTCTCAACATGGACCCCTGCGGAACTCCACTAATCACTGGCTGCTATTCTGAAAAAGACCACTTTTATCCCTACTCGCTGTCTTCTGCCAGTCAGCCAATCCTCTATCCGTACGAGTACCTTGCCCCTAAAAGAGCCTCATGGGCTCTTTAGCAGCCTCCTATGCAGCACCTTGCCAAAGGCCTTCTGGAAATCTAAATATATTATGTCCATTGGTTCTCCTTTAAATAATTTGCTTGTTACCACATCAAATAATTTTAACAGATTTTTCAGGTATGACCTCCCGTTGACAAAGTCATCCTGATTCAGCCCTATTTACCAGGAACTTCCAAAAGCTCTTCAGTCTCATGCTTAATAATGGACTCTAAAATTTTACCAATGACTGAGGTGAGGCTAACCAGCCTACAGTTTCTTGTATTCTGCCTTGCTCCCTTCTTAAATAGGGGTATTACATTAGCTATTGTCTAGTCCTCTGGCAACTTCCCTGACTCCAGTGATTCCCGAAAGAATGCTTTGACAATCTCCTCAGCTATCTCCTTCAGAACTCTGAGGTGTAGTCCATTTGGTCTGGACCATTTATCCACCTTCAGACCTTTCACCTTCCCCTTAGCGATAGCCACTGCTCTCACCTCTTCCCCTGACTCAAAGCTCTGATATGCTGATGTTTTCCAGCATGAAAACTGATGTTAAGTACCTAGTCAGTTCTTCCGCCACTTCTTTGTTCCCCATTACAGCTTCTGTAGCCTCATTTTCCAGTAGTCCAATGTCCACTCTTGCCTCTTGCTTATCATTTAGATATCTAAAAACTGTTGCAATCTTCTTTTATATTACTAGCTAACCTGCTGTCACATGTAATCTCCCTCCTTATTTTTGGTGCGGACTCAATGGGCCTTTTCTGCAGCTGTATGAATCTATTGTTTTTTTTTAAAAACAAATATCCTCTGCTGGTTTCTCTCATGCTTCCAAATCCTCTAGATTTCCATTAATCTCTACCACATCGTATACCTTTTCTCTTGCTTTTATGCTGTCCCTGACTTTCCTCATCAGTCACAGTTGCCTTGTCCTTCCTTTCATCTATTTACAATGAATTTCTGCTGTGCCTCCCAAATTAACCCCAGAAACTCCAGCATTTGCTGCTCCACCTTCTTCCCTGCTATGTTCCCCCCTTCCAATCAACTCTGGCCAGCTCCTCACTCATGTTTTTGTAGTTACCTTTACTCAATTGCAATATGATTACATCTGATTCCAGCTCAAACGACAAGGTGAATTCGGTCACATATTATGGTCGCTGGCCCCTAGGGGCTCCTTCACCTTAAACTCCCAAATCAATTCTGCCTCATTATACATCACCAAATCCAAAACTGCCAGCTTCCTAGGAAGCTCTACCACATGTTACTCCAAACAAAAACCCATCACAGTGACATTCCACAAATTCCTTTTCTTGACATCTGCTACCAACCTGATTTTCCCAGTCCACCTGTATATTGAAGGGTCCCATGATTACTGCAGCGGTGCCTTTCTTATCTCCTGATTTATTTCCTTCCCCATATCCGCACCAATGTTAGGATACCTAAATGCAACTCCTATCAGGGTCTTGTTTTCCTTTGTGGCTCCTCAAATCTACCTGCATAGAGCGTACACTTTCTGACTCGATAATACTTCTTGCTATTGATTTCATTTCATTTTTGGAAGGTTATGGGGTTGGAGGAAATTACAGGAGATTAGAAGAAGCAAGGCTATATTACAGATTTGAAAACAAGGATAAAAATTTTAAAATTAAGACATTGCTTGACAGGGAGCTAATACGGGTCAGCGAGCGCAAGGCTGATAGGGTAAAATGGGCCTTGCTGCGAGTTAACTCTCAGGAAGCAGAGTTTTGGATGACCTTAAAATTAGGGAGGGCAGAATGTGGGAAGCCAGCCAGGAATGTGTTAAGATATTCTAGTTTAGAGATAACAACAGCCTGAAAGAGAGTTTCTTTATTCCTTTCCAAATGTGGCATCACTGACGAGATCTCTCTCTAATTTTCCTTGTGTGGAATGGCTTGCTAGGTCATTTAGAAGGTGGACTGTTACAAAAACTTTTAAAGCTGGATGCCATCAGTGCACATGCAAAAGCTAACAAAATGGGGGGTGGGGGGGAGGAACAGGTAAGGAGCAAACAGGGCAGCACGGTGACTCAGTGGTTAGCACTGCTGCCTCATAGCACCAGGGACCCGGGTTCAATTCCAGCCTCAGGCAACTATCCATGCAGTGTTTGCACATTCTCCTCGCATATGCCTGGGTTTCCTCCAGGGGCTCTGGTTTTCTCCTGCAATCCAAAGATGTGCAGGTTAGGTGTATTGGTGATGGGAAGTGCAGAGCTACAGGGTTAGCGGGGGGATGTTCTGCCAGAGGGTTGCTGCGGACTCAGTAGCCAAAAGGCCAGCTTCCACGATTCCTTGGAGGACATCATAGATAACTATGATCAGATAGAGTTGGAAATAGATTAGGGAGTGACCATGCATTCAAAGATTTTAAAAGTTGAGTCAATTAAATGATTAGCTATATTATGCATAAAACCTTCAAGTACATTTGATAACTGTCTCACCAGAAACTGGCGAAGCTGAAACATGCAAGTGCTACGTTCACTTACTTGCAAAGGCCTATACAAGGCATATTCATCCCTGAAGAGCTGATCATGATGAGTTACACAGTCAAACCATCGTCCATCCACTAATGCCTGACCAATGGCAATTGCCTGAGCTCTAAAAAGAGGAGAAGTGGATGAAGTAGATGATCTGGTCACATTCAAATTCACACAAAAAAAAAAACTTCCAAAGTACTGCACAGTAGTGGGCACGTTTGTACTCAAAATCCCAAGACACCAAGGTAAATTCATTTTCACGCATGATCAATTCAGAGAAAAGTCACCTCTGTAAAGATATTTGCTAAAGAGCCTATTCTGAGATGTTGTTACACACCCCTGGAGCAGGAAGAACTTGAACCAAGGCTTCCTAATTCAGAGGTAGGGCCACTACCACTGCACCACAAGAACCCCATTCGATCCCTAAAGGTATTTTTAATCAACTTCTGGAGCAGGTGGGACATGAACCCGGGCCTCCTGGATCCAGCCACTGTGCCACAAGAGCCCTTAAACACTCCTGTGAAGTTTGTTTCAACTTTCCCTTGCAGTACTTGTTGTTTATCAGTCTTGTGCCAGTATTTTGCCTTAGATGGTGTTGACCATATGCTTTGGGCTGTATTCACAGGCAACCCAACTCCGAGAAGACTCAATCCCGACGAGATGGGTTTAATTTAGGCTGAGTAGTAATGACTTAAAATAATACATGACTAGGAGCACGAAGTAGGGAAACTTTAGCTTTATGAAAAGTACATATTGCCGGAACTGCAAACTGCTTTTCCCTAGTTTGAGAAGTCACGTAGGATAGATAGCAAAAAGCTAGGGTTTGCAGCATCTGTACTCTTATCTTCACTGCATTCCGCTTCAATTAATGTAAGTGCGGTTGCCTAAGTAACAACCTTGCCTTGCTAAAACAAAGTACAATTGCAGTTTGTTTTAACTTGTTTGTACCACTGTATAAATTCTGCTTCTTTTTTGTACTTGGAGTCTTCGGACCTGACTTTTTGTCAGCGTTGACTCTCCGTGACATCACGAATAAAATCTCTTTGCCTCAAAGTCTGGGTCTTTTGTGTGTGATTTAATCTAGTCTCTTCGAATCCCTCAAGCCTGCTCCACGATTTGATAAAATCAAGGCTGATCCGATTGCCTTCAGTTCACTATTTTATTAGGCATGATGTATTGCTGCGCATTCACTTCTGTTAATTTTTAATAGGGTTTTCTATCAATTTATGTTTTCAGTTCCAATTGTTCCCTTGCCATCAATATCCTCCATTTAATCATTTTTCCTCCTTGATAAAGATGCCATGACTGGAAGCCCTTAGATGGACAGTGCTTTAGGACATTTTCTTCTGAAAAGGAGGAAACAAGGAAAAGTAAAGATTACAATTGCAAAACAACAGCTAAAATTTTTTAGTAATTAATAACCCAGTCACTATCAGAAACTGCTTTGTTAAACATGCTATTTAATGTTGATAATTTGACCTTTGAGATGTCAGCAGAGCTTGAAATTGACCTTGCATTCACATTAATTGCTCATTTCCTTACTGGCTGATTTACATGTATGAGAGTTGCACTTCAGAATGTCTCAATTTCAACTATGAAGATTACCGTGTAGTAATATGTCCATTTCTAATCAACCAGTTCACCAGTTCCTTTCCTACAATGCAATTAGGATAAGTTCGCAACCAGTATCGATGATCCTGAAACTCCATGCCAGTGCTGTGATGGCAAATTTTCTTCCACAGGTCTTTGAGTTGCACAGAGTCCTAGAACAGAAATTAGAATTCAAGATGAATTTTGGAAAAAGACAAAAATATTTGAAATTTAATTTCATGTCAGAGTGGATTATGTATATCCATTGAAAAAAGAAAAAATATCTAACATTTTTCATGAGCACCAGATATCTGCAAGTACCTCATTCAATAAAATACTTTTGAAGGGTCACTAATGTTGTAACAGAAATCAATCTGCACACAGCAAGTTTCAAAAAACTTACTGTTTTTTGTGACACTGATTGAGGGATAATTATTGGCCATGGCATGTTTTACATCCACCTACAAAGGTAGGCTAATCCTTAGTTTAATGTTTCATCCAAAAGAAAGCATTCCTGACAGTGTAGCGCTGCCTAAGTTCTGTAAAGAAGTGTCAAGTGTGATTGGCATGCCCAAGACCCAAGGCTAGATGTTAGGCGCCTCAGCCAGATATTTTCTGGACATGACAGCATATAAAATAGGTTAGATACTTAGCCCACCACATTTCCATGCACCCCTGATCTGGCCTCTTCATAAGATGGGTGTGAAAATTAGCAGTACACCCACCATATGCAAATAATTGTTGAGATCAATTGGCTCGATAATACATTGTCAATCCCAAACTACAGCTGGCATGGGCAGCCAGACAGGAGGAAGGAAGCTATTTATCTCATGGCCAGCATAAACAAAGTTAGCATGGGGTGGGTGTACCTCATCTGGGGTTGCTGTGTGCATATTCCTCCTAAAATACTACTCCATTCTTCCTTTCGTGCCACCTGCTTGGCAGAAACTGGCCACCTAACCTCCATCCTTTGTCTCTAGGATCCCTCCCCACTATAAAATACTGGCACCTACCTTCTAAACGGCAGTCATAACCTAATTCTCAGGCCTCTTTCTGCAGTCACTGCCAGGGAAGATGGAGCCGTCTGTCCATCAGATTGGTTGCCAACTCCTAAGGCCAGGATTAACTCTTTGAAGTGAGGGCAGAGGATTCTTTTTAGTTTTCTGGCTCACCATTGACTTTCCCTTTGAACAGTCTGCAACCCTGAATTTTCTGCACCTGGAGTTGGATCTGAACTCACTGAGAATCAAGATTGCTAAGAACCGAGCTATGGGCTGACATACAAAATCATTGTCAAACAAACCAAGTTAATTAAAATTTTGGACTGCAGAACACAATAAATAGTGCTCAATAATCGTCCAGTTTTGAGACTGATGTGAAGGGATGTTATTGACAGAAATCAATATGAAACACATGATAAAGTAACACAATTACATTTGAGCGTATCGGGGATGAAACCAAGTAAAATCATGTACCACAGCAATTTGCATTATACTACTGCACAGACGCAACATTTTGCCTGTCACATCTTGTCTAACTTCCAGAAACCACTAAGATAAGTACCAGAAGAATTTTTCTTTCATCTTCATTGGGGTCAGTTTTAACATATGCCCGAGAAGCTTGAGGGCTGATCGAGCTGTCATATGAAGGAACCATGGGTGAAGCTGACCGGTCCAAAGAAAGATTGGTGATGCTTACAGACCTGTTATGCAGAGGAGAGTAAAATCAACATAAACAAAACAGCTAAGGCTGGTAAATATATCCATCACGGTTAAACTATATAGACCTGAGCCAATAACAGAGATACCTAACATCCTTACTAGATTTGATAACATGTTGCTTTTTGCAACTATCTTTTTCCCTCAAGTATCAGTTTTGAAGCAACTTTAATCCATTGAAGCAAGCCGTCAGGATACTTCATGTAATAATACATTCAAGAATATGGGGTGGGTCTTTTGATCAAGATAAAGCAACTATATTGAAAACATCAAAAAGCAAATTCCTTTAGCACGACATGAAACCAGTAATATTTGAACAAGTACTGGGGTTTTTCCAAAGAAGTCGTTTCACCGAATAGGAAAGCAAACTAACATTTTTGAGATAGCATAAGACAAAGAGATCTTAAATGTTTTCTAATCAATTACTTTATCTTAAGGGGCAAGAATATAAAATATAAAAGACGTAAAAGACAAGGTAGCTATACATTCCAAAATATGTTGCAAAGACTACTCATTCTGTGCAGAACAAAGATTTTAGTTTGCAAACTTCATCCTTGTAAAACAAGTTTAACACATCGTATAGTTTTGTACTATGAGTTTAAACGAACAATAATTAAGGTCAAGCCTATTATTGCAGGTGAAGTCCTATTGAATTGATCAGAACCTGTAGATCATTCCCCAATGAAAACCAAGTCCTTTTTTTTTATTAAGTGTGGGGTTAGATAGCTCAGTTGGCTGGATGGCTGGTTTGCAATGCAGAGTTTGTTCAACACTTTAGGTTCAATTCTTACACTGGCTGAGGTCACAATGAAGGCTTTGCCTTCTCATTCTCACAACTTGCCTGAAGTGTGGTGATCTCCAGGTTAAATTCACCACCTGTCATTGCCCTCTAGTGAGAGAGCAGCCTATGGACCTCTGGGATTATGGCAAATTTCACTTTCAGAATTAAAAGGGTCACAACATGCAAAGGCTTAAACACTTGTGAAGTAGCAAATTCAAGAGCTGTTTTTTACTGCTATCACAGGAGGCATCTTGCACATCAGCTGAGAGGGCAAATTCTGCCTTAAAGAGCTCAAGTGCAAAGCAGGCAGAAGACCCTTACACTAAAATGCTGTAGGAAAATAGTAATAGAAAAATGCAACATGTAGGCTTTCAAATCTTCAAATTCAGAATGGTCATTGCTACTTTGAACTGAGTGGGTTGGTACACAGTTCAAGTAAATGGTCAAACCAGTTAAACAAGATGTATATTTATCAATATGGTTTCAAAAACCCTGGCTCACGTGAAGTCATCACCATATTAAAAAAAGTCAAGAAAAACCTGTAATTCGTTTAATCAAAAAGGAAGAAAGTTCATACAGAATTCTGTGTAATATATCATAGCAATGTGAAATATGAATTAAGGCTTAAAAAAAAAGGGGAGAAACAGACGTCTAAGTAGATACAAAATGTGACAATTAAATAGTTAGAAACAGGAGAACAGTTCATACTAAAATGTTTTGATCTTTCCATCCATCTTGCTGTACCTTCTTTATTCTTCAAACAAAAACTTGAACAGAACTGATTATTCAATGTTAATTTAATACTAAAAATAGTACATTTCTTTATTGATCATACAATTTCATTAATGCAAGACTAGCATATTTGTCACATTTTCAAAATGTTTAAAACATTTATAATGATTGAAAAATATAGAATACTGATTTTTTTTAAAGAAGTTCCCTAATCAATAATAGAAAAATTAACATTGCCGCTTCATTTCTATGTTTGTTCCTCCAAAAATTGACTTGTTAACTATATGTCAAAAATGTTTCTGATGAGACAAAATCCCTAACATTTAAACTTTGAGGCTTTAAATGCTTCAATTATTGTTCTGGTTTTCTTTTTTCATACGAACACCTTTGTGATTTCAAAAAAAAAGTTCACATACAATGTAAAGAATGACGGCAAAAATGAACAGAGTATTCCTTTTAAACAAACCTTTTTCGTGCAGGTGACTTTCCTACATCCTCCTGCACAGTTGGGAGACGTGTTGTCAAATTACTCTGAGAATCCTGGTGACCCAAGCTGATTGAAAGAAAAAGATAACATCATCAATTCCAAAATTAAATGTTGGCTGTCCTAGCTTAACAACTAAGTTAAAATTTAACAAGTGCATCACATGTGCCTGAATGATCAAAAACAGCAGGTCCTAAAGCACTGCACTCATTCCATAACGGTTTCAAATTCCACTGATGTCTCCAGCGAAATTTTCGATATTAAATAGCACATTATCACAAACAGTAATTTACTTTTGTTATCAAACTATTATAAGATCCATTTGAAAAAGAGTATAATAATGACTGGCGTATCAATTACTGAAAAATCTTAGCTGCTGTTTCGTAATTGCAATTTTTTCCTCTTTCTTGATCCCTCCTTTCAGAAGAAATTGCTAATGTACTATCCAAAGATCTTCTAGTCATGGCATCTTGATATTTCTTTTCCTTGTCCCTTGGGTGTGGGTTTCGCTAGCCCATCACAAATGGACTTTAAACTTAGTAGCTTGCTACACCATTTCAGAGAGCAGAGGGCAGTGGACAGTCAAGCAGATGGATTACAGAGTCACATGTGGGCTAGACAGGGCAAGGATGGCAAATTTCCTTCCTGAAAGGGAATCAGTGAATCAGTTGGGAATAACTCAAGTGAAAGGAAATCCTATTGAAAAGGATTTAAAATGTCTGCACAGCAATGTATGCCGTCAAAAATAAGGCAATTGTAGCTATCGCATCATGTGGAACTATATACTCTAGGGATTATGGAGACATGCTACAGAAAATTCAGGACTGGGAATTACAATTTACGTAAGATATTTAGAAAAAAAAAGAAGGGGTGAAGGTATAGTGATGTAACTGCACTTAGAAGGGATAACTCAACGGCAGTAGATAAAATATGACACTGTTATCAGCAAGACCAAAGCAGAATCTTAGAACACTAAGATAACAAGGAATCAGATCAATTGGAATAGTTTATATACTGCATAATAGTGGAGAGGGTGTGGTAAATGAGGAAATATGCACTTTGGAAAATTGAGCAAAAGGTATCGAGTAATCAAGGATTTCAATTACCCTAATATTAATTGCATAGAGGACGCAGGCAAAGGGGATAAAAGGATACAATGTGTATAGAACTCCTTTGTAACCCAATATGTGTAAAGGCCAACAAAAGAAGATTTGCTTTTGGTTCATTCCTCATTTTGAGATCCAAAGTACAAAAGTAAAAGATGGAGAACATTAGGAAATAGTGGTCTTAATACAATCTGCTTTAAGATGATAAATAGAGACAAACCAATGATGGAAACAACAGGAACACGTTTATGGAACAGATTCCAGAGTCTCAGACTTTTGGGAAATAAATGGGCAATGAAGAGAGGCTGAATAGACTATTCCTGCTTCTAATTCCAATGTTTGTATTTATTTGCAAATAACAACGTAGAGCAACAATGGATACAACTAAAAGCTATGTTCAAAAGAATGCAGGAAAAACACATTCTGCTAAATGAAAAGCAGAAATTAACCATTAGTAATTGGGTGAATGAACAATTGAGGTTTAGGAGGGTGGCTGGTGCAGGATTTTTGGTGAGGTGGCGACCTAGCCTGACAGCAGAGCCAGGCACTCCTGGTTGTGGTAGGCCCAGAGCAGGACTCCTGGTCATCAGCGAGGCAGTGACAACGGCTCCTAGTTGTAGTAGGCCCGGAGCCAGGAACACCTGATTATCAGCGAGGCGGTGGTGGCAGCAGCAGCAGAGTCAGGGGGGCTCCTGGTTGCGGGTCCAGCATGGGACCTGGCATTGGTACCCTGTCAGCAAGGTGGGCCCAATGATCAAGAGATGGCACCTGAAGAATAGTAACTTCATCATTGGGGTGGCTCAGCAGTTGTCCTTCGTCAGCCAGCTTATGGCTCGCGATGGAGGTGGCAGAACAAAGATGGACATTCTTTCAGCTATATTCTTTTATTCTTAAACTATTTAAAATAGCACCAGATTATGGTGACAGTTGAAGCTTTTCACTATTTTACTGTGTTGACCATTCTAGAGTACAAGTGACGAATCATTCAATCACATTTCCCCAACACCATTTCCTTACAAATACCCAATTTCCTTTGGTTTCTCTCACTCGACCCTGTATTCCCCAGACATTTTGGGCATTTGAGTCCTTTGAGAAAACAGACCAAAATATGTATTGAATTGGTCAGTCATCTCTTTGCTCCCTATGAAACTTCCCCTGCTTGTTTCTGACTGACTTACATTTTTCTTAACTTATCATTTTTATTCTCACAGACCTTTAGAAGCTTTTCCAACCGATTTGTACATTTTACTCAGTATTCCAATAACCAAGTCATTCGTGTACATCATGAAAAAGCAATCCAAGCACTGTTCCTTGTGGAAAATGACTTAAATCTGAAGTACACCTTTCCTTAGTCCAAACTTTATTTTTAAAATCAAAGCAGACATTGATCCTCCTAGTCCAGGAGCTTCAACTTTGTTAATCAGTCTTTTAAGTGATATTCATCAAAAGCTTTCTTGCAATCTATACAGACAACCACTGTATTCCTTTCATTAGCCTTATATGTAACTCAAGTAAAAGCCCAACTCTATTGTGTTTGATCGATCTTCCTTCCACAAATCTGCGCTCGCTTATGTTCATTAACTCAAACTTTTCAAGTTTCGCAATTTTTTCTCCAAAATCTTAGTCACCACAAAAGTGACCTTTACCCATTCAGCTATTCATAAAGCCTTAGACTAAGTAACAAAAAAGTGAGAAATCATGAGTTTGTGATCCTATTATTAGCTTTCTTAAAATTAAAATATGGGAATCATCGCTGCGGTGGCAACCCTATTATAGTGCCTGGCAGGGCAGCAATGTCATCAGCAAAGCTCAAATCTATAAATGGACAGCCATTGGTTCATTTAATCCCAGAAAGCCCTTTGTCGAGTTCCTTAATACCCACTCAATGGTGGCAACAAACAGAAGAAGATGAGAAAGGATGCAACTTTGCCTGATGTCACTCAGAACATGGAACCAGTCACTAACATCCTGCGTTTTTACACAGCATTTGAAATTCTCACAGACCTTCCCAAGAGCTGCAATCATCCTCGGTGGGATGTGAAAAGTTTAGAGTGAAGACTGATGTAGGAAATCCAAGGCTTTAGTGAAATCAATTAAACTAACTGCAAAGGATCCTGATATTCTGGGTAGTTCCAAACAATCCACATAGTGCAAAAATCTGCTCAGAGTGAAGGCACTTTGGTCCAAATTGGGCATACTCTAATTTTCACCATCCACTGTGCTGTGAATAAGGTCAAGGATCAAAGCAGCACACTTTAAATTGATATTGATAAGACAGTGACTGCCTTCCAATACTGATGAGAGTCGATGGTCTGAAATTATTAAACTCAAATAATGAACGCTGAAGGTTCTGATGTTCTTAAACGGAAAACCAAGTACTGTTCCAGAAGCTCATTTTGAGCTTCACTGAAACACTGCAACAGGCCTTGGAGAGACCCTCTTGCACAGGAGCCAGATGGTGTATTGAAATGGCAAGTGACTGGAAGTTCAGAGTCATGCTTATGGCTGCAGTGCAAATGTTCTACAAACCAGCTACCCAGTCTATGTTTGGTCTCCACATCATACAGACTGCATTCTGAGCAGCAGACACTTACAATGAGGTTGCCTTTTTTGCAGATACAGATGAGTGACCACAACATCAGTGCCCAGACCTGGTTACAAAGTATACATAGTCACCGAACAGTTGCTGCTCTGCCCGTCTTTAGCATTTCAGGACATTTGTTGTTCTTGAGCGAAGTACCGGTCTTTGTCATCTCAATTTCACTAAGTCTTTCTACATTTATTGGAAGCTCAGTTGTGAGCTTATTGACTTGGGCTGAATTGGCCAGAGTAGATTTATTAAAGGCTTCCTCAAAGTGTTCTGCCAACAATAATTTTGTCTCCAGCTTTCAAGAAGAGTGTACCATCTTGACAGTAATTAATCCCAACCTTATTTTTAAGTTCCCTGCAACGTTCTTTCTAATTTGAAACAGTGATCGGAGGTCATTGCAAGCAGCTGGGCCTTCTGATTCCTGTGCTTGTTTGTTGATCCATTTTCTCATGTCTTTTTCAGCACTCCTTTTCACCTCCCTTTAATTATAAGCCTGATAAAAGGCATTGCTTCCAGTTTTGCTTTTCTTGAAGTACCTTCATTTCTACTATTAAAGGTCCATATTTGGTCAGTGACCCAGGCTTCATTCAGAGACGCTTGATATCCAGACATCTTTTAGCCCTGCTACTTTTAATTCCTCCCACCTGCACATCACATCTAGGTAAGCTGAAAATCATCTTTAGTTTCAAATGACATTGACCTGCTGATATCAAATCTGTTCAAAGTCTTTGATTCTTTCACCACTTCAGCTTGGTCTTGATCTTTACTATTATGAAATGGCAATCACTAAACAAGTTTATTCCTTTCTACACTTTAATACTCTGCAAACAAGCAGTTCTCCAACTTGGTCCCATAGTTAACTGGTTAGTTTGTGTTAGAGTTCTGTGGTCGTTGAAAGTCCATGTAATTTTGTAAATGTCTTTACAAGTGAAGAATGAGGACCCAATCCTGAGATTATGTATTGCAAAATAACTGTATAAAGCTCTCTACCATGTGAGTATCTTCTAAATCTATAGGCGGGGAGGTGTGTGCATGCACACGTTCTAACAATGTTCAAAACCAGATCAGTCCTCACCCATTTGTGAATCCCTGTCAGCCATGACTTCAGTAATGTCACCTATCAGCAATCAGGCGAAGAATGGGTCACCATAAACACAAAAAAAAAAGGATGACAGGAAACCACTAAACAACAGACATTTATATCGGAGCAAAGTTGACATCACAGAGGACTTCTCCTGTCCAGGCAGTTCCACTAATATGCAGGGAGCCTGAGACAGAGAGTTCAATAGGAGATTAGTCAAAATATCAGATTTCAACCTACTGAAAGATTTGAAACAGTTAAAAGGTTTTCCATTAAAACAAGCGGTACAATGCAAATATACTCTCTGCTCTGCTGTGGTTCTGAACTGCAAACACGCTCTTTGCTCTATTGTATGGTTGTGAAACTTAGAACATGAAAAACTGTCAAGAATGAAACTGGATACCATCGTACTGGATTCCTTCAAAAATTTGAGGCAGACACTTGCGGGACCCCAAAAACAAAAAAAGAAGTTGTTCAGAATAGCCTGCAGCTTCTTATGTCACCTGCAAAAGATCGTTCGGCTGATTTGGCCATGTCACTCCATTTCCTATACTGTAGCCCACACAGCAGGTTCCTACCAGATTTGGGAGAAAAGGTGACCCAAGATGAACTGGATGTGTCAGATTGTCAGTAGTAACCTCCAGCTGAACAAGAGAGTCTGGAGTGACACAAGAACTTTAATTGAGGACACGACAGAAGAACATCTATTTTCTGCCTCAGACACAGGAACTGCCAAGTCTAAATAAGTATTCCAAGAGGGAACGATTGGCATAAAGTTTGGGATATGATATTTCATGGCTCCCGTTTGTGCAAAAAAAAAATGACAGAATGATATTACAACAATTTTCACTATTAGGTCAGATTCTATTCTCAGTAGTGAAGGAATGAATTTTGTTGTTTACGTTGCAGTTAACTGGCCAGACATTTTACAATTTTGTCAGAGATCAAAACTGAAAATTTGCCATCTAGAACATAGAACATAGAAAAAGTACAGCACAGTACAGGCCCTTCGGCCCACGATGTTGTGCCAAACTTCTACCTGAAACCTAAGGTCTATCTAACCTCCACCGCTACCTTATACTATCATCCATATGCCTATCCAATAGCCGCTTAAATGCCCCTAATGAGGCCAACTCCACTACCCTCTCTGGCAATGCATTCCACGCCCCTACCATGCTCTGAGTAAAGAGCCTACCTCTGACGTCTCCCCGATATCTACCTCCTTTCACTTTAAAACTACGTCCCCTCATAAAAGCTACCTCCACCCTAGGAAAAAAGTCTCTGGCTGTCTACTCTATCTATACCTCTGATCATTTTGTACACCTCTATCAAGTCACCTCTCATCCTTCTGTTTCAATATGATGCCTTCTACATGAAGGCTGTGGCACTTTGAAACAGGGCATGAAACAACCACCCTCTGATCAATCAGACTCATGAGACAGAGCGCAAGTGAAGAAAATACAAATTAGGAAATATAAAATTTGTGTTAAATTGTGCACATAAAACTAAATAAATAGAAATTAGATCGAGAGAGAAAAAAGACAAAGACACAGATGAAAGCTAAAAAAGGGCCTTTTTCTTTCACCTCTTAACAGTAACTTTGAGAAAATGAAAATCCACATTTATAAAAATTATTTGAATTGTGAGCTAGGTTACTCATCAATTATCATTTACCATACTATTAATACTCCACACTTCAATGCAACAGCTCTCATGTTTTCAGCTATTTTACAAAACTAGCGGGCAAGCATCCAAGGTTCATGCACTTGATACTGAATTCAACATCAGGACTATCGAGGACGGCTCTTGTCAGAGTCAGTGTGTTCTTACCTCGGAGTCAAGGGGCCCAGGTTCAAGTTCCACCTGCTCCAGACGTGTGTAATAACATCTCTGAATAGATTTATTAGAAACTATTATCAAGGATCACAACAGCACACCTTCAGAGGAAGAAGGATATATTTGACAGCAACTATTACATTTTTGTATCTAATTGCTTCTCTGTAAATACCAAAAATTGCTGTCAGATTTACCCCGTATTAAACATCAAGCACCGATGATTTCATTATTATTACAACAAAATCTAGGTCTTTAAGTTCAGCGTGCCTTGAATCTACCAATACTTATGAACAATAGAACTGTTGGTGCATCATATCCCATTGAATCAAGATCATTGTGTTGGTATAAATACATGAAATCCCTCCAATTTCTGATTGTAAATCTTTAAAGCATTTTTTTTTTGAATGTCATTAGTGGGCCAACAGATTGTTAGAAAACCCTGATTGATCAGTTTAGTCTCTCAAGTGCTAAGTTGCAATCTGAAGTATTGCAGCCTGTCAGATCTGACCATCTACTTTAATCAGAAGATCTTATCTATGTGGGACTTTGACAGAGGTCGATTTTGATGGTTGTCGATCGCACTGGAAGTCATGAAGTTAACCTCTGACTCTACACTAATCTTCTGAATTACCCATGATAAGAAGAAAAATTGGGAAAAGCATTCAACATTTTCTATGATGGGACTGAAAAGTATTTCAAAAATTGCAGTTTCTGGAGTTTTCCATTTTACATACGAACAAGGAACAAGAATAGGCCACTCAGCCCTTCCAGCCCGTTCTGTCATTCAAAAAAAAACATGGCTGATCCGGTTTTATTCTCATTTCTATACTCCTACATATATCCAATAATCTTTCACGCCCTTGATAATCAAGAATCTACATCTGCCTTAAAAGTATGTAAAGATTCTGCATGCACTGGTTTTTGAGAAAGAGAATTGTAAAGACTCTCAACCCTCAAAAATGTTTCCTCATCTCAGTTTTAAATGTTTTAATTTTTTTTAAACGATGCCCCCTAGTTCTATATTCTTCCACAAGAGGGAATATGCTTTCTAAGTCCACCTAGTCAGGTCCCCTCAGGACCTTGTATGTTTCAATTAAGTCACCTCTGACTGTTCTAAACTCAAGGGGATACAGGCTAGCCTGTTTAGCCTTTCCTCAGAAGACAATCTGTTTATTCCAAGTGTTAGTCTAGTAAACCTCTGAACTGCTTGCAAACATCAACATCCTTCCATAAAGTATGGTCACCTGTACTGTACACACTACTCCAGATGGGGTCTCACCAATGCCCTGTATAACTAAAGTGTAACCTCCCTTCTCTTGCATTCAATTCCGCTTACAATAAACCATAACATTGTATCAGCTTTTCTGATTACCTGCTGTATATGAATACGAACTTTGTGATTCGCATACCAGGACATGCAGATCTCTCCGCATCCTCTCACTATTTAGATAAGCTTTGTCATTCTTCCTGTCAAAATGAACAACTTCACACTTTTCCGCATTGTACTCCATTTACCAGATCTTTACCCACTCGCTTGTCTATATCACGTTATAGGCTCTAATGTCCTCTTCACAACTCAATTTCCTACTTAATCTTTGTGTCATCCGTAAATGTTGCTACCATACCATCGATCCTTCATCCAAATCATTTATATAAAGTGTAAAGAGTTGAGGCCCCAGTACTGACCCCTGTGGCACTACACTCGTGATATCCTACCAGGCTGAAAAAGACCCACTTCTCCCAACTTTCTACTTCCTGCTACCCAGCCAATATGTCACCCCCTACATTTTGAGCTTTTACTTTCCACAATAACCTTTCATGTGGCACCTAATGAAATCAAATTTTTAAAAAAGGAGTTTTGGGCAGCTCCCAGAAATGGGGAAGTTGTGGGGGAGGGTTGGGGTGGGGGGGAAAGAGTTGGGAAGTAAAGAGAGAGAGGAGGGGTGGGGCTGGGGAAGGTAGATGGGATGGTGACAGGTGAGTGCAGGTAGGGAGGAGTGGTGGGGATTGGTCAGTGAGGTGGGAGAGATGATGGACAGGTTGTGTCAGGTCAAGGAGGCAGGGATGAGAGGGAGGCTTGGTCCTAGGATGAGGCCAGGCGTGGGGTGATTTGGTCATGGGATGACCATGGAATCATTGACCATGGAATCTCCCCATCCCCAGCCTCATCCCATGACCAACCCTCCCTCTCATCCCCGCCTCCTTGACCTGACACAACCTGTCCATCTTCTCTCCCACCTATCCGTTCCTCCCACCTCACTGACCAATCCCCAGCACTCCCTACCTGCACTCGCCTGTCACCATCCCACCTACCTTCCCCAGCCCCACCCCTCCTCTCTCTAGTTATTTCCCAGCTCCCCACCCCAAACCCCATTTCTGAAGAAGGGTCCCGACCCGAAACGTCAACTTTCCTGCTCCTCTGATGCTGCCTGGCCTGCTGTGCTTCTCCAGCTCCACACTTATATCTATTACAAGTTGTACTCCTGCACTCTTTCCAAAATGGCATCCATCTGATCCCAAGAAGTAAATAATATTTTCTTAGGGTTGATGAACAGCCCTTCATTCAGTAAATTTTATAATCCATCAGCACAGCACTTTCACCATTTGGCAAATATCTTCAAGATGACCCCATGCTCTACTTCATGCTGCATTACCTGAGGTTTGGTTGCTAAACTTAATGATGGTATGGATCAGATGCTGGAGGCAGTCTTGACTTGACTGAAGGAAGGTAATTTGAGAGTGATACACTGAATGTCAGTACTGTCAAAACAACACCGATTTATTCGCAAATACTGCTTTGTTATAAATGCAAGTAGAAATTCTGTAAGAAAGAAAATTTATGCTTGAAAAATTTCACTGAGACAATTGTCAAAGCTATGGAAAAGATGCTTGACCAGCCTGACTAGCCACCACAATCCAAATACCTGATCTGATAAGCTTCCATTACCGGACTAGACCACACCCATCCTCGACACAATTATCCACTCACCCATTTATATACCTCACATGCGTGCCATCCTATCCACCTGACACCTTGCCTCATCCTCCCTACATTCATTCATTCACACGTACACTCATCTGTTCTCTGGCATTCACACTGGACCATTAAGTTAATGACTGGGGCTGTTACAAGGAAACATCCAATTTTACATCCACCCCTAACACCCCAAAAGAAACTACAGCATTGCAATAGAGCTCTTTGGTGAATACTGTGTAACAAATTTCTGGAGCAGTCAAGCGTAGATCTAGAAAGAATACACAGCCAAAGTTGAAATCAGTAAAAGTTGGAGTGGAGCAGTAATCCAGTGACTACTGCTTCACATAATATCCTAGTCAAAATCTTCTAAAGATGACAGCAAGAATTGCTACAAAGGACAGAAAAGAACACAAAAGAAGAACAAGATTCTATCTATACTCGAGCAAGGAGAAGATTCCAGATCAATAAACGGTTCCCTTTTTTGGATGATTGCAAGTTTTAATCCGAAGGACAGATAGTGATTGAACGAATAAGAGTGAGTTACCTTCATTACACCAATTACTACAAGAAACTATAGACAGCATCCTTCCAAATAATGACTTTCATATGAAAAATCTGCAAATATGTCTACTATCTATTATGTGAGTTACAAACAGAGAAAACTAGTATCACTCAATTGTTTTACTGCCACTGAATTCAAAAATACAAATTAGCAGACCTGTCTCATGGATAAAGTCAGAATAATGTGTGGTACATTGCACACGCCAGATTTCAATAGCTGTTTTTCCTTCACGTGTCTCAATCAAAACTTTTGCATCATAAAACATTTTTCTGAAATCTTAAAAAAAAAACTAATTAATTTGGCGCAGTTTTCACTGTTCTTAAATACCACAAAGCATCCTGCAAAAGCTTTCCATAAAACGTCTGAAGAGGGATGGTCTATGCAAGGACTATCAACGCCAGACAGAATGGAACCTTTACCCATTCTCCTCAATCAATTGTGAACATCAATATTTCAAAACTAAGAATAACGCAGGCCACAGGTGAGTAAAATTCTGATCAAATAATATACCTTAACCAAAAATGTGATGCCTATTGCATCAGTGTTTCTAGTCCTTAAATCATTTAGGATATTAGTCAAAACAAGATTGTCATTAATTTCCAACTTGTGCTGCGGACCTCCATGCTAGGAATTGTTCTGTATTATAAATGTTTACTTCTCTTGTAGCAACTTCTATCTGTCTCCCTCAGACAGAAACCTACATCTTGTGTGTGAAGGGACAGTTCAAATGTAAAATGCCTTATATATACCTCTGCCACACGAGGTCTTCTTCCAAAAATATATTTTTGATGACTTTTCTTCCACTTACAGGAGTTCTAGGTTCGACTGGATCCAATATGGATACAGAATACATTGAGTCAGTCAAAACATTTAGATCTTCACCGATGGAACTGCTGTCTGTGGAATGTGCATAGTTCAAAGCTATTTTACGACAGTAAGTGCAAGCTCGAAGATCACCTGAAGAGAAAAAATGATTATTTTAGAACAGTATGCATTTCATAGAAACATTTGGAAAGTTATTAGAGCAAACAAGCAACGCAAAAAGTATTAAAGACAAGCTCGTGGCATTCATTATCAAAGGTTGCAAGCTAGTTTGATCTTTATTTATCAACATACATTTCTGAAAGAAGTGTTATTGTTAACTGTGCCAAACACTGGAAAAATGTTTCACCTTGTGGGGAAAATTGGTCCACCCACAAGGTAAGATTAATGACTACATTTCATGAACTACATTTCACATGCAAGTGCTGTAGAATATGGATAAAATCAGTAGCACTTTTGCATCACCTGCATGCAGCAGTAAGTTGCACATTTAATATCTGTAACTTTGTCAACATCAATTGTTAGCGAGAACTTGAGAGATTAGACTTTTACAACTTTTATATTTACCACTAGATTTGTGTAAATTACAAGCCCATCAGTTATTGCCTGAGAAGCTGATTTTTTTCTGTATATTTCATGCAGACATCATTTTATTTTAAGAGGAGATCAAACCACGCTGTGATTATTACTTAGGGCAATTATGACAATTCACTTGTTAAATGTATGAGTATCTAGATTTTTCATTCTCCAATTCTAGTAGCAAACTCCCAATCAACAGTTTGATATGTACCACATGATCTACAATGATACTTTCAAGAATGAATAGAGAAAATTTGGTTCAATTTAAAACGAAAGTTGCAACATTCACAGAGAAGAATAATAAATGATACATCAGCCAGCAAGTTTAATGTTTTTTAACAAAATAATGAAAGACAGGAGAAAGATATCTAATAAACTAAAAATGTGTAGAAAAATTAAATACAGCAGCAAAGAAATTCTGAGTAAATGGCCTCGGCTAGAGAATACGCAGAATAGGTTAACAAGTGTCGTAACAAGATTGGTAATACTAATGCCTCCAATATCAACTCATTCAATGCACTCAGAGAATCACAGAATCTTTACAGTGCAGATAGAGGCCTTTTGGCATCACACCCGGACCTACATCCCCATCCTATTCCCGTAACCCTGCATTTCCTGTGGCTAACCCATCTAGTCTGCACAACCCAGGGTATTACAGGGCAATTTAATACACCATATTCATGTAACCTGTGCATCTTTGGACTGTGGGAGAAAACTGGACTTCCCGGTGGAAACCCACGTAGACTCACTGAGAACGTGCAAACTCCACACAGACAGACACCCAAGGCTGGAATCAAACCAGTGTCACTGGTGCTGTGAGGCAGCAGGGCTAACCAGTGAACCACATGCAGCCCCAGAGAAGTGAAAATAGATGATATTTCAAAATTTAAGGTTAGTGCACATACAAAAAAGGTAGACTGACTACTCCACCAGAAAGCCAAAACTTCACAGCGCCTGCCCCCCGAGCTCCACAAAGTAAAACTTTCACCATTTTCTCATCCAAGGGTGGCACAGTGGTTAGCACTGTTGCTTCACAGCACCAGGGACCTGGGTTTGATTCCACCCTTGGGCAACTGTCTGTGTGGAGTTTGCACATTCTCCCCACGTCTGCATGGGTTTGCTCCCACAGTCCAAAGATGTGCAGGCTCGGTGGATTGGCCATGTTAAGTTGCCCATAGTGTTCAGGGATGTCTAGATTAGGCAAGTTATAGGGGAATGGGTCTGGACGGGATGCTCTGGGAGTCGGTGTGGACTTGTTGGGTTGAAGGGTCTGTTTCCACACTGTAGGGATTCTATGATTCTTCTAACTTGAAGGGAAGAACTTTCATTGACGGACTTTCATTAAAAATGTGACTTAAACATTGATAAACCTCAACATGCCAGAAAACAAGGCCGTTACCAAATTTGTTGAAAGGAAAAAATCCTTTGAAAGACAACTGGCCACAAGAAGATGTAGGATACAGTAGTTCTATTCTGACAGATGATACAAACATAAAGCAATGGTGATATTCAAGAGCTAGATTTACCCTTAAAAAAAAAAAAAATTTCAGAAAGTCACTGCTGTCCACATTCACGAAAAAAGGCTGGACTGATGAAAGTAGATACAGGGAATGGATCAAAGAATCATGAAATTTGACTCCAGGCAGATTATGCAAAGAAAAGATTTTACTAATCTGGCATACACTCAAATCTCACCTGGTCGATGATGCATTGAATGATGGAAAATCAACCAATAATGATGTAGCAGTTTTTCCAACAACTTTTTGTTGTTTACCCCTGGAACATATGTATAAAATGAGTTTCTCAAGGACTTACCTCAAAAGCTGAGAAACAATTGGATGTTCACAGGTATAGAAACATAGAAAGACTGGAAATAAGACACTGACTAGCAAAATGGTTTTAGATCCATAGATGTATGGAATGAATTTGATCCAGATAGTCCACATTGCAGAATTTTTTTTTGACTATCAAATGCATACGATGGTATCAAGGACAATTATTTGTGAAATGAGGATGTTGAAGTTACTGTACTATTGTCATAATGACACAGGAACCCTTATGTACTTATAGTCATGCTGAACTTTTAAGTATGTGCTCTTTCAAAAAAAAAGAAAAAAGACAGACACAACCAAATGATGATTGCAGATATAAATATAGTGACCTTTGGAGAAAGAGAAATCCTAGGATATCACACCTGACAAGGCATCAGTGAAGCTTCAAACAGAAGGACATAAATGATGAGAAATAAACTACAAGCTGAAATATAACCTCTTGGGAATCATCTGCAATTGTGAATATGTTGGGGAACAGATGAATGTCAGGACAAGAGACATGTTTTATGTTTTCCCATTCAAGAAAACACAACAACAGGGATGAAAAATCAGTTCAATCTGTGTTGGTGTGTGCAAGTGAGCTGAGGTGCTAGTATTTCAATGGGTTGGGGTCCTTGTGAGTACTAGCCTAGGGTCAACAGCTAGTGTGTTACAAAACCAACACAAGTCATAAGTAAAGGACTCTCTCAAACTGAGTGCTACAAGTCTGCTTAGTAAAGGTGGGGAGACAGTTCCCTGTTCATTACTTTTCACCTGGAAGCTTGACAATTTGAAATCAGGAACCATAGTAACTTGAGGAATACTGTTCAGAGTCTGGTCATAACACAACTAATGATGAGGAAGGTAAAGAAAATCCACACGTTATATAATCAGGGCATAGGGATGAATTGTTTGGTGATTCAGATAGGGATTTTGACGTGATTTCGAATGCTGAGAGGTTGCTAAGCTTTGAAATGCAGAGGGATCTGGGTATCCGAGTGCAGAAATCACAAAGAGTTATTATGAAAAGACAGCAAGCAATTGGGAAAGCGAATATAATTTTATAGATTGTTGCAAGGGGAATTGAATACACAAAAGTAGGAGGTTATGTTTCAGTTATACATGGCATTGGTGAGACCACAGCTGGAATAGTGTGTACAGTACTGGTCTGTTTCAGGAAGAATCTAAATGCATTGGAAGCAGTTCAGAGATTTACTAGACTAATAACTAGAATGGTCAGTTTTTCTCATGAGAGAAGCAGGACAGGTTGGACCTGCATCCACTGACATTTAGAAAAGTAAAATTAACTTGATGGAAACATACGAGATCCTGAGGGGCCTTATCAGACTGCATGTGGAAAGGAAGTTTCCTTTCGTGGGAGAAGCTACAACTAAAGGTCACCCATTTAAGATAGTGAAGAGAAGTATTTTCTCAGAAAGGCATGAGAATTGAAACTTTCTTTTTCAAAAAGGCAGTAGAAACTGAAGCCTTAAAATATTTTTAAAGCAGAGGTAGATAGATTTTGATAATGATGAAGTGGTGAAAGGTTATCAGGGATAGACAGAAGTGTGGAGTAATGAGATCAGCCACAATCTTATCGAATAGTGGAGCAGGCTCAAAAGGCCAAGTGGCTACTCCTGCCCCTAATTCATATGTTCATATGTCTGAAGAATTTCAATGCGAAGTATTGTGGTTGATTCAGTATGGTATATATTAATATTATGTTCGATGAAATGTATGTAGGTTACATTTTTAAATAAACAGTATTGTTTGTTTTAATCTGTTCCATTGCAACAATTCTGCACAGACAGGAATTGTTCAAAAGTGTTACTGCATAAAAGAATCAATATTATGACTGGCCTAAAAGACTGGTTTAAAATTAAAATCAACTTCCTCCAAGTATATATGACAAACAATGTAAGATAGTAAGATACAGTAAGACAACTCAACCCAACTTACGTCGTCAATAAATCTTGCAATCACTGTTTTCTTTTTAAACGTTTTAATCATACTGCATAATTTCTTTCTCCATAAAGATGAAAAGCATGTTCATGACTTGATGGTTATATTTATTTAATCCACCATAATGTACGCAAAACTAATCACTTGCCCTCTTCCAGTTATAACAAACAAACAAACAAACAAACAAACAAACAAACAAACAAACATCGGCACATACTAAGAAGAAAAGTTGACCTCAAAATTGACTTTCCTATTTACGTACCAGCATAACCCATGAATTTCCCAGGTATTTCTTGATTGCAACAACGACTGCAAAAGATCTGTCCACACAAACGGCAATGATGTCGACGTCTGAAGGTGGTAAACTTCTCATTACAATCATAACACTCTTTACACTGACTATCTGGCATCCAGTACTGCTTCAGATCAGTATCCTGTTTTGCAAAACCAGGAAACAATCCAGGAATCAGTGATTTTGAACTATTAGAACTTAATGTGCATGCATTACAAATAAACACATCTTGCTATATTCTGTTACAAGTAAAGCTTTTTTATGACTTGCTCGCCGAGCTGGCTGGTTGTAGTTTAGACGTTTCATCACCGTGCTAGATAACATCATCATTGCAGCCTTCACTGAAGCAATGTAGTTCTACTCCGCTTAGTATTTATATGATCCGGTCTGTTGAAGTGTTTTGTGTCATTTTGGTTATTTTTTGCAAGGTTTTGTACGAGGTCTAATTCCATATGTTTATTGCTTACATTACGGGTGGAGAACCAGGTCTCTAGGAATTCCCATGTGTGTCTATGGTTGGCTGGAGCTAGGATGGTCACTTAGTCCCAGTTAAATTGATGGCCTTCATTGTGCGAGTGTACTGAAATGGGGGAAAGTTCGTCATGTCATTTTGCTGCTGGTTGGTGTTCGCGTATCTTGATGGCTAGTTTCCTTCCTGTCTGGAGGATGTAATATTTTTGGCAGTCCTTGCACAGTAATTTGTACACTACGTTGGTCCTGCATGTTGTGGGTATAGAGTCTTTGGTTCTGGTGAGTGCTCGTCTAACACCAGCCATGAGCAAAACGACACAACAAGCTTTCCCTCAATTCAGTACACTCAGACAACGAAGGCTATCAATTTAACCGGGACGATGTGGCCATCCTAGCTCAAGCCAACCATAGACACACATGGGAATTCCTAGAGGCCTGGTTCTCCACCTGTAATACAATCAATAAACATGCGGAATTAGACCCCATATACAAACCCTTGCAAAAAAGAACCGGAAATGACAACACTTCAACTGACCGGGTCATATAAATAAGTAGAGTAGAACTACATTGCTTCATCGGAGGCCGCATTGATGATGTTACCTAGCATGGTGACGAAACACCTGAACTACAACCAGCCAGCTCAGCAAGCAAATCAACAAGCTCATCCACAACCCAAGCTGCAAATCTTCACAAGAACATTAAGCTTTTTCATGATTTCAGTTCCTCCTTATTTGATACCTCGATATGCAACTTTGCTATAAAGAGAACTTTAACTGTTCAGCATTACAATCTGAGCAAGAATGAAGGACGGACAGAAATGAAATTTTTGCAGTTACTATAACACATGCATCATCACTCCTGTACACCACTATGGCACAAGATGGTGACAGTTCATGTAATAAAATTGTCTCATGTTTCCCTCAAACTCCAATCGTTTATTGTTTTTCTTGGAGTTCTTCTGGTCAGTGATTTGGCTCTTCACTTCCTTAACTTTCAATTTCCTATCTGTTTAGAGATCGTGTCAGTCATTCTCAGAATTAGACCATTGGAAGTCCATCTTCTCTTGAGGGCAGTTATCAGCAAAAATGCTATTTCCCCTTTCTGAAATACATTTCAAAGACATCAAACCTATCCATCAATGGCCACCTTAAATCTGTTGGGGGCAGTTGTATGAAAAATATACTCAGGGAAAGATAGAAATGCATTGTCATAACATTTGTTACAATAACTTCTGTTCCCTTTTCTTGAAAAGTTTTGCAGTGAATCCTTTTATCCAAACATTTGGCGTCGCCCACACAATTAAATAAACATAAGATGACAAACAAGTTCTCTTTTCCAATTTCTTTGCAGAATTCTGCACAAACGTGCATCCTTTTGAGTGACTGCCTGCTCTTCAAAAGGTAGGAACAGTGCATCACAGATATTCAAAGCAAAGCAATCAGATATTGTACTTGTTAATGAAAACCCATTGGCCATCTCTGCTCTTCATATCTTCAAGTTTGGCAACAAACCTGTTACCCAAGTATTAGCAGCATTTTCTGTTTTTCTGTTTGATGCAATCTTTTCTATGAGGATAAAGTACTCTTGGAAGGTTCTATATAGTTGTTTAGTGGGTGGCCATTTATTCCAGTCCTTCCTGCCTTCCGAGCCGGTTTTCCCTTTCTAGTTTTACGTGCTGCAGGTTAACAACTTTACTGTGTTTACTGTGTTTACTGTGTACTATACCTGGCTTCTTCCCTCCATTATTTCTTTCAAGCGCTTCAGAACTGTTGTAAGGCTCCTCAGTTGTACTGCTGTTCGAGGATCATGGCTTCCCATTGACACGTCTGGTTTTCTTGGACCACCTAATTAATAAGT
Organism: Rhincodon typus; assembly: GCF_021869965.1. NCBI lineage: Eukaryota > Metazoa > Chordata > Chondrichthyes > Orectolobiformes > Rhincodontidae > Rhincodon > Rhincodon typus. Next base: position 24,009,692 of record NC_063338.1, read on the forward strand.
CAAACACAAGCTTAAACATCAAACTAATTTGTAGGGTTACATCAGATACACAGCACAGAAACAAGCTATTCAGTTCAACCATTTCTGCTTCTCTCTTCATCTAAATTTAAGATAACCCTCCATTCCTTTCTTCCTCATCTGCTCAACTTCCCCTTAGATGCATCGATAATATCCGCTTCAACCATTTCCTGTGGTTGTGCGTGGTTCCATATTCTCACGACTCTGCATTAAGAATTTTCTTCAAGTCCTCTATTGAATTTCTTGGTCATCATCTTGTATTGATTGCCTCTAGTTAGGCTCTTCTCTACAAAAGCAAATTTTCTCTTTGTATCCATTGTCAAAACTTTCATTATTTTAAAGACCACTATTAAGTCACCACATAGCTTTCATTTTCAAGAGAAGAGAGACCCATTCCTTTCCTGACTTACCCACATATTCCTGGCATCATCACTGCGAACGTTCTCTGTACCCTCTCCAGCATCATTTTCATAATATGGCAAGTAGAATTGCATGCAGTACTCAACGCATTGAACTAAAGTTTGATATATGAGGTTAGCATAACTTTCTTACTTTTTTAAATTCTATCCCCCTTGATAGAAAGCTTATTGCTCAACGTCCTTTTATTTTTAAATGATATCGCCTATGGCACAACTTTTAATGATTGATTTAGTATGTGCACTCAAGAGATCCCTTTACAGTCTATCTCCACCTAGATTTGTATCTTCCAAGTAACAAGTAGCCTCCATAAATTATCAAAAGTGCCAGCTCAATTTTGTGTGCTCAGCTTTATTTGCCAATTATTTGCCCATTCTGTAAGATTATTAATGTTCTTTTGTAATTTATTACAGTCCTCCTCAGTATAATACACAAATTTAGAAAATGATTTTGATTCCAAATCACTAATGTCAACTGTGAACAGCAGCAGTGCCAGCACTGACCCTTGTGGAATACCACTTGCCATGTTCTGCAACGCCTAATTATCTTGTTTATCATGATAAATGGGAGCTAAATAAATCTGTAAATTCATTGTTAACATACTAAAAAGCTTAATAACTTTAGACCACTTACTACCACAAAAGCTAATGGATAACTCTAACCATTTCAACTTCACTGGGCAAATGAGTAGGAAAGACACCCTTTATACATCCTTACTACCAACGTACAGCTAAACAGGAAGTACACTTAGTAAAATTTAAAAACCATGTGCCAATGCCTAACTAGGAATAAAAATAGGGGGTATCACTGGAAAATATATTCAAACGATAACATCTCTGTGTGCTGAAAGATATGCACTATGTAAAAACAAAAAATGTTTAAAGGCTGTAATTACTCTTGCATACAGAAATTCCCACCACTGTGTTACCTTGTAAAGGCAAATATAGCAGACTACTAACGGGTATTACAAGCCCCATGTCCATAAGTACCTTTTACTCCAGGATGCAAGTTTTCTTTTATTATTTTTCCCCCTTCTAAACTCACAGACAAGTGAAGACTGGTGGGAATTTACTGCATTTCTAAAGTACAAATTGAGAGGATCAACAATGTAAATATCCTTTTCTGCAAATTATTCAGTTACAATTTTGTCAGTTTTTCCCAATTCATATGTGCTCCTTCACAAGTAATTTCCTGATAATTTATTTTATTTTAATACACTTTGTTGAATTCAGTACTTTTACCATTATTGTATGTTACAAGTATGGTTATCCATTAAAACGTGTTATTACCTTTGCCACAATGCATGTCTATTATTCGAGGAACTCAGTCTGGTAATTGTGTTTCAGTAATCCTCAGGATTGAAAGGTTAGCATGAAGCATTTGGAAATCTTTCAATGGGGCCAGAAGCACTTGTGTACATAGAATTCTTAAAGAAATGATATCTTCCAGTGACAAATTGTCAAGATGATCTGCTATTCTATTGTTAGTCAGGATGTAAGGTCTCTATACTGCAGTTGAGCAATGCATGTAGTTTGTTGACTAAAATGTTTTTTTTTAATATTTCAGTTCATACAGGATTAAACTAAAGTGACAATAGTTCAAACATATACTTGCCTCATTTTTGTACTTCTGTCATTACATGTGAAATTAGATAGGACACTCAAGATAAAACCGGAAAGAAGACACAAACCAAAGGAAATCTGAAACAATCTTGTAACCACTGTAAAGAAAGCCAAGATATTGACAGCAAGAAACTTACTACATTTGAGAAACTGCACTAAAAAAAAGTCTTTTCTTTGGTACACAGGATTGCAGTTGAACAGATTTTCCCACAAATATATCTTACCCTAGTAAAATATACGGTAAAGGTACGTGTAGATTTCAAGAACTAAAGCCTGAAGAATTTTTAAAAATCATTTGAAACCTTCAAAAATACAAAGCGTACAATTAAAAATATACATGCAAAATAAGAGTGGTTGTAGAAATTAGCAAGAGTGCATTAACCTAATCAGGAGAGAAAATCACAATGGAGTTGAAGTACACAATTGTCCAGATTTCCTAACGTACATATGCTTTACCATTTTCACAGCAATGTTGCCAATTAATTCTTTTTCTTCTAAAACAGAGAAAGATCCAGGATCACATTTGCATGGTTAACAATACAGTGGAAGCTTGTTTCAAGTACACCCCATCAAGTCAGTATTTGAGAATCACCTGGAAGCAGATTATTACCCAGTGCAAGGACAATGGTTCCCATTAGCATGGAGATGCACCATATTGAAGATGCCAATGCCCAACCAGATTATGGAGTTATCAGCAAAGGTGCCTCTCCAGTGTATGACAGTGTTACCATTCATTGTCCTTTTGGACTTTTTGGTTTCTATCTTCAACCAAATAAGCAGACCTAAATTAACTTTGAACTGAAACCACAGACTATATATGTGAAGCAATTTTGATGGAATGTTAAACAAGAAAGATTTCCATAGTTAAGGTAATAACTGCAAGAAATTATGTATTTTACAGTCTTAAAATAATGCTTGCAGCATGTGTTTTAAACTTCATTTTATAACTAACATCTTCAGATGAAAGTTTTTCAAATTTATTCCATTCCAAGATACAGTATTACACATAGGTAACAAATATTTGACTCTTTCTACCCCCACAGTAACCTTCTATCAAATAACCTTCAAATTATGCATTTTTGTATAAAGAGACCATTCATCCATTTGAGCAACCAGAAAGGTACTTAAAATACTAATCAAAGAGCATCACTTATGAAAGGAAACTTGGAAACCTGTGATTATGCACTGGCAAGAAAAACAAATTATAAAACAAAGACAGCAATCACAACCCAAGTCTTGAGCCCATTAGATCAAAAAAAAATCTTAAGAACTGTTACATCAAAAAATCTGAATTCCCGCAGAGTAAACAAGAACAAAAATATCACAATCTTCAAATCTGTCAGTTACTTTAAAGGCAAGGCACATCCAAATCCAGAGAGCTACTCTCAGACAAAAAACATGGTTTAATAAAAAAGCTGCTGGAACAATTAGAGTCAGAATTAAGCAGCGTATTACATGGGAATTGGAAGCACAATAAAATAGGGCAAGGGAGTGTAAAAGAAAAGGGAAGCCGTACAAGAACTACAGGAAAATTTAAAGCAAAAGAAAGGCATGTTAAGCATCATAACTTCCAACATTACACAAGATAATGACAGCGGTAATTCTTCATGCACAGAGTCAAACTCAAGGAGGTAATTGAAGCTGTTAGCCTATATGAGACAGGGAGCAAGAGTACCAAGGTCCTGAGTTGGACCTCCTCAAATACACCGATATCCCAAACAGCAATTGGATCCATAGCAGTAGGTAAAAAAACAGATGCGGCAGACATTAACATGGAATTCTTTAATATTCGTTGAGCTTCCTTAAGTGAAAGTGTGTGCCCTAGTATATGGAAATGTACAAATGTATGCAAATCCAAGAGTTGTAAGCAATTTAATCATCTGTAATCTTGTCTTTGAAGTTAGACGTATTTTAAACTTTTTTTAAAAATTATCTTCAGCCACCACAATTTAAAATTCAGGAAATCCTTCTCAAGATCTCTCTACTGATGTATCTTCCTCCTGCTTAAAGACATTTATAAAATCAAGTATTTTGACCAAGCTTTCGTAACCTGATTTGTGTTTCCTCAGCGTTAAACTTTGTCTGGAAATGCCACTGTGAAGCACCTACTTTAAAAGATTCTACATCTATGAAAGTTATAGTTAGATTGGAAACGATCGTGTTTTCTCCTATTGTACTTGTCTGGTATAGTTAGGAGTACTTTTCACAGCAGTCATGGTGGCACTTTTTTGCCAAGAATGCATACCCTCCCAGATGACGGATTTATTCTGCCTTCCCTCTTCTCTCTTCCCTCACATTGATGGTCTTCATGGCAAGCATGCTGTCAAAGCCTACAGCATGGTATAATGAAACACAGTTTGAAGCAGCAAGTTCAGCCCATGACTGGCAAAATTCAACTGTGGATGGTTGTCAAGAAATTTCTGGGATGCCTTATGGATTATACTGGAATAAACCCATACTGCCCATCTTGCTGATATCTTTCCTGTTCTTTCTTTTAGGAAAATGCAGCACTATTGGGTTTGACAGCATTCACCGAAGTACATGACTGCAATTTTCTTAACAATTGTAATGCATGAGATAAGACCTTTTGTTTTTGAACAGGAGCTGGTTTAAAGCTGGTCATAATTATCAACGGGATGATTTCAAGGATTAACCACAGAGCACTTTTTTTTCTCCAAAACCTCAAGTCCCCTCTATTTATTCCCCTGCACGCTGACCCAAAAAGCTTTATTTATGAGCACTTTTTAAAACTTCATTCACAGATTGAGGGCGTTGCTGGCCAGGCAGCATTTATTGCCAATGCCTAATTGCGCAGACGGCAGTTAAGAGGCAACCACATTGCTGTGGGTCTGGAGTCACATGTAGACCAATCCAGGTACGGACAGCAGTTTCCTTCCATAAAGAACATTAGTGAATCAAATGGCTTTTCCAACGATTGACAATTAATTCACAGTCATCATTAGACTCTTAATTACAGATATTTATTGAATTTAAATTCCACCATCTGCTGTGGCAGGATTCAAACCTGGATCCCAGAACATTATCTAGGTATCTGGATTGGCAGTCCAGCGATAATACCACTAGGCCATCGCCTCCACCCAGGAAAAAACAGTATAGATTTCATTTATCTCAAAACTACAGGAACAGCTATTAATTATACCACAGTTAACAGTGAATTAATAACTACAGGGCTGATTCAGCTACAACATTTATAATCAATGGAAAAGAAAGAAAGGCTCAACCACACTAGCTGTTACAACACAATACCATTAAAACCATGACGACTGTTATAGGAGCCACTGACTCTTTTTATCAGCATTGTAAAAGTTTGAGGAATATTAATTCTTAAGCCAACTGAATACAGTTTTAGTCGATCAGTTTAAACTGTTGGTTGCAACCCTACCCCATTTATTCAAGTGCCTGGATTAAATTATTACCACTATTTCAACTTCAAGGAGCCAGAATAATTTATTTTTTTGTTTGAAACTGGGTTAAGGTTCAATACAAATTGATTAAAAAATTGCTGCATAGAACTCAACTGTGGTTGAACTAACCCTCAAGATGTCAGAGAATCTAAGACTATAAGACATAGGAGCAGAAATTAGGCCACTCAGCCCATTGAGTCTGCTCCACCATTCAACCATGGCTGATAAGTTTCTCAATACATTCTCCCGCTTTCTCCCCATAACCCTTGATCCCCTCGACAATCAAGAACCTATCTTTTTCAGTCTTAAATATACTCAATGACCTGGCCTCCACAAACCTTCTGTGGCAGTGATTCACCACTCTCTGGCTGAAGAAGTTTCTCCTTATGTCCATTCTGAAAGGTGTTCCCTTTACTCTAAGGCTGTGCCCTCGGGTCCTAGACTGTCCTACCAATGGAAGCATCTTCTGAACATCCAGTCTGTCCAGGCTATTCAGTATTCTATAAGTTTCAATTAGATCTCCCCTCATCCTTCTAAACTCCATCAAGTATAGGCCAGAGTCCTCAAACGTTCCTCATATGTTAAGCTTCTCATTCCTGGGACCATTCTCGTGAACCTCCTCTGAACTTGCTCCAGGGCCAGTACATCTTTCCTGACATATGGGGTCCAAAACTGCGCACAATACTCCAAATGTGGCCTGACCAGAGCCTTATGGAGCTTCAGAAGTACATCCCTGCTTTTATATTCAAGTCCTCTCAAAATAAACACCAAAGTTGATTTGCCTTCCTAACTATTGACTCAACCTGCAGGTTTACCTTGAGAGAATCCTGGATTAGAACTCCCAAATCTCTTTGCACTTCAGACTTCTGAGTTATTCTCTCCCTTTAGAAAGTAGTCCATGCTTCTATTCTTCTTACCAAAGTGCATGACCTCATACTTTCCCACGTTGTACTCCATCTGCCACTTCTTTGCGAACTCTTCCAACCTGTCCAAATCCTTCTGCAGCCTCCCCACATCCTCAATATCTGTCCCTCTGTCTATCTTTGTATCGTCTGCAAACGTAGCCAGAATGCCCTCAGTTTCTTCATCTAGATCATTAATATGTAAAGTGAAAAGTTGTGGTCCCAATACTGACCTTTGCGGAACACCACTTGTCACCGGCTACCATTCGACATGTTCAGTTAAGAGGAGGCATGCCAAGAGCGGAGGGAATGCCACGGCAGGGTTGAGTGTAGCATTTGGGTGAGTGAGTGGCTGAATCAAGGGAAAGGGGTGCCTGCCTTGCAGGGAGGGCTGCATACAGTCCAGAAAGCAGGACGGATTGCTTGGAAAGGGTGCTGCAGTTCACTAATGTCCTTTAGGGAAGGAAACTACCATCCCTACTTGGTCTGGCCTACATGTGACTCCAGACCTACAGCAATGTGGTTGACTCCGAGCTGCTCTCTAGACAATTTAAGCAAATGGTCAATAAATGCTGGCCTAGTTAGCAATACCCTCATTCCATGGATGAATGATAAAAAAAAAAGAAAACAGGAGGCAGAATGGCCAGAGTGGGGAGAAAGTCAAAGGTGTTGTTGAAATGCTCCAGAATGGGGAAAGAATGTCTCTCTTCACTTACTTATCATACCTAAATCCAGAATTTATATCCAAATCCACGTCTGCAATTGTAAATTCGAAATTTTTGTACAATATATTATTTTGTTTAATTTATATAAATTGCTTAATAATTACGTCGTGGCAGCTAACAGCATTTTAAGTAGTTTCTTTTATTGCAAAAAAAGCACTAACAAGACAATTTAAAAGCCACACAATACGAAACATTTTGTTATTCTACTCAGGCTGCTGAACTCCAAACCAGAGCGGGCAGGGGTTCTAACCACTCCTATTTGCATTCTGTGGTTGGAACACAGTTGCAATTTAGAGCACATAAACTTCAGTAACATGCAGAACAGTGCGATGCATCACATAAAGCTATGTTAATCATATGGCATGACTATCATCTGTCGTTGCTTGCTGTTAGTAATGTGATATACTTCTTTTCTGGATCGCAAGAGCTAAACTTGAAAGATACATTGGTCATATGTGCATCTTTCATTAGCAGATAAATGTTTCAAGGCAATCATCTTGATATTGCAGCGATCAATCAACGAACATCACATGCTGTTCACTACATTTGCAGTTACTGGCAGAGTATGGGTTTTGAACTGCAAGTTCCAGTTATTATAAAACAAGAACAGACAATGTTCTTGAAGGAAATCTAGGGCCTGTTTGAAAACAGCAAGCAATGGCACATTTTCTTACCCAATGAATTGAAGCAACTGCAAATTAGAATACTTAATTCAACACAAATTATGTTCAAGATACAAAAAAAAAAGGACAGGAGGCAAAACAAAAAAGACTGGGAAAGATAACTAAGACAGAATGAAGAAGTGAACCATGCCTATCATTTTTAATTTTTAAAAATCATCTATAGTTAATAAATGAAACAATGAAACTCCACTCTTGTAAAAGGCACACGTCAGTTGTGGAGAAATTGTTTAGCAGCAATCAATACTTCTCACACTATTAGCTTGTAAGCAATTGACAACACTTAAAATAACAACATTAGTCATTAGCTTTTCCTTACCTGCACCTTGAGATTTGACCATTGATGCACTAGATGCTCTCCGTGGGTTTTCCCTTGCATGTTGCTTTTTGTAGGGTGATGATGATCTTAAATATGTTTGGTCGTCACTTTGGTGGCTGGTCCAAATTTCTTCTCTAACCGGTGGTTCACTTTGAGTCAGGTCTGTTCGATATGAAGAGTTTGGTCTTCCATCATCTAACATTGGGGTGAGAAGGGGTACAAAGTAAGAGGATTTTCAAAAATATATCCGAAGTAACAATTTTGATTTTCTAAATCAATGTGCAATTTGGTATAAAACAAAAAATATGATAAATACTGCCAACTCTTCACCTCCACAGCATCAGGCTATTTACTTTCCTTCCCATCTTCTGTATTGTCCATGTCATTTTATTCAATAATTTATTCTTGGCTCTCATAATTTCAAATGTAGCCCCAGAAATCAAGATTGAACAATCTATTGGGAGACCAACATTACTTCTGGTTTAGTTACCAAATGACGTGGAGAATAACATATGCTACTCCTTACTCCTGGCAACTTGCATAACTTGCTTTATACAGACCACTGAGGAGAATGAAGAAGGGACCAAATATAGAAACCTTGGAGAAAAACTATTCTATTGCATGTTGAATCTGTACTAAGTATTGTCAATAAAGATTTTGGACTAACTAAATGTATATCCAATAACCAAAAGCTGACAGAAAATATTGTTGTAACTCATGTACCTGGATTCACTGTAACACACGTACTTCTGAATAAGAAACTTTCATCGACCACTTTTTTGTATTAAAACAGGAATTTAATCATTGACTTGAGCAAGTGTATGTGGCAATTCATAACCTAAAACTGCTGAAGGAATCTGATTGAATTTTGGAGGTGGTGACCAGGTGTATATATGAGGGTAATGCAGTTTATATGGATTTCACCAAATCCTTTACCAAGGTGCCACGTGAAATTATGACAAACAAACAATGTAAAAGTGCATGGGATCCAAGGTAACCTGGCAAGTTAAATCCAAAATTGGCTTAGGGATAGGGAGACAGACAGTAGTGATAGAAGGTTATTTGCATGACCAGAGGCTGGTGCTCAGTGCCAAACCACACAAATCAGTACTGGGTCCCTTATTATTCATGAGAAATAAGTAAACAAACAATATAGAAGAAAATGTAGGGGGAAATAAATAAGTTTGTGAATGACATGAAGATTGGCCAGATAGTTGACAGTGAGGGAGGCGGTCTTAAGTTATGAGATGATATATTTGGGTTGGTCACATGGGCAGATCAGTGGCAGATGGAATTTAACTCTGATAAATGTGAGCTGATGCACTTTGGAGGTAGAAACAAGACAAGGAAGTGCTCTATGCATGGTAGAATACAAGTAAGCTCAGAGGAACAAAGTGATCTTGGGACGCTTGTATGCAGCAGGATGGTTATTAGGCTAGTTAAGAAGGTATATGAGACATTTGCCTTTATAAGCCAATGACACAGATTCCAAAAGCAGGGAGGTTATGTTGGGGCTGTGCAAAAATCTTTCCATAGGTCACAGCTGGAGAACTGGTGTATAGCTCTGGTCACCACACTAGAGGGAGGTTACGACTGCACTGAAAAAAGTGTGCAGAGGAGATTCATCAGGATGTTGCCGAGGATGGAGCAGTTTAGCTATGAAGAGAGGCTGGATAAGCTCAGGTTGTTTTCTTTAGAGCAGTGAAGACTGAAAGGGGACCTGATTGAGGTATAAAAATTATGAGGGGCATGGACAGGATGGAAAGAAAGTAGCTGCTCCCCTTATTTGAAGAGTCAATGATAAGGGGGCATAATTTTAAAGGCAGTAGGTTTAGAGAAGAAATGTTGTTCACCCGGGAGGATCATGGGAATCTGGAATGCTCTGCTTGGGAATGTAGTTGAGGCGGGAAACCTCGCGACTTTACAAAGTACTTAGATGAGCACTTGAGGTGTCATAACAGTCAAAGCTAGTGGCCAAGTGCTGGAAAGTAGGACAAGTGCAGATTTAGAGGTTGTTTTGTCAATGTTAGACTTGATGAGCCAAAGGGCCTCTTTTGTACTGCATGATGCTATGATTCCAGGATTCCAAGTATTTTCTACTTAATGTAATCAGCAAAATATGAAATTATTGACATAGCAGTAACTACAGTTACACTAACAAGCTGTCAATTTGACACAAAGTAGGGTATCTTTTTGCTGATAATTGGGCTTCAGAATGATAAACCCAAGACCTAATAAAGAATATAAAAGATAATGAGCCTTAAACCTGTGTACGTGCATCTTAAAAGAAGCATGACAAGATAAAAGGAGAAACAGTTCCCACCTTTTATGGCAAGCCAATGATAGGGCTTTAAAAGGTGCCTTACCCCTCTGACCACTATTTAGCCACACCTCACCACCTTCCCCTGAAAGATGGAGATGAGGGGTGTGCTGACTTTTCTTCCTTGTATGAAAGGCACTCAACGCCACATTGACCACCTCATTGGCAATCCAAACATTTTGATAGACCTGTGTCAATAACAATCCCTGTACCCATTTTCAAAAGTGTAGACAGAGGTCAGTTACAGGATTAGGCCTTAGAACTACCAGGACACAAGCAAGGGCAGACTATGGAACAGAACCAAGCACCAGTGCCAAGCAAACAGGAGATTCTGGATCCAAACCGAAGAAATCCCAGATAAAGCTGCTGATGTACAAAGGCAAATGCAGATAGGTTTGGTCCAATGAACGGAGAGGCCTCAAATAGACAGGATGTTTCGTTGGTAAGCCCCTACCTACTGAAGCACAGCACAAATTCTTTGCAGCATTTCACATGTGATATAATGCTCGTTCTGTACTGCTAATACTACTAAGTCATTAACTGCTTAACCTTGAACAAAATGTAATTAAAATATCACTGTGCCGCACCACAGTCACATCTGTATTATGGACTAGGGAGAAATGACAGGAACATACCCCATCCCTCAAACAACTTTCCTATCTCTTACCTGACTGAAGAAAGTGTGTTTGAACAAGAAAATGCGTTTAATCCTTAGTTTTCTCCTAAGTCTTAAAAGAATGATAAATATTTATTATTAAAGCACCCAAGTGTATATGCAACCTCGCCCACTCGCACAGTATAGAGTCATACAGCACCGAAACACACCTTTCGGTCCAAACAGTCCATGCCAAACTAAACTAGTCTCACCTGCCTGTGCTTGGCCCATTATACAGACACACACACACACACACCTCCCAAGGAAGGTTTGTAATTACGAAAGTAGCATGAATTTAGTCCCAAAAGTTTAAGAGTTCTTTGTCACACCTGCCCTTCCCCAAGCTGAAGACTCAAAAGTGACGCATGCCTGAAATTTAGCAGATATGGCAGCATGTGTGGAGAAAGAAAGCGTTAACATTTCAAATCAGGTATTATTCTTCTTCAGAGCTGAAGGAGAATCATATCAGATGCAAAACGCTAATTCTATTTCTCTCACCACAAATGATGCCTGACCTGCTGAATTACTTCAACATTCTCTATTTGTTTCAGATTTCCAGCATCCACAGTATTTTGCTTTTATTCAGGCCTGCAATTATTTGTTTGTCCATTGGAAATGATTCTGCTGGTTATAGGAAGATGTGGTTTCCTGCTGCTCTATTCCAATCCTGATACACTACCGAAGAAAAAAAAAAACTTGTAGAAAAACCCTGCTTCAATTCAGCAGAAAGGTCAAGTTCAAATTGAATTGCTGCCCACTGACGATTTCTCAGACAAGATAGTGTTCCTTCGCTGGTCAGTGTATTTCTCTCACCATCCCCCAGAATGTACCTTACTAAACCTCATTAGAAACCTAAATTCTGTCAATGATCAGAACATCTTTTCCACTCTCCTCACAAATGGTTTCTGACGGCTAGGTCACAGAAAAGCTATAGGATCCTGCTATTGCTCATGGATACACCATTGTGATAAATGGAACAAAAAAAGGACCGTGGGTGCTGGAAATCTGAAACACGAATAGAAATTGCAGGGAAAAACTCAGCAGGTCTGGCAGCATCTGTGGATAGAAAGCAGGAGTTAACATTTTGAACTTCAGAACTGAAGAAGGGTCAGCAGACCCAAAACATTAAGTCTGCTCTCTCTCTACAGATGCTGCCAGATCTGTTGAGTCTCTCCAGCAATTTTTGTTTTTGGTTGAGATAATGGAGGTTTATTTATATGTTTTCTCCTATGTATTGACAGGAAAGAAAATACCCACCCGACCTCAACTCTATTTTTGAAAGTATCCATTTCAGGATCATATCTCAAGTTCATGCAGTGGAAACATGACATCAATCAGTGCAAAGAGGAGAAAGATAATACAATTATTGGCAAAAGCTCAGAATCAACCTCATGTCATTGTTTTCTGTACATTATCATTCAGTACTTCTGGTGATAGCACTTTGGAATGCTCATCAAATAAAAAACACTAAGCATAAGCTTCTCACCTTTGTTAAAACGAAAAAGGCTTACAAAAGAACTGTAGGCTGATCTGAAGGGAGGTTCATCTTGATCCGGAGTCAGTGGCTTAAAATGGGTGAGATGAGATGGGCTTGTTGGAGAGTGAGACTGTTCATTCCCAAGGCCCAAAGCTGATGGGATTTTTTCCTCTGCTGCCATGCCAAATAACTGGAATAAGAAGAGAATAAACTCCATCAAAAACTAAAATTACAAGCAAACAACTTTTCAACTGTTATACTATATATGATGCAGTTGATTGTATTCTCATGCCCCAGTCAGAAGATTGTGTTCAAGGCAAGATCAGAGATTTAAACCCAGAAATCCAGGCTGGCATTACAGTGCAGTATTAAAGGAGTGCTCCACTGTTGGAGGACCTAGCTTTCAGATGAGATGCTAAATCGTGAACCTCACCTACTCATACAGGATATAAAAGAAACCATGGCAAAAGATTAAAGAGGAATGGGGTAACTATCACCAGCATTCTGATGTTTATCCCTAATTGAACATCACAAAAACAGATTATCTGGGAATTATCATATTGATTGTGGGGGCCTGTGATTCGCAAATAAATCACTTTAATACCTCCTTACAACAGTGACAACACATTGAAAGTATTTCATTGGTTGTGAACTGCTTGTAGAACATCCCCATTTGTCAAAGGCACTATTCAAGTAAAAGACTTACTTTCTTTTCCTCTGTTGGCTCCAAAGGACATAGATTGCAGCAGGTTACCTACTTTTTCTAATCAAACTTTTCAGAGATGTTATTACACACCTCTGGAGCAGGCGAGAGTTGAACCCAGGCGTCTTTGGTCCAGGGGCAGGGACACTACCACTATGTCACAACAGGGCTGTACAATACTTATTTTCTTTCAGAATGCACTCAGAATATCTGTGCAAATACAGTTCCTGTTATTTGGAGGTGTGCAGGAAGCCTAAACATTCAATGCTGGGCATTGCGTTGTGGCATTCATACACACCAAAATAACTAAAAACAAAGTGCTGGAGTTGCCTGACCAGCTTTGAAAGCTTGGCTAGTGATCAGCTGAGCCTCTCGGATAAGTTGATCACTTGTGTTGAGTTAGCTAATCTCAGCTGGAGTAGGGCAAGAGTTGCGTTGCAAATCAAATTTTAGTTTAGAGAATCAATGAAACTGACTCAAGTTCCTAATCCCATCAGCCTTAGTGTTGAACTCTGGCAGAAACCATTGGTGAAGCTGAGATAATAAGTGCATTCAACCACATCATTCAGTATCTGTCCTTCTACTGTCTATAGACTTTCTTACAATAATCTCCTTGTCTGTCTCCCCCTTTCAAATCTCCTTAAAACCTAACTTTTTCCATCAAGTCTTTGGAGCCATTCAATATTTCCTCAGCATCAATTTTCCTTACAAAGCTGTTTGAACATTCTTCTGTGCAAGTTCTCAAAGACAAATAACAAAGATGAATAGATTGATTGAGTAAATTATATGGCTCATGTGGATTGAAAACAACCAAGGAAATTAAATAAGGCAAACAGTTCATTTCTGAGTTGTAATATTCTAACATGAATATGGGCCATAGATAACAAGGTGGGGAGCTGGATGAACACAGCAGGCCAGGCAGCATCGGAGGAGCAGGAAAGCTGACGTTTCGGGTCTGGGCTCTTCTTCAGAAATGAGGGAGGGGAAGGGGGCTCTGAAATAAATAGAGAGGGGGGAAGGCGGTGATGGAAGGTGGATAGTGGAGCAGATAGGTGGAGAGAAGACGGACAGGTCAGGGAGGCGGGTATGAAGCTAGTAAAGGCAAGTGTAGGTAGGGAGTTGGGATGGGGGTTGGTCAGTGAGGTGGGAGGAGCAGATAGGTGGGAGAGAAGACAGACAGGTCAAGGAGGCGGGGACGGGGGGAGGTGGGGGAGCGCTGGTCTTGGGTCGAGGTAGGGGGTGGGGAGATTTTGAAGCTCGTAAAGTCCACATTGAGACCATTGGGCTGCAGGGCTCCCAGGCAGAATATAGGAGGTGCTGAATACTGGCCATTTGTGTGGGGCACTAGATGGTAATTGAGATCCATACAACTCTTCCCAAGCAGTTAGTCAACAGCTTCAATAAAACAAAACCTTGCCACAAACTAAAACATATAAAATGAGAACAAGGGAACAAACATGCCTTATTGCATTAGCACTGGAGGCTCATTTTCATTAAAATTCCAAGTTACAGCTATTCCTCCTTTAGCATTCCCAAAATATTCCTATGCATGTTAAATGAAAACCACTCAGGTCTTCAAGCCTGCTCCACTGTTCAATAATACCATAGCTGATCTGATCTAATTTTACATTCCTGCATATCCCTGATAGTCTTTTGTCTCCTTGGTAATCAAGATTCTGCATCTATTACCTTTTGAGGAAGGGAATTCCAAAGACTCTCAACTCTCAGAACTTACTTCTCCCCTTCAATCATCTTAAATTGGCACCACTTACTTTTACGCTTTGGTCCCTAGTTCCAGATTCTTCCACAAGAGGAAACATCCTATCTATATCCAGCCAGTGAAATCTCCTCAATTAAGTCACCTCTGTCTCTTGTAAACTCCAGGGGAAGCAGGCCTAGCCTGTCTAGCCTTCCTCATAAGGTAGCCACTCAGTCCAGGTATTCATGTAGTAAACCTTCTGTGAATTGCTTCTAATGCCTTAACATTTTCCCACAAATATGGCCATCAGTACTGTAGGTATTATTAAGATGCAGTCTCAGCAATCAACTGCATGACTAAAGCATAAGCTCCCTACTCTTCCATTCAATGCCCCTCACAACAATAAAAAAAGTTAGCTTTCCTGGTCACTTGCTGTATCTGCATACTAACCTGCAACACGTATAAGAACGCCCAGATCTCTCTGCATCTCTCAAATTTTAGATGATATGCTTCTTTTTTTTGCCCAGCCAAAATGGACAATTTCCCACTTTCCCACGTTATACTCCATTTTCTAGAACGTTGCCAATCACTTAACCTTATCCCTTCGTAAGCTCCTTGTGTCCTCTACACAACTCACTTTTCTACTTATCTTGGTGTTGTCAGCATATAAACTGGAAAGTATTGAAACTCCAGCACCAACCCCTGTGGTACACCATTCAGGATATCTGAAAAAGATCCATTTATTCCAAATCTCTACTTCCTGTTTATCAGGCAATTTTCTCAACATGCCAATTTGTTACCACCTACACCATGAGTTTTTATTTTCTGCAATAACCTGTGATTCAACAGCCTCCATTTGTGCTGTAATGACTCCACGGCACTCTACCTGCCTAGATAAACATGGCTCAAACAACACTCGAAGCTCAAAACCATGCCATCCATCACTTTACAAATCAAATTCCCTCCACTAGTGCCGCACAGTGGCAGTAGTGCATAGCTATACAAGATGCAATACAGTAGCTCACCAAAATTTCTCTAACAGCATTTTCCAAACTAATGACTTCTGCTACCTTGAGGAACCAAGGAAAACAAACACTTAAGAACACACTCATCTCTCCAAATCATACTATCCTGACTTGACACATCACCACCATTCCTCCAAAATCTTGAAACAAACTGTAAGAGCATTGTGGGCGTCCAAGCAGTTCACCACCATCATAACCTCCTTGGGAGCACTTAAGAATTGGCAATAATGTTGCCAACATTGACATTCCAAAAAATAAAATAAACGCTAATGAAATAGGGAACATGATAATGCAAAATGTATCTTAAAACCTCCCAGCACAACGGCAAGATATGGATCTACTGCCCAACTCTAAAGGTCTTTTCTTTTAATACCATATGGAATAAACATTTGAAAAAGTGAGCTAAATGACCTCAGTGACCACCACAGATACCCATCTCCATATTGAACTTAAACAGAAAATAAATATTTCAGATGATAAGATCTTTGGAAAGGGCAGGGAAATTACAAAATAATAGTAAACATATTGACAAGGAACATAACAGCATTAGAAAGAGGAGATATCAATAAGAATGATCAGTCAGTAAAAGCATTACGGGCAAGATTGAAGAATGAAGACCTTGCCAGGAATGTCTTACTTTAATTTTTGTAGCTGTCCCTCTGCCTCAATTGGTTGGATTGTGGGTTATTTCCCCGCTGCAGTTCAGCTGTTGGTGCTTTGTTCCCACCGTCTGACACTTTTGATCGCCTACAGAGACTTATTATTCAACCTGTCGCTGCCAACATGAAAGACCCATCACACCCCAGCAATGCTACAAGATACAGAAGCTTGAACTCATGCATCAACAGGTTCAAGAACAGCTTCTTTCCAGCCATTATTAGAATGATGAATGGACTCTCTTAACTTCAAATAATGCTGATCTTGCTCAGTGCACTCCCTGTGCGCCTCAAAGTTTTTTTTTCACCCTATGATCTGTATGCCCTTGCTTACTATTATCTGCCTGTACTGCTTGTAGACAAAGCTTTTCACTGTATTTGGGTAAGCATGACAATAAATAAGTCAAATCAAATCCAATCACACCATTCATATGACCTTTTGATATCTCTGCTGTGGGTTCTGTGCCTGTGCATCTTTCTGCACTTCACCAGGCGGGCAAGGCCGGGTGTGTGGTGCTCCAAGGGCTTGTGATTTCAAATAAATCTGTTGGATTATAACCTGGTGTCATGGAAGTTTTAACATGACATGTTGTAAGTATAGATTGGATACAGACTTGACAGTTCCCAGAGTTGTGGTTTTCATCACTACAAGTTAGAGTCTGTGATAAACTAAGTGAGAGGGTTTAACCATATTGTTGACTAATCACAATAATTATGTTATACCACTAACAGATGACAGGTAGAAGACTGACTGGTACATCTTTAATCTTCCTCGGCTCCTATCGGAGGTTAAAGTTTTCACATATATTTTCTGTTATATTCCTTATATCACCTACCTTAGTTTAACAAGATATATAAATGTAAAAGTTGACCTATCTTTATTCATTTTAGCTACAAGCCTTCTAAAATTGAACTGTTCATTTTCTCAATAATTCAAGAGTTTTACAACCACTCTCTTGCATGAAAATCCATTAAAAATATATGTAAATCAAACCTTGCCTTTTACTCAGTACATCCTCATCATCTCTTGCAATTTAACTTAAAGCGTTTGTTTTTAACGCTGTTTCTTACATTGTAAATATTTTTGATTATATATTGTTCCAACTAATAGAGTATTTCTGTTTTGTTTGAAATTAAAGCATGCCCAGACTTCAGACAAAACTAAACGCTGAGTAAAAAGGATATGTGAAGAGTGGACCAAAATCTTGAGTTGACAGATTTCAAGAACATAAATGATAGAAGCAGGAGGAGCCCATAAAGCCAATTGAATCTGCTAAACCATTCAGTAGGATCGTGACTGATCTTCAGTTTCAACTCCATTTTCTCACCTCCTCCTCATACCCGTTTCCCTGAAAAATATATTCAGCAATTTAGCACACACGAACACTATCAAAATCCTGGGAGATAGAATTGAACAGAACTTTCCGCATCCTTCGCCAACGTAACGCTGACATCCACCCAGCAATGTACAAAGTTGTACACAGATCAGTGCTGGGCCCACTGCTTTTCGTCATCTATATAAATGACTTGGACGTGAACATAGGAGGTATGGTTAGTAAATTTGCAGATGCCACCAAAATTGGAGGTATACCGGACAGCAAAGAAGGCTACCTTAGAGTACAGCAGGACCTTGATCAGACGAGCCAACGGACTGACGAGTGCCAGATGGATTTTGTTTTAGATAATGTGAGGTGTTGCATTTTGAAAAGGCAAATCTGGGCAGGACTTAGACACTTAATGCTAAGATCCTGGGGAATGTTGCTAAACAAAGAGACCTTGGAGTGCAGGTTCATACTTCCTTGAAAGTAGAGTCGCAGGTAGATAGCATTAGTGAAGGCAGCATTTGGTATTCTTGGCTTTATTAGTCAGTGCATGGAGTATGAGTTGGGAGGTCATGTTGCAGCTGTACAGGACAGTGGTTAGGCCACTTTTGGAATACGGATGCAATTCCGGTCTCCCAGATGTTATGAAACATGAAAAGGTTCAGAAAAGATTTACAAGAATGTTGGCAGGACTTGAGCTTTAGGGACAGGCTGAATAGACAGGGGCTATTTTCCCTGGAGCGTCAGAGGCTGAGGGGTGATGTTATAGGGGTTTATAAAATCGTGATGGGCACGGACAAGGTAAATAGACAAGGTCTTTTAGTCCAAAACTAAAGAGAGGGGAAAGATTTATTTGGGACCTAAAGGGCAACTTTTTTCACACAGTGGTGTGTGTATGGAATGAGCTGCTGGAGGAAGTGGTGGACGCTGGTACAATTACAACATTTAGAAGGCATCTGGATGGGTACATGAATAGGAAGGGTTTAAGAGAGATATGGGCCAAATGCTGGCAAATGGGACTAGATTAATTTAGGATACCTGGTTGGCATGGACAAGTTGGACCAAAGGATCTGCTTCTGTGCCGTGTCTCCCACCACCCTCCAACACACAGTAGGCTGCATATATGTAGAGATTAGATGAGCTGTTCTAGATTAATGGGAGACTTTCAATTTCCTACAGATTGGGAGGGAAGCAGAGGTAGTATTCTGGAACAACAGTTCTTTAATTAAAAAGAAAGCCATGCACTTTCGATTTACTACTCAGATTGAGCCCGAGTTAAGTTAATAATCTAACAGAAACCTATTTTGGTCACAAATAACTAAATAACAGAATTCAACATTAGGATTCAGACACAAAACGAAGTGTCACGAGCCAATGTTTTAAATTTAGGTAAAGTTTACTTTGAATATACCAAAAAGTCTGGGTAAACTATCTACAGAAACAAAAAGTTACATGAATAGTGGGAGGCATTCAAAAATGAATTTAGTAGAATTCAAGTCCTGTACTTACCGCTGACAGGCATGATCTCCAGTATAACTTTGAAAAAGTGATTGATTTGCAAAGTGAAGACAGCATAGAATTAAAATGGCTAACATGACCAAAAAAAAGTACAGATTTCAAAGGTTGGAAGATTTATTAAATACAGCAAAGGTACAATTGTGAATGTGGAAAAGCATCACCGAGTACATTATTTCAGCAGTCCCTAGCTTCCAGACAAGAAAGTAAAACTCCCATGTATTAGAAAGAGAAGGGGGCATGTCAAGTTTATAAATGTCTTGCAGGTGTTTGGATAGAATGTACACAGCAAATGGAAGTTTGGGAACTTCTCTCATACCTCGCTCTAGAAACTTCAACAAAAAGGTGCATTGAAAAGTTTACAATCACATAAAGAAAGAAAGTGCAATATTTGAATTATTAAGTTCCAAATTTCCTTTTGGATTGTACTGTTCTCAACATGACCAGCATGTTTATTAATAAATTGGAACACATTAGGTTACAGATTTCTCTGCAGCCAGTATAAATTAACCATTCTGCAATGAAACAAGAAAGTTGACATAGTACTGTAAGCCAGTGTCTATTAAGTTCTCCACACACAGCCCACTCCAGGTAGTTTACAAAAGATAGCACTATTACAACTTCAAGTAGAACAACAGTTATATTACCAAAGGTCAAATGACAAACTGTTGCAGAACCATTTTAATTTAAACAAATTTAATTTAATTTGTGCTGTTTGAATCAAACAGCACAATAATAACCACTGTACACTGACTGTGTTCTCAACTGCTGGAATATACAAGTATATGTGAAAATCTGTTTGTCAACCAGACAAATTTAAAACAAAAGAACATTATAATAAATCAAGAAATCAGGACACAACACAAACATGAGGTCAACTAAACTTGCAGTATCCTGTTGCTGAGTTTAACTGGTCAGATGGTATTATCAAAATAATAGCAAGGTTAACTGCATTCACCAATATTTTTGCAAATCACAGGAATATCAAGTAGGGGCAAATATGTCATTGATTACGAAAATCCAAAAGTTGCTGTACAAAATGCATCACTCCCTCCTTAGCTTCCCAAAACAGCATCTCATCTTCTGACATAATAAGTACTGCTGACGTTGGAGTCAGAGATAACAGTGTGGAGCTGGAAGAACACAGCAGGCCAGGCAGCATCA
>NC_063338.1:24030735-24065106 GCF_021869965.1 Rhincodon typus
GCCTGCTGTGTTCCTCCAGCTCCACACTGTGTTATCTCATCTTCTGACTCACTTTGACCAATTAAGCACTCCGTCAATAAGCAAGATTTACTTTAAGTTATCAAAAAAACTTTCCCTTTTTAAATTTTAGCCAAAATCCTACTCCATCATTATAATTTACACTGTCCCTAAGTAGACATTCAAGTCTTTCAGAACCAGTCCAAAGAAATTCTTAGCTCTGCTCTTTTTCTTTCTCAGCCTGGTTATTTTTAATCCCAGAAATGTCTTTCATAAGGCTTATTTTCCAGGAGGTTCTTCCTCTCACTTAAGCCAGATGAATCTTCTAAGTTTGTTATCAAACTTTACTACTTGAGCCTTTTCAATCTGAGCATGAGCTTTCACCCACATTCTGCATTGTGAACCATGCAGACTTACCAAGTATCTTTTCTCTCTCTCTCTCAGATCCTGAAAGGTTGACATGAATCTAAGCATCAAGGCTATCTTATAGATGAACTTTAAATCCAATCCTACAGTGGCTTCCAATGCATCAATTCCATGGAGATGAGCTTTTCAAAAGACAATGTGAATCACATAGGCTTAGTATCCAGGTAGAAACATTGACTAGTTATTCTTTAATTTCAAAATAGAATAAAGTTTTACCATCTAATGGCAGGTTTGCCCAATCCCCCCTTTCCGGGAGTCACCCCCCTTTCCGTTGGAGATCTGGGGGCACAGTGTTGCATACAACAGTCTCGGGCAATAAACATCTAAGTAGGTTCATAGGGTGCCAGGCCTTTTTTTGTGGTGGGCTGCAGGAAGCTATTTTTCATGCTTATTTGGAATCCAATTGTTTGCAATAGGCTGTTTAAGTTTTTTTTTTACAAAAAAAATGCTTTTGAATTTTTGCTTGCATATCAGCCTCACACTTCTAATCTACGGACACCCTGTGAGAATGCGCAGATCAGAGGATCTTTTCACTGGCCTCCTCCTAGGCCTGGTCAAAGTGGCCATCTAAAGGTCCAGCCAGCATGTCATGGACAGGGTCATAGCTGGATATTATGTCCCCTCCTGGGTGTCCACTGAGAGAAAACATGCAGAGTCTGCCAGCAAAAGAAAGGCCTTTAGGAGCCAGCAAGTACCACCAGGGGCTGGGCTGCATTTTCATCCCCAATGATGATATTTTGATAGGTATCCGTTTCTCCTCTTTTTTGATACAGTGCCCACTTCAAGCTATCTAACCTGTACACTGTTTACTTAGAATGAAACTGTGTTCTGAAGAAAGTACAACCATTTATGAAACTTAACATTCTTAATACCTTCCCGGAACTTCGGTACACCTCCCTTTAATCTTTTGACACTTGAGCCATCCAAGTTTGATATCATCAGAATTCAGACCTGGTCACATGACCCTCCTTATTCCTATATTGAAACACTAGTTTAACAGAGGCATTCAAAAGGGTATGGAGTTACCTGGAACAAAACTAAAGGGCAGAGCTCCATGGAAAAGATGGGGCAGTGTCACTAAGAGAATTGGTTCTTGCAGACGACCAGCACAGATATCATAGGCGAAAAGGCCTCCTTCCATGGTTCACTATGCAGAATGCGGGTGACTCTTATAGCTTAGTGCAATGGAAGGCAATAACTGTTGTTCTAGACTTGGTAAAAATCACCCAACACACTTTAAAGACAAGTCAATGATTTAATACATCTTTTCCCCTCCTTCACATATCTCATTTTCCAAAATGCCAACATCACAGCGAAGAACAATGCCACAAACACTGGCAATACATTGGCAATAGCACACCTTGGCCAGGTATGCATTTCTCAAGGGCAAACCTGAACATTACAATCCTTTTTAAATTTAACGATTGTATTGTCGTCATTGTCTGGAATGCACATATGCATGATCAACAGGATTACTGTAAAGCAATCCTGAGTGGACTTGGCTAAATTTGACTGAAGTGCAGACAGAATTGAGGTTGAGAGAACGCAGAGCATCAAATTCCTTGAAGTGACGATAACTGACCATCTGTCCGGGACTTCCCACATAAATGCGACAGTCAAGAAAGCACAACAACGCCTCTTCTTCCTCAGGCGGTTCAGGAAATTTGGCATGTCCATAAAAGGTCCCTAATCAACTTCTACAGAAGCACCATTGAAAGCAAACTGCCCAGGTGCATAACGGCCTGGTATGGCAACTGATCTGCCCAGGACCGTAAGAAACTACAGAAGGTGGTGGTGTGCACAGCCCAGAACATCACAGAAGCCAACCTTCCATCCATGGACTATTTACATGGCTTGCTGCCGCGGAAAGGCGGCCAACATCAAAGGCCCATCACACCCTGGCAATAACCTCCTTCAACCTCTTCTGTCAGGCAGAAGGTACAAAAGCATGAACACGCACAAGCAGGTCCAGGAACAACTTATTTCTGGCCATCATCAGACTGTTGAGTGGACTCTAGTCTCAAGTAATGTAACCTGCAATGTAACCTGTATGCCTCTAAATCTTTTTGATCTGTACATCGTTTGCTCGCTCTAATTTGCCTGTACCCCTTGTAAACAAAGCTTTTCACTGTATTTCCGAACACGTGACAATAAAATCAATGCTGAAGCCAACTGTATCATTCAATTACTATGCTCCAATACTGGCAAATTCACTTCTAAAATGGAGTAGTCAAATTAATTCCCTTTCCTCGATCAACTAATTAAAGCAATCTGCTCATAGGTTCACTCCTGTCACCAGTGGAAATACACATTGGGACTATTACAATTCCATGTGCTACAGGATTGGCGTTATTGGCAATCTCATAACTAGGGCTCAAACCACTTGCTCACCACATAGCTTTATACCCTATTTTGGCATCAAAGTTATCAAGCAGGATGACAGTTAACTCCGATCAAACCACTGCTTGCTGCACATTGCAGAAACTCATGAACAGGCTTGAAATCAAAACTAAAAACTGCTCAGTCTACATCAAACTAAAAAATTTAAGCAACTGGTAAAGCTAGCTGTTGTATGCTACTCATTTGCAGCAAATATTAACGATAACCTTCATTAAGTTGATGCTGCCTTTAAACCAAAGAGACATTCTATCTACGACACAAATAAGTAATGGGACAACAAACAGATGAATTGCAAGTTTGTGTGTGAGAGAGGAGACTTTGGATGAGTATTTGAAGATGACAGACATAAAATTGTGCAGGTATTTCCCGATCCACAAAAAAACAATACAAATCCAAACCAAATGCACCAGTCTATATTCAATCACTGTGCTGGAAGCTTTTATCAACAATGCTACCAAGAAACTCTTATTCATCAATAATCAACCCAGCAATGCTCAGTTTAAATTCTGTCTGTGACTTGCATTTCCAGATCTCAGCACAGCCTCTAACCAAATATTGATGAAGACCTGAATTTTACAGACAAAGTGAAAAGTGCCATCACAGAAGCATTCACTTAGGTTGGCAAAAAAAAAAGCACAATTAAAGTTGGAGTCAGTGGTAGAGGGAAAATGGCACCATTGACTGGAGTTAAACCCAGCACAAAGGAAGTTGACTGAGGCTGTTGGAAGTAAATTCATCTCAACCAGGACATCAAGAAGGTGACTTACCACCACCTTCTCAAAAATGATCAGGAATGAACAATAATTGCTGACCATGACAGTAACATAAATATAAAAGGAACCATTTAAAACCTTGTGGCTCTGTTCATTAATTTAACTCCTAGTTCCTGGTATTCTACAAACAGAATATTTTGCATGTAACAACAACAGAAGTTGCTGGAAAAGCTCAGCAGGTCTGGCAGCATCTGTGAAGAAAAAAGTCAGAGTTAACGTTTCGGGTCCGGTGACCCTTCCTCAGAATTCTGAAATGTTAACTCTGGCTTTTTTCTTCCCAGGTACTGCCAGACCTGCTGAGCTTTTCCAGCAACTTTTCTTTTTGTTCCCGATTTACAGCATCCACGGTTCTTTCAGTTTTTATATGGAGTATTTTGCATATCCATCACCATTCTGTTAATCTCGAAATGGATCAAAATGACTGGATTGCATTGCCGTCCTTTCCCAACAACCTTGCAATCCAGTTTTAGATGGCCCCTCATCCTTGCATCAGCAAATCAACTTGTCATATGGGACTCCCAATCTTGCTCTCAAACTATAGTCATGTTAGTTATTGAATCTCCAATTACTAACACATTACGCTTTCCCTTCCAGCCATGGTCAATTTTTTGTTCCAAGTAAAAATCACAAGTTAAGGATTTTTACTGATCTCAAACAGTTACTTAATTGAAGTTATAACATTCAAAGCACTGCTGATGCACAATGTCATGCAACAGAGACACAAATATGGACTAATGCACTGACTGTGGAGCAGATGTTGCTTGGGGCAATATATAGCTGAAGGACACAGAGGTAGATAAGGTCAAGGACAAGAAAACAAAACTGTGGAAATATAGAGAAGGTCAGTCAGCTGATCTGCTGCCTCTATAAATGCTGCAGAGGCATCATCTTGAGTCTTACTCTCAAACTTCCAGAATTTACATTGATCTAAATAAAGATGAAATTTAAAAATACAGTGACTTATCAATAGTTGACAAGGATGAGAATACTGGGAGTTCTTGCCATAGTATGGGTGAAGATGCAAGCAGCAGTAATCTAAATTAGTTGTGATTTGCATATAGTGACACTAGAAAGGGGCCTGAGAAGTGCTATATCAAGTGATATGACATTTTTAAACGGCAAGGGTTCTACATGACTTTGAAATGTTCTGACAGGGATAGATATTTCATTTGGTGAATTTATATTTGGTTATTTAGGGCATTTAACATTTTCAATCACAGCAGATAGATGCTTTCAGCAATAACATTTGATGGAAAAAGTTGTTAATGCAATATTAAGATATTTATTCAAGCATTATAGCACACAGTAGAAAGATAATATGAAACATAGGAGCATTTTAAAATTCAGAAGTGTAATTTTGCATCTATATCATAACTTAAGATCCACAAAGGTTTATAAATACTTAAAATATTTACCATACCAAGTAAACTTAATTTAAAATTTAATAAATGGTAGAATATGGTTAGACATTTATACACATGGATTCTCTCTGGCTGGAAATTAATTAGATGAACATTTCATTATGTTTTTTTCTGTAACTTCATCACTTACTGTACTAATTAACAAAATAGAGCTGAAGTGCCAAAGTGTGAATTAAACATAGAGGAGGAGATGAATTTACCCATTTTACCTCATGTATTAGAAGAAGCATATTATCACAATACCACAGCATTCAAGGATCTTGGAATGATGACCAAACATAGGGACAACATTTAAGCTACATTCTGACCAAACTGCTGCATGGATACTCTGTCATCTTCCAAATTTATATTCTACTGAATTAGCAAAGTCTTTCACTATTCCGTTTGCCTTATTGATTTCTGATCCATACTAAATGAATATACCGATATTGTTTAGACCAATAGTGACACAAACCAGTAAACCAGCTCTCCAATGTATATCTTATTTAAGGAAGCAGCACAAATATATTAACGTGAAGTTCAGTCAACTAAGAAAGCTTTACATAGGTTAAATCACAATATTATCCACACAAATTAGTTGTGATAACCATTCTTAGGAGATAAAGACTTAATATCTAACACCAATAAGTTTCTTTCAACAGCATCTGTAAAAGTATCTCCCATTTATCTACCACCTGCGAACGCAGATTTCATTTTTTTTTCTAGATGACGTGGCTCCCCAGTTTACATGCACTTGTAATTTTACCTGACGCTTGATGAATTGCCAAATCTAAGTTGTTGACGTACATTCAAAACAATAGTTCTAGCATTAATTCTTGAAGCACTCATTACTTCGAACCTCCGTCCAGAATTATTCCTCTATCAAACTATTTCTAGGCCCGTGTCCCTTTGACAGCTACTTGACTCGTGCCAGTATTAAATTAATTTGGCAGCAGCACACCTAATCAATGATTTTCTGGTGGTTTAGGACATATTACAATTCACAAAGTATAACGATTGCTTAGGGGAAAAAGAATTAACCATCGACCCCAACTCAAAATAAAAGTTCTTGATATGTTCATTGGTTCTTGTCACTTATTCTAAATTCTGGAATCTCTTTGCTTGCCAATTCTTAACGTCTGCAGTCCTAATCCTCAGGATAGTATTTCTCAGAAGGCCAGCAAATGTAGTTAGGTTCATTTACAGCTCGAACTCTCATGCAGCGAAAGTATTTTATTTTCCTGTCAGGGTTTACCAATCTTCAACAACAAAGGTAACACACTTTCCAACGGGTGGGGTGTCCAAAACTATATCCTCTGGGCCACCCTGTGAATCGTGGCACTCTGGTCCACATCGTTCATAGAAGAGAACACTGTATACATGTTTACAGTTATTCCTGTTTGGGTTTTGTAGATCTGGGCCGTTTAGAAAGGATTGCTCTTAGCGATGCTGTTTTAGGATTGAATATATCCTAAGGGATGGGCAGCTTGCTTCACGGTAATTAGTGATTAACAAAAACTTCAGATTCAAGAATGAATCCATAGGTATAGACACAAGTGACCGACGAATAGCAAAAGCTTGAAAACCATCTTTATTCTATCCTTTGATGGCATTATTATCCAGGAGGCCGAAATTAGCCAAGTGAAAGCGATCAATGACAACAGGTACATTTCAGAAACAGACGCCAAACGTTATGTTGAACACTGCACTACAAATACCCGCCCATAACACAGCGGAGAGAGGAGTTGCTGCTGATCATGAGACTGAACGCAGCCACATCACATGAAGGATAACCAAACCGAGAGGTTCCATCTCACCTCATTTCATAGATATTTCTGAGCTGGGGGTTGCACTCTGCCTAAGCCCCACACCCAACCGGTATATGAACTGCTCTGGATCGGCTGCAGACTAGAGGTGAAGGAGTAGTACCAGTCCAGCTCCCCTGCAAGTGTCACCTCCTTCCCCACCGGGAAGCTAATCCATAAAAAAGGAGGGAGATGAGGACACCGCCGGGCGCGTGATGACACCAAAACAAACATCGACATCCCAGACCAGGGCCTGAACGGCCTCAACTCAACCCGAGTCTATTTCAGAGAGCCCGGCCAGGTCTACCGGGGTACTCACCTCTCACAAGCTCCACACCCGTCCGCCGACTGAAAGGGCAGACAGACAGAGGCCTCTGTCCCAGCTCCAGAAGCACCTCACCCTCATATTATCTCAGCCCCTAAACCGCTCCCTCCTTTCACCGACATCAAACCAATGGAAGGCAGGCGGCGACTTGCGCGCTCCCGAGAGCGCCGGTAGCAGCGTGCGCGCCGCCGACAGGCGTGCCCGACACTTCGCCTGGCTGCGGCGGCGTGCACAGGCTGGTTCTACCCTCCTAACCTGGTAAATTTTCCACCTCTGCAACGTGGGTGTATTTTTTTTATATATTCGTTCTTGGGGTGTGGCTGTCGCTGGCTAGGGCAGCAATTATTGCCTGTCTCTAATTGCACAAGAGATCTGGGCTGTGCAACTTCTCAATGTGTTTTTGAAGCTGTATCTATCCAGGTAAGTGGAGGTATTTCATTCACATTTCTGGCTTGTGCCTTGTAAATGGTAAACAGGCTTTAGGAAATCAGGAAGTGAGTTACTTACTGTTGAATTTCTACCATCTGATTCAGCTAATGATGGGGCACTGGGGAGTGTTGTCGAACAGAGAAACCGAAGAATTCAGGTACATAATTCCTTGAAAGTGGTGTCACAGGTAGACAGGGTGATGAAGAAAGCATTTGACATGTTTGCCTTCATTGTTCAGAGCACCAAATATACGAGTTGGAACGTCATGTTGTGGCTGTACAGGACATTGGTGAAGCCACTGTTGGAGTCTTGCGTATAATGTGGTCGTCCTGCTATAGGAAGGATATTAAATTGGAAAGGATACAGAAAAGACTTGCAAGAATGTTACTGGGACTGGGGAGTTTGAATTATAAGGAGACATTGGATACGTTGGGACCTTTTTTCCCTGGACCGTAGGAAGTTGAGGGATGACCTTTTGGAGATTAATAAAATCATGCAGGGCTCAGAAAAGGTTACTAGCCAAGGTCTTTTCCCTAGCATAGGAGAATTCAAAACTAGATAGCATAGGTTTAAGAGATAGTAGGAACTGCAGATGCTGGAGAATCCGAGACAACAAGGTGCAGAGCTGGATGAACACAGCAGGCCAAGCAGCATCATAGGAGCAAAAAGGCTACGTTTCGGGCCTAGACCCTTCATCAGATGAGCTGCTTGGCCTGCTGTGTTCATCCAGCTCTGCACCTTGTTGTCTTGGCATAGGTTTAAGGTGAGATGGTAAAGATTTAAAAGGGACCTGAGCAGCCACTTTTTCACATAGACGGTGGTGTGTATATTGAATGAACTGCTAGAGGAAGTGGAAGATGCAGGTACTGTTACAACATTTGAGACATTTAGACCAGTACATAAATGGGAACATTTAGAACATAGGGGGCCAAACACAGTCAAATGGGACAAGTTTAGTTGGAGAAATCTGGTCCCCGTGGATGAGTGAGGGGTTTGTTTCCATGCTCCAAGATTCTATGGTGCTGTAGCCCAGTATTTAAATACTGGACTCATACTATTCCTTCACCTCTAGTCTATAGCCGATCCAGAACAATTCATATGCTGGCTGGATTTGGGGCTTAGGCAGAACCAAAACCCACTGGCTGGTCCAGTTCATTCTTTAAAATGGTAACCACATTTTAGGGTATTCAAGGATGGTAATGCCATTTGATGTCAAGCACAATAACCAAATTCTGTCATGTTGGAAATAGTCATTGCCTAGCACTGTGTGGCATGTGTGTTAGTTGCCACTTAGTCTCAAGACTGGATATTGTCCAGGTCCTGCTGCATATGGACATGGACTGTTTGAGTATCTAAGGAATCACAAATAGCGCTGAACATTGTGCATTCATCACATTCATTGGACAGTGGAATTGTCCGTACCTCTAAGCCATGAGGCCCGTGTTCAAATCCCATCTCTCCAGTGGTGTGTAGGAACATCTCTGAACAGGTTGATTAGAAAAATATCTACACTGAGGAGCTCCTGCAGAGATAGCTTGAGGCTGTAATTGTTGACCTCCAACAATCTCAAACATGCGCTGAGTAAGACTGCAACTGGTCATCGACTTGCTTGGGCTGCTTGATGAGAGACTCAAATGCAGACCTCATGTCAAGAACAATCATTCGCACATCAACTTTGAAATTCAGCTCTTATGTTGGAACTGATTGGTTAGGATTTTGATGCAGAGCAGTCGTCTTTTTCACAAAGTTTTTTTCTCTAACACAGTGGTCCTGCTGGAAATGATTATGATTCTGCATCATTGCAAATTATTCAATTTGGGACTTTTAAAGTTTATATCAAAATCATGTCACCAACACAGACAATGAAGATATGAATAACATTTTTATTTTGGTACATATGGCAGCTTTTATCCAACAATATAGGTATACATTCTCTGTTTGAATTTCTCGTGCCATATTCAGTGGACTCTTAGAAAAGAAAAAATAAGATGAAACAGAAAAAGGGCACATGTAACGATGTCAGATTGATAATACTTTAAGTGACAACGAGGCTGTATATAGGAAGCTCAGAGGAAACATAAAAGGAAATGAGAGAAGCAGAGAGACTATGAGAGAAGAATAGGAACTAACTTGAAAGAGAACCTAAGACATACAAATAATAAACAAAGTCCTGTCCTTATGTTTTTGGATCAACGGGTGAATTTTCAGGATCCAGTTAAGAGTCAGAGTCATACAACACGGAAAGAGACCCTTCGGTCCAACTCATCATCCACACCAACCAGACATCCCAATCTGACCTAGTCCTATTTGCCGGCATTTCATAGAATCTCTAGTGTGGAAGCAGGCCATTTGGTCCATCGAGTCCAAACCGCTCCTCCAAAGAGCATCCCAGCCAGACCTATCCCTGTAATCCTGCATTTTTCCCAAGGCTAATCACCTAGCCTACACATCCCTGGACACCATGGGCAATTTAGCATGGCCAATCCACCTAACCTGCACATCTATGGAGTGTGGGAGGAAACTGGAGCACCCAGAGTAAACCCACGCAGACACGGGGAGAATGTGCAAACTCCACACACAGTCGCCCAAGGCTGGAATCAAACCCTCGTGTCTGGTGCTGTGAGGCACCAGTGCTAACCACTAAGCTATTTGACCCATATCCCTCAACCCTTCCTATTCATATACCCATTCAGATGCCTTTTAAATGTGGTAATTGTGCCTGCCTCCACCACTTCCTCTGGCAGCTTGTTCCATACAGACACTACCTTCTGCATGAAAATATTATCCCTTAGGTCATTTTTAAATCTGTTCCCTCCAACTTAAACCTATGCCCTCTAGTTTTGGTCTCTCTTATCCTCAGAAAAAGACCTTGGCTATTCACCCTATCCATACCCCTCATGATTTTACAAACTTCTGTAAGGTCTCTCCTTAGCGTCCGATGCTCCACGGAAAAAAAAACCCAGCCTATTCAGCCTCTCCCTATAACTGAAAAATTATGTATTACCCAAGCCTAGGCTATGTTTGAAGGGACGGCCTGTGAAATCACTTGCCTTTGAATTAGGGATGATGATGATGATGATGATTTGTCAAGACTGCAGGGCGAAAAGGACACCCTCTTGTAATAAAACATCAGTCTTACAACACAATAGTCAGTGAAGCATAACAAAGATAGAAAGTGCCCCACACTTTGGGCATAACCTTGAAGAAAAGGTAAAATTTGTTGAATTTAATAAGACCATAGATGCCAGACTGTCATCAAGAAGGGGCACTGCAGCCATTGCCACGTGCAGTGGTTGGTAAGGGCAGTTCCTAGCAGGACAGAGGATGCTTCCATCCCTGGCTTTAGTTTCAGCCTCAGGGTGGCAAACCAAATAGTGAAGATTTTGCTGAGCGGACTTCATAGGCTATTTAATTGATCCAAAAAGATACCTATTACTTGTGCCAGGATGAAAATGAATGTCCTCTGATGACAATTTTTGGGCCTCCCTGCTGCAATCCTGACCCCAGTGAGTGTAAAACACTGTTCTCACTCATTGCTCTTTCTCAGCTTCACTCTTTAAAACTCTCACTGCTGTTTCACTGCTCCTTCTCAGACTCACTCTTTAAACTTTTGCCACTGTCTCACTGCTCCCTGTCAAAACTCATACTGTAAATTGTTGCTTCTATCTTACTATTCAGCCCAAGATTGCTCTTTAAACTGTCATCAGCTTCATTGCTTTTGATTGAAGTCTCTTTGTGGTCTCCTTTACCCG
Source organism: Rhincodon typus (assembly GCF_021869965.1). Classification (NCBI taxonomy): domain Eukaryota; kingdom Metazoa; phylum Chordata; class Chondrichthyes; order Orectolobiformes; family Rhincodontidae; genus Rhincodon; species Rhincodon typus. Next base: position 24,042,043 of record NC_063338.1, read on the forward strand.
GAGTTCATTTTTAATCTCCTATTGCTATCTCACTCGTCCTTCTTGAGTTCACTCAAACACTTGCTGCTATCTCACTATTCCCTCTCATGTTCACTCTTCAAATACTTGCTCCTGTTGCACTACTCCCTCTCAGACGGACTCTTGCTGCTATTTTCTTCTCTCCCTCAGGTTCACTCTTTAAACTCTTGCCACTGTCCTTGGTACGGAGATAAGAGCAAAATGTGCTTCAATTGCAGAATTTCTGGACTTTGGCTCAGATCTACTAACTCTGAATCCTCGCTGCTTTGTGTGATTCGAAGTCAGATTGATACTGTTACTAGTAGCCTTTGGACTCAAAATAATTATTCACTAACAACATCTTGCATTTTTCTCTTTCTTGAAGTAAAACAAAGTTCCAAAAGCTGTTCATGGGAACATTAAAGGAAAAATATCAGACATCAGGCTAAATGAGAATATATTAGGCCAGTTAGATAACTAAGAAATTAGCCAGAGAGGTAGGTTTTAAGGAATACCTTACAGGGGAAAAAGAGAGATTTCAAGAGGGAGTCCCACAGCTTAAGGCTCAGATATCTGAAGTTACAATCACTACTGAAGTGATTGCAAGAAGCAGAATTTTTTTTTGTTAGGCGTGGGGTGGCGCAACAGCAAGTTGCAGGGCTGGAGGAAATTAAAGAAAGGAAGATACATGGATTTGAAAACAAATTGCTTTTTACACCAGAGGCTTTGTTACAAAAGATATTGAACCAAGTTTCCTCAGAGTGAAGTACAATCATTCATTGTTTATTTATTCCAGAGAAACAAATTTCAGTTGTTTTTCTGCACTTTGTGCAGAATTGGATGTAGAAAACAGTTCCATGTTCATAAAGATGGAGTTAAACTGGCTACTGAGGCAGAGTGTTTGCCCATATATGTCAGAGAAGAGGAATGTATCTTCTGAGGTGATAAAAAAACTTAAATGTGCAGAGGTGCTGGATGGTGATATGTGACCGATTTAAACCAGGCTACCTGCCATCTTCAGCGAAATGAAATCAGCTGAATAAACTGTGCAAAATGGGAGAACTTTTTTTTTTGCCTGGCATGAAAGGATTGACACATTCAAAAGGAAATCAAAAACCAGATATATATTAAATCACAGAAGGTTCTTGTCTGTGGGAATATCACAGGTATGTTTTGTTCATAGTCATTTTTTTCCTTGAATAATATATCATAATAAAACCAAAGCATTTCTGCACTATACAATATATGCAATGCTTATTTTCCATAACTCATGACAGAATAACCTGCTCCACATGCATGGACTACAAATCTCTTTAATGGGAATAGAGTCATACAGCATGGAAACAGACCCTTCGGTCCAACCAGTCCACGCCAACCTTATTCCCAAACTAAACTAGTCCTACCTGCCTGCGCTTGCCCCATAGCCCTCCAAACTTTTCTTATTCATGTACTTATCCAAATAGCTTTTAAATATTCTAACTGTACCTGTACCCGTCACTTCCTCTGGCAGTTCATTCAACACATGAACCACTGTGTAAAAAAAAAAGTTGCCCCTCATCCTTTTTAAAATCTTTCTCCTCTCACCACAAAAATGCCCCCTAGTTTTGAACTCTCCCCTCCCCTCTAGGGAAAAGACCCTTGTCATTTCACCTTATCTATGCCACTTATGATTTTATAAACCTCGATAAGGTCACCTCTCAACTTCCTACACTTCAGTGAACAAAGTCCCAGTCTCAATCCGAGGATTCCCCAGCTCCGTTGTTGACAGGGCTCTCAACCAGGTCCGACCCATCTCCCGCACTTCCGCCCTCACCCCTTCTCTTCCCTACCGCAACAGCGATAGGGTTCCCCTTATCCTCACCTACCATCCCACCAGCATCCACATCCAGAAGATCATCAGACGCCATTTCTGCCACCTCCAGCAAGATGCCACCACCAGACACATATTCCCCCTCCCCTCTCTTGTCCGCCTTCCACAGGGACCGTTCCCTCCAGAACACCCTGGTCCACACTTTCTTCACCCCCAACACCTCCTCACAATCTTACGGCACCTTCCCCTGTAACCGGCAACACCTGCATACTTCACCTGCACTTCCCAGAATCTAGTCTACTGCATTCGCTGCTCAGAATGTGGTCTCCTCTACATTGGGGAAACGAAGCATAGACTTGGCGACTGCTTCGCAGAACATCTACGTTCTGCTCGCAAAAAAGACCCTGAACTACCCGTTGCCTGCCACTTCAATGCACCACCCTGCTCCCTGGCCAACATCTGTCTCTGGCTTGCTACAGTGTTCCAGTGAAGCCCAAAGCGAAGCTGGAGGAACAACACCTCATTTTCCGCTTGGGGACCCTACAGCCCTCTGGACTAATATTAAGTGCAATAATTTTAGGGCCTAAACTCTCCCATGTCCCAGTCCCCCACGCCACACACCAGGCCTTGTTACCACATAGCCTGCCATCACACACCCCCTGTTGTTAGTCACTAGCAGTCCCCATTAACAACTACTCATCCTCCCAGAGATAGTAGGAACTGCAGATGCTGGAGAATCTGAGATAACAAGGTGTAGAGCTGGATGAACACAGCAGACCAAGCAGCATCAGCGGAGTAGGAAGGCTGACGTTTCAGGCCTAGACCCTTCGTCAGAAAACTAGTAGTTAATTAGATAATTAACTATTAACTAGTAGTTAATAGATAATTTTTATTTCTGAAGAGGGGTCTAGGCCCGAAACGTCAGCCTTCTTGCTCCTCTGATGCTGCTTGGCCTGCTGTGTTCATCTAGCTCTACACCTACTCATCCTCCCAGCCTGATAGTTGGATAGACAAAGGAGTTGCTAACTGTCTCTCTCTCTTTGGGCTCTATCCTATTGTTTACTCCCTACCCCACCCACCTCCCTATTTTTTGCATATAAACTGACGTTTTCCCAGCCACCATCAGTTCTGAGGAAGGGTCACCGGACCTGAAATGTTAACTATGTTTTCTCCTTCACAGATGCTGCCAGCCCTGCTGAGCTTTTCCAGCAACTTTGTTTTTGTCCCAGTCTTTTCAGTTTGATTTATTAAAGCTAAAAACTGACCCTCTGCCCATCAAAACTTAAGAAAACACATTGGCATTTCACCAGAGACAGCTCGCTCAGAACCAAAGGCCAGTGAGATGCCCTTGAAGACACATTGCAGTGTGAAGGCTTCGATAAATTGTTGTACTTTTTTTTTCCTGCAGCACGGTCTTGAGCCCATTTGGTACAACCCACTTACACCAAGATGCATTTTAAGCAATGGTATCAATGAAAATGGAAGCACTGAGATAGGGGTAAACACTGACCATAATATGACTCTGTGCTGAACGAAGGTACCTTCCCCCTTAGCAGAATTATTGTTCAGCTACAAGTTTCACGTTATTTTGTACTTAATTGTGGAACAAACGTGAATCCGGAAAAAAAAACACCGATAGTGATAGTCTTTCTGGAATTTTGATAATGCTTTAGAAGGAAAGAAGTTGAGAGCCCCGGGCGATGATTCATGAGAACAATATTACTACACTAGCAAAATAACACGGAAGGCTGTCTGCGTAGCAGTGGGTACAACCCATACGCTCTCATAACTTTATATTTTAAAAAGGTAATTACTGTCGCACCGATGCGGCCTATCCCATTGATTAGTTGCCACGGATGTTCGTTTGACGAGGAATTTCTTAACGGTTTAAGTTTTGGACCTACGAGATGGGCGCCCTTCCCGAGATCCGTCGTTGGTTGGTTCCCCCTCCGCCTGCACCGCGGGAGTGTATACCACTGACTCGGAGCTCTAGGTGCAGCCAGCCAGGAATGAGGAGCCGGAAAGCTGCCAACGGTTCCACCGGCCTCGAGGCCACCTGATGTGGTGCATACCGATTGGACGAAGCCCGGCCGCGCGGGTGGAGACAGGGTGCGAGGTCCGAGCGGATTGGGCGGCGCTGTAATCACGTGGGACGGCTGGGTTCGATCAGCCGAGGGCTAGCGTTTGAACTGTCAGTGCGGAGTGACAACGGCTGCTGCAATCACCGAGGGAGGTTGGTGTATCCCCTTTATCGACACTGCACTCTCGAACAGGTGAGGGATGTTTCTCTTCACCTGCCCCCACATGCACTATTTCGGGAACGATGCCACTCAAAATAGGTCGAAACTTCAAGGAGGTGAATAGACCCCTTGCCACCATCGCTGCTGATAAGCCAGAGGGAATTCCTTTATGTTATTGTTTTCTTGCCTGCCCCCACCCGTCGACGATTCAACGGGCCATTTGAAGTTAAGAGGCGGTCGACACTTTCGCTGATCTGATCTCGAGTTCTTCTCGTCTCCGGTTGGGGTTGACAAGGTTTCCAGTCCCACGTAGCATTTGCAATGAAAACAAGAGGAGGAGGTGGGGGAACGTCTCTGTGGTGCCGAGTACAAGATCCGTCAAACAAGTGGTGACAGGCAGACAGAGACAGACGCCTGTGTAGAAAATATTGCCATTGGATAAGGGAATTATGTGGGTTTCTTTTCCCAACCTATTGAAGATCAGCCTGTCAATCGTCCTTTTTTTTGCTCTTTGTTAGTCACTTGATTGCATTAAAAAAAATGTAGGAATCGGAGCAGGAATCGGCCATTTGACCCTTCAAACCATTAATTTCGATCTATCTCGAATTGCCCCGTCCAGCACTTTTGACATGTCTATTAATCCCTTTAGCCAACACCGCCTACAATCCCTCCACCCCCTTACTAAAAAAATCTATTTGTCCAACTTTGACTTGGGTATACACTGGATGATTTAAACATCTACAGCTCTGGTAGAGAATTTGAAAGAGTCACAGCCGTTTGAATAAATTCCTCCTGATATTGAGAAAGTGACCTCACGTCCCAGATTCCCAGAAATAGACTAGACAGCGTCCACGATACAGAAGGGGAAAAGTCTCCGCATATGCTCTAAGCTAGACTCCCACTCTCACACTTCTTAATGCTAAACTTTTGATTCATTTTATTTTACTGCGACCGTCAACTGTCTCTAAGAAGTGACAGTCTGCAGGAATGCAACTAATTAGATGGAAGATCCTAAGGTGGATGAAGATCATAAAAATGTGTGAATCTATTGTATTTTAAAATATTTGGAAAATGTAACACCAGTTTCAGCATTCAAATGATTGAAAAACCAGTTTCAGGGTGTAAATTACATCATCTTGGAATCTTTGGTTTCATGACGAAGTTAAACTGTTGGAATTTGAGGTCAGATTTGGTAAGGATGATCTAACAAGCTACTACAATCCTAGACTTAAGGATTAACACAAAAATTCAAATCTATGTAAGATATTGATCATAGAAAGATACTCTGAATGGATTATTTGATAATTTTTGTTTCTTTGCAGAAACTAAACAAAACAATGTCCAGTAAAAAGATCCAGGTTGGCTCTGTGGTGGAAATGAAAGGCGATGAGATGACCAGAGTTATATGGGAACTGATCAAAGAGAAGCTCCTCTTCCCCTATATGGAGATAAACCTACACAGGTTGTAATTTAGTGAACATTTAAAATATGGCTTTTATTAATTTAAACATTTTATTGGCTCAAAAAACGAGCCTATGAAATCCACATTTTGCTTCAAAATTAAGACATTTCCCAATATTTTCAGTGTTTAAACAAACGGTTTTTGTTTGATGAAATAGAGATCAGTGATTATTGCACAATTTGCTGTTTGGGTGAGTAAACATATAGAACTAAAAATTGCTGATTCACTGTGTTACTAAAAATACTTATGCAGTATTTTTCTCCAAGTATAAAAAGTTATTCAATAAACATCAAACTTTTATCATTTACATTTTCAAACTATTAATTTATCTTGTGTTTTCACAATTTTCCAAGTACAGTATGTGGAAAAATGATCAAAAATACTTGATCGATATATGTAAATAAAAGATTGTTTTTTAATTTTGGCTTTTTCTTTTTCAGGAATGCGGTGAATACTGTTGACTACTAGTTGTATCAAAGCTATTGACAATTTTTTTTTGTATGAGCCATGCCAGATGTTATTTTCAGGAGCTATTACTATTATTTCCTTCTGAGGAAGGGTCACTTGACCTGAAATGTTAACTCTGATTTCTCTCCACAGATGTTGCCAGGCCGTCTGAGTTTTTCCCATAAATTTCTATTTTTGTCTCTGATTTACAGCATCTGCAGTTCTTTCAGGTTTTACTATTATTTCATTCCTGCGGTCCCTTGACCTCCACATACTGCACCTATCCTGTCAGGGTTACAGGAAAGAAAATAGTACGTGGGTCATGGTTGATATATGTCTTCCCATAATTTTGCCACATTAATTATAATGTTTGTTCCTTCCCCTGCCACACTCTACTATTATGGTTGACATTGGCCAACTCCATTCAAAGTAAAGATTAAGCATGGATATTTTTTACCTTGATACCATATCAGTTGTTCTGATAGGTGCATCATATGAGAAGAAAGGTTTATAATGTCCCTAAATTCTTTCCATTAATCAGTATATCTAACTTGTGTTTCATGAAAACATTTAGTAAACATGTGTTAATGATTATTTATAGTTGTTATGATGCAAACTGATTTATTTCATTGAAGTATTTAAACAATTTGAAATCCAGAAAATACAACATTTTCTGGGGGGAGGGAGGGCAGGTGTATTTGGGACAATGGATCCAATAGGCAAATGGCCTAGTCCTGCTCCTAAGTCTTATGTTCTTAATGCTTTAAACTCAAAATGAATTTGGCTTTTTGGGAAAGAAGTTGGCTGTGGGCATTTTTTTTAAATTAAGAAATTGCACAACCCCAACCTGCTTTTTATTGGTGTTTGAACAGTGGTTAGATGACTGTCTAGGAATTCTATTCTGTACCTGCTCTTATGTTATTTGCCTTTTTTTTTGAACAGGGAGAAGGAAGAATAGTGTTTTCTCTAGAAGTTGGTGTTTGGTATAAGTTCTTCAGTCTCAGAGTTATACATTGCTGTTTTGATTGATTGACATGTTTTCCTTTAAAAAAATTGTCTTCAATATTAAGTATAAATACTGCCTATTTTTCTCTGTTCCTATCCATTCCATAACAGTACACTTTATAGTAGAAAAATTAGCCATTTTTCATCCATTCTTTACTTGCAGGAACAAAATGATTTGACGTAATGGAACGTTAGTTTTGTTCCTATCCCTTTCTTTATTTGAATATTTTTCTTGATTAATTTTTGCACCATACGCCCATCCTGATGTATTAGGACTATTTCAAGTTAAAAGAGAAGCAACCACAATGGAATTTTTCACAAATAAAGAATCAATAAGTTAGTGGTATGATAACCTATGGATAAGCCTACAGGTTCATTTGAGCACGGTTGGCAACGAATAGAGCCAGTGCAGAAGGTTGCCGTGGAGGAGCTGATTTTGGTCATGTCCCACCACCTGTTGGCCACAGAAAGGTGCTCAAGAGTGACCAATGAGTGAATACTCAGACCATGAATCCTCCTACTACTTCCTTATTATTCCCCAAAAAGGAAAGCAAAACAAACAAGGTGGCCACCTTCAAACAAATCATAGAAAGTGCATTCATGGTTTTACAGACTGAGATTTACACTAATGTCAAGAGATAGCTTTGTAGAAAACTGACAGCAATCCAGTTACTAAATTTTATACTTTTTACAGGAAAAGGAATAAACACATTTACATTTAAGTTGATGGTTAACTTAAGAAGAAATGTAAAGCAATGGTAATTTTCAAATAAATTTTTACTAAATTCCTAATTCCAGTTTTTTGCCATCCTGATCATATACAAAATAATTTGGAAAATCTTGCACTATGGAACATTTTTAAGCAGTACAATATAAACAAAATTAATGTTTACATTAAATTTATTGTTTTATGCTGAAACCTGAGATTTGGCTCTGGAATACAATTGCCTTTAATAGTGGATAGACAGTGGAACTGTTCCTTTAGACTTCTATTTTAGGTTTAAGTTTGTGTTTGAATCTGAACAGAAACTCCAGTCACTTTTGAATGGACATAGAAAACCTTTCACTGGTGCAGTAATAATCTGAAACCCTGTGTGCTTTCAAAGGAGAAGTACATAAATATTCTTTTGGAAAATAAATATACAGTATCATGTGTTTCAAATGGATCTTGTTTGAAAATAGAATATTGAATTTTTTTTTCATTTAAGTTATGACTTAGGAATTGAGAACCGTGATGCTACTAATGACCAAGTGACCATCGATGCTGCTGAAGCTATTAAAAAATATAATGTAGGAATAAAATGTGCCACCATTACTCCTGATGAGAGTAGGGTGAAGGAATTCAAGTTAAAGAAAATGTGGAAATCACCCAACGGGACCATCCGTAACATACTTGGTGGCACAGTGTTTCGAGAAGCGATCATCTGTAGGAATATTCCTAGGCTGGTATCCGGCTGGATCAAGCCAATCATCATTGGACGTCATGCATATGGTGACCAAGTAAGCTGAAATATTAATTTTATTACAGTGTTGTAAAATTTATCTCTGAAAGATCTTTGTCTCACTGTTATTTTGATAATCTTTGAAAAAGGAAAAATATTCCAAGTCCTTGTGACCTTAACTGAACATAGATTGTGTTCATTCATTTACTGATTTCAGCATTGTTGTTTTGAAGAATGCACAACATTTCCACCAGAATTTCTATCAAAATTGCTTTGTAACCAGCAAAATCAAATTTTTGTTCTTTCTTATTTTCTTCTTCTGGGCTATCTACATTGGAACTACTTCAAAGAGCTGTTCACTCCTCTAGTGGCCAGAAAGATGTTTGTTCCTTAATTCTGGTGTCACCCATATTAATCTGTCATTTTACTTTGTTAGGTGGATGGCCTAGATTATGGGCACATACATATACCTTCATAGATTAATGGAAAAGACAATGTTTTGGACTGGCATTTTTGTAAATCTAGAGCTTTCTGCTCCTATGATGCTGCTTGGCCTGCTGTGTTCATCCAGCCCTGCACCTTGTTGTCTCGGATTCTCCAGCATCTGCAGTTCCTACTATCTCTGATTTAACTGCTATTTGCTTTTGTCATAGAATCCCTACAGTGTGGAAGCAGGCCATTCAGCCCAACAAGTCCACACCACCCCTCTGAACAGCATCCTACCAAGACCGGTTCCCCTAATTTTCCATGTCTAACCCACCTAACCTAAACATCCCTGGGAACTATGGGCAATTTAGCACAGCCAATCCACCTACCCTGCACATTTTTGGACTATGGGAGGAAACCAGAGCACCCGGAGGAAACCCACGCAGACACGGGGAGAATGTGCAAACTCCACACAGACAGTTGCGTGAGGCTGGAATCGAACCAGGGTCCCTGGTGCTGTGAGGTAGCAGTGCTAACCACTGAGCCACCATACCATCCTGTTGGATAGCATCATATTGGCCCCTGGGCTAGTCTAAAACACTCTTCCAGGTTAATCAATAGAATCACAATGGCAATAAATGTGAAGCTAAAAGTGTTCTGACAAAGGGTTTCAGCCCAAAACATTGACTTTCCTGCTCCTTGGATGTTGTCCGACGTGCTGTACTTTTCCAGTTTCACGTTTATTGACTCTGGCTTCCAGCATCTGCAGTCCTTACTGTCTCCTGTTGACTCAAAAACTTCCACTGAGAGTACAACTCCCAGAAACTACCTCAACTTGGGAGCGTTTTACCTTTTGGGGTGGGACGACATATCCTAGGGAGTGCAAGAAGTTCAGTAATACTGTGGTATCAGTTTCGCAGCTGGACACGCTGTTACTGGCGACAAGCAAATCATCCACATACTGTACTACTGTCGATCCCTGTGGTAGTTCCAGGGTCTGTAATTGTTTCTGGAGGGTCTGCGAAAACAATGTGGGGGAGTGGACAAAACCCTGGGGCAGCCGGGTCCAAGTATACTGCTGGCCTTGGTATGTAAAGGCAAACAGGTACTGAGAGTCCGGGTGTAGCGGTACGGCGAAAAATGCATGTTGTAGATCAATTACTGTAAACACGCAGGCATCGGCAGGTATGCAACTTAAAATATTCGGTTTTTACCTGTAACTTGGCTCGTGGTTTGGGTTCGTTCTGACCATCCCAGTAGTAGACCACCGCTCGCCTCATTTGCGACCGGGAATTCTCGGACTAGTTCATATTGTTTGTCCAGATCATGTCCAGATACATTGCAAAGCCGTAGCGTTAGAAAGGTGAGTCGTCTCCTCGATTGAAGGCTTGATCACCCGCAAATGTTCCGTAACAGGCAACAAACCGCTCCCAATAAACGCCTCCCGACTCCCCAGGTTTTAGGTCTGCACTCCAGTACTCCAGGTTGTTGTAAAGCTCGTTCTAACGACTGAATCAAATGGTTTGTTTGGGCGTCAGCGTGGGGAAATCTCTGCTCTAACTCCCTATGACTTCGAACTGGTCCCCTTTGATTGCCGTCACCCATTTGTTCCTGCCATTTAGTCGCTTCCTCAGGCGATTAAAATCATACAGCACAGTGCGAACAGATCTTGGGGGGTGGCATTATACATTTGAACCGTCCTTCGGACATATTGGGTGAATTGGGCTGGTTTTTCCTTACGATCCGGAGCTTGGTTCATTATCATTATCAGTTCTTGGGGCTTCCAGGGGACATAAACTCCAATTGTCGGTTCCTGATCGTCATCAGCGGCTCTGGGATTTGGAAACTGCCATATTGGACACTGCAACTGGGGACCAGTTTGGAGTCCACTAACCCCGCTCCAAAGGTCAGACGGCACCTGTTTTCTGGAGTTTATTTTTACCCGTTCGGCCACACTGGATCCCTCGGGAGCCTGATACGGCGGCGGGGGCGGTGCAGCAGGAATAGGCGGGTGTACGGGAGGTACTGGCAATCTAGGATAATATCCCCATTCCTCATCTCTATCGGTATCATCCCCCTCATCAAACAGAGTCGGTATGCCAGACATAGGCCCGGGATCCCGAGTAGAGCTTAGATTCTCTTTACAGCGCTGTTGCTTTAACCCTTCCGGTCTATCTCTCAGCCTTGATGTCTTTACGCTGTTAATGGTTTAGGCAATTGTCTGAGGTTTAACTCTGAGGTCTTTTAGGTTACAGCTGTTGCATTAGTTTTTGCTTTTTGTGAATTCTTTCCTTTATTTTGCCTCTCAAGTCTTAAACCTGACCAAATGAAAGCACAAAGTTGCCTACAATATTTCAGTATTACTATGGCTATCTATGTACTTTGATAATTTGATGCATCTGCATGTGCAAATGTTTGGGTTTGCCGGATCTCAATTTAATAGTATTTGGTTTCATTTCTTTATATTCTACAAATTTTCAGCATCAGACTGGGTCTAAATTGAGTATTAGTCTAACTGTTGCAACAATAATGAAAGGTAGCACAGGAGTTTAGAATTTATTTGGCAGAATGAAGTAAAATTATATTACTTAAATACTACAGTCATTGTTTCCACGATGCTCTTATCTTGATTTTTCTAAGCTACAACTACACCACCCTAACACACTTTCACTTTTAGATGTATCACAATCTTATACTTCAACTTACTGTTTCCCCTTGTTAACTAGTCTGCCCCCTTCCTCTATCATATTCTAATTTTAACTGGCCATATCATAAGGAGGCAGTTCTGTTAACTATTTCTTTTCTAACTGTACCACGGAGATGAGAAATTTAATGAGTCTGCCCCCTTCCTCTATCATATTCTAATTTTAACCGGCCATATCATAAGGAGGCAGTTCTCTAGATCGAATCCGTCAGGTAGTGGCGACCACTTCACCTGACCGGGATCCCCAGTCCCGACTCTTTATCTCAGGAACAATACAGAATAGCCAATGTCACCCGCAGCACAACCTCATAAAAAGAAGACAATTTCTTACCTTATGATCCTGGTCCGGATATTTGTTGGATCCCGTCAAGGTACCAGTCTCACTGGGTGAGGGGCAGATATACTGTCCGAACATAAGGAGTGGTCTGAGGTAAAATACCTCGGGGCGCCCTACCACTCTATTATGCTCGATTCAAACTCTCGGTCACTTATTCAGCCCAGAGAAACGTTCCCTTTGTTGGGATCCGAGTCACGGCACCAAAATGTTGACTCAAAAACTTCCGGACCCCACAAGAGTTCCATTAACTTCTTTATTTTAGTTTAGCCGGCGAGAGGTCCGACGAGAGTCCAAGTGGACATTCTTTTCTTCATTATTTCAAAGATGTGGCCTTGGCTGGCAAGGCTAGTGTTTGTTGCCCATCCTTGATTATCCTTGAACTTAAAGGCTTGCATGGCTATTTCAGAGGGCAGTTAAGAGCCTGTTTTATCACACCAGGCAATGTCTGGTGTGAATACTGTTGGTTTCCTCTGTTAGGAGATTGGTGACCCTTATGAAAAACAACGTTGGTGACCCTTATGGAAGACAGCATCTAGCAAACTATCCTGCAAGCGATGATAACTCCATAAACATTGTGCATCAGTGGCTGAACAAGACGTCTGAATTCACTGCCTATCTTTGCACTCTTCGTGGTGCAGAGATGCAGCTGTGCATTGAAATGATAGAGGAGTGGCTGCTTGAAGCATCTATATGCTCCTCTTGGAGTATTTCTGGCATTGGCATTAGCAATAGCTCCTCATCTCATCCAACTATGACACCAATGCCTCACTTGGTTGTGATGACAGCTAGGCTGTTGGAATTCTGAGTGGTCCTTGATATGCCAGCATCCACCAGGCTTCAGGCAAAACTAGGTCAGCAGCCTGCCTCCACATCAGCTGATGTTGCAGGAAGTGCACAATTAGAAACACATTTCAAAGACTTAAGAAGAGTATCTAGCTGCATTCTTGAGTTAATAGATTAAAGCATGCTGTGTGGCATTTTTTTTCCTTTTGTACATCAGTAAGTATGGTATGGCGAAGTAAGAGATTTCTTTGCATTTCAGTGAGCTTCTGGGACTTCCAGATTACCCTGACTTGGCCACTGAGTTTAATGAGGGGGTCTAAACATGGTAAGATTGAATCATTTCCCCCAACACTATTTAATGTCTTAGTGTGTGCAAATACATGGCAAGGTCAATGAAGGAAGCAGCAAAAGGATGTAGAGTGCTGAAACTTTAATGAATTACTGAAATCTGACATTGAGGATCAAGTAAAATGTGCCTGTTTCAGTATCCCTAGGCTCCCCTGTGTAGATCTTGCTGCATCTTTATTGGCCCTAGGTTGCTTAACATCCTAAGCTTGGTATCACCTTCCTACATTTCCTCATCATTGGAGCAGGCATCAGGCTATGAGATATTCCCATTATCAAAGTGTCAGTATTTTTATTTGTTTACAGGATGCAAATGTCACTGACTAGCATTTATTGCCCATTCCTAATTGTCCTGGAAAAGGTAGTGCTGAGCTGTTGTCTTGAACCTCTGCAATCCTTGAGATGCAGGGACACTTGGAGATGCCAGGTTGTGCAGACCAGAGCACACTGCCATGGTATGGAACCCCAAGGCAGCCATCCTTTCTGCCCCTTTGGTTTGCCACTGCCTTTGCCTTCAGCTGTCTCCCTCCCTGATCTGCCTGTCCAGTGGAAGTCCCAAATCCAGAAGAATGAGGCCAGTGGCAGATAGATGTATTCAGTTACCCATAGCAACAGAAGTGTCAGCTCTAAGATGGCATTGTAGCAGTATGCTTCAACAGTTTTGCTTTTCTTTTAATCCTTTTTCCCTATAACAAGGCAAAAGCCTCTGTTGTTTCACTTTCACCACTAAGCTGTTCACAATGGCTGCTGACGTTCTGAAAACTTACTGCCACCTTTATACCAGGCAAGGAACTGAAGTCCAATGGTTTTCATGCACATTTGGAAATATTGGAAAACCTTGTCAAATTTGAAGTGTGTGAGTGCAAGGTCCTCTTTCCTTGTTGACCATCTTTCTGAAAATGTGATTGTGACGTGGAGACATTATTTCACCCCTTACATCTGTAGCCCACCCCCAATTGGCTGGGAAATTGAGCTCAATCTTTTAGTATTGATTGTGTTGGCACTCACGAATGTGTGAAGTACTGTTCATACAATTATATATGGGCAGCCTGGTGACTCGGTGGTTAGCACTGCTGCCTCACAGTGCCAGGAATCTCCCTGTGTCTGTGTGGGTTTCCTCTGCATGCTCCGCTTTCCTCCCACAGTCCAAAGATGTGCAGATTGGGTGGATTGGCCATGTTAAATTGCCCATAGTGTCCAAGGATGTGCAACCTAAGTGGATTAGCCACGGAAAATGCATGGTTACAGGGATGTGGCAGGGGAGTGGTTCTGGGTGGGATGCTCTTCTGAGGGTTAGTGTGGACCCAATGGGCCAAAACGCCTGCTTCCACACTGTAGGGATTCTATGAACATTTCCACTGGTCTGGTGAATAACTTCCTTGTTAATTTCAAAAATACCATTGTCCACAAAATTTCTACCATAATTTTCTTTTCGTGAAATGCTTGTCAAGGAATGCTGTCAAGAGATCAAAAACAAAATTTAATAAAAATCAAGGAGATGCACTGTGCTGATGCACCAGCACATACCAGTCTGATTACGTTGCTAGATGTGCCTTTGTATAAGTTTCACATGTTGTCCAGTTTTTTGCTGACTTGGGGAATGGCCAGTGAAGATGTACAGAGAATAACAAATGTATAGAATATATAACTGGGGCATGACATTGATGTAAATTGAAGAGTGAATTGAAGAAACTACTAAATTTTCTTTATTCATTCAGGGGATGAGGGCATTGCTGGCTAGGCCAGCATTTATTTCCCATCCCTAATTGCCCAATTATGAGTCAACATTGCAGTGGGTCTGGAGTCACATGTAGGCCAGACCAGGTAAAGGTGGAAGTTTTGTCCCCTAAAGGACTTTAGTGAACGAGATGGGATTTTCTGACAATCAGCGATGGATTCATGGTCATCATTAGACCCTTAATTCTAGATATTTATTGAATTCAAGTTCCACCATCTGCTCTGGGGGGATTCAAACCCAGGTCTCCAGAACACTACCTGGGTTTCTGGATTACCAGTCCATCAATAATACCGCTAGGCCATTGCCTCCCCCTAAATACCTTTCTGGAAGTAACTTGATCAAGAAATGAGTTGAAAATGCTTCATGTGTTGAGATGATGATGAATTATGAAGGATCAATTTCTCCACAATATTTTCCATGGAACAATAAAGATAACAAAGAATTATCACTGAATATCTTCAACCCTTAAGTGGAGCATAATACAATTGTTAATTTTCTAAACGGGACAGAAAATCATAGTTGTTTGCACAATGTACAATTCTACTTTTATTTGTACCTGTAATTGAGGTCGCTGGTCATCTGTCAACTGAAGAATGGTATTATAGCTGACATCTACATAGAAAGTATTTTTGATGTCAAATGCTGGATCATGAATAAGGACTTTAAATATGCTTTGAAAATATTAATACTATTCTTAGTTGAATTAATATCATAAATATTAATTTAACTTGGGGATGTTGTTCTCTTTTTGGCACTCCACAGTAATTTTCAAACGTAACATTGGACTTGAATAGACTTAAGCTAAAATAATAAGCACATGCATGAATTTGCCCAGTCAGCTCAGTTGGTAGATGACACAAAGCTAGAAGGAGGGCACACTGTGAGGAGGATGCAGAGGTGCTTCACTGTGATTTAGACAAGTTGAATGAGAGGGAAAATGCATGGCAGATGAAGTGTAATGTGGATAAATGTGAGGTTATCAATTTTAGTAGCAAAAACAGGAAGGAAGATATGAATGGTGATAGATTGGGAAAGGAGGAGGGGCAACAAGACCTGAGCATCCTTGTACACCAGTCACTGAAAGTATGCATGCAGGTGCAGCAGGCGGTAAAGAAGGAAATGGTATGTTGATGTTTGTAGTGAGAGGATTTGAATTCAAGAGCAGGGATGTCTTGCTGCAATTATAAAGGACCCTGGTAGGATCACACCTGGGGTACTGAGTGCACCTTTGGCCTCCTTAGCTAAGGAAGGATGTTCTAGTTGTGGAGGAAGTGCAAAGGAAGCTTACCAGACTGATTCCTGAGATAGCAGGCGTAATGTGTGAAGAAAGGTTCCATCGTTTTGGACTATATTTACTTGAGTTTAGAAAAATGAGCGGGGACGCATATAAACCTCTAAAATTCAAATAGGATTAAACAGGATAAACAGGAAGGATGTTCTTGATGAGCGGGGAGTCTGGAATTAGGAGTCACTGTTTAAGGATATTAAGTAGACCATTCAGGACTGAGATGAGGAGAAATATCTTCACCCAGAGTGGTGAGCCTGTGGAATTTTCCAGTACAAAAAATGATTGAGGCCAAAACATTGAATGTTTTCAAGGAGTTAGATAGTAATTGGGCTAAAGAGATCAAAGAGCATGAGAAGCAAATGGGAACAGGGCATTAATTGAATGATCAGCCGTGATTATATTGTATGATGGAGCAGGCTAGAAGGGCCAAAACGCCTTCTCCTGTTCTTATTTTCTGTGTTTCTATTTATGTTATCATGGACTTGCTGTTAGACATAATTTGGTCTTGTAATTGAAGAGCCTGTGGACATTTATTGTTTAAGCTTGCGTGCAAGTAATGGTCACGTGGGTGAGCGATGCCAGATGATCATGGATAACAGGGGACTGTGATCCTAAAAGCCAGGACTGCAGTGCTTCCCAGAACTATTCCAAGTATGAAAATCTGGGAGGGTATGGGAGTTGTTGAGCAGATGGTAAGGGTGATCTTTATCTGTTGAGTAGGATGGATCGTGGGCTTCAGCTGCTGAGTAGGTTGAAGCTTTCTTTGCTGAGTGGTGGCGATGGGCTTCAGCTGGTGAGCAAAAATCTGATGGTAAGAATTTATCCTTGCAGTTTTGTAAAAACAAATACCTTTTCACGGGCCATTCTTTTGCAGCAGCAATCTGCTCTCGAAGATCTGTCCTTTGGGTCATATCTGCCAACACAAAGAAAGTGAGCATTTGAGGTGCTCTTGCAGCAGTAGGCCCTCAGACCGAACTCCATGGTAGCCATTGAGCTTGAGACAAAAATTCTCATTCTTGCAATCACCCACAGTTTGGGAAGCCTTGAACAGAAACAGAACAATTCAAAATATAGTGCTATTTTGACTGGATCATTACTGCTTGTTAAGAGCCTACCTAGTGATTTATTTTAATCTGGGTGTTTTGGCTGATGAACTTTATCATTCTAGTTCTATTAGAACTAAAGTTAAACATCTAATTGAATGTGGCTTGTAAAATATAAAGTCAAACCTTGTTTTGGCTCTGATTTAGTCATGGATAAAAATTTTGTCCACAGTACAGAGCTACAGACTTTGTTGTGCCTGGTCCTGGTTCTGTTGAAATTAAATACATACCTGCTCATGGTGAGCCTGTCACCTACTGTGTTCATAATTTTAAAGGTAAGATTTGCATTATTAAAATTAGTGCTTTATGAAATCTGTGCTTTTACATATTCTGCACAATGCATAATGTGATTCTTTTAAGTTGAGTAGATTGTGTTAGATCTTACGTTTTCCGTTACTGATGATATTTAACTAACAGATAATGTTCAAGTACATTAAATCATACTTTTTCATACTAGCATCAAAAAGCTTAACTTTTCCTTTATACTGTGAAGATTTTATCTTTTGAAAGAAACAAAATGTACTTTACCCACAACGTATACATACGGGGATAACCTAACCAATGCACACACAGCAAGCAATACAGAATACATACAATTGAGAAGAGCTCGTGAAAAAAAAATAAGATTTATTGTTAAGTAACCAACTTCATAGAGGAATAGAAAGAAAAAAAGCACTACTACCCGGTTATAAATTAAGTTTATTTTTACATTTGCAAACGAGAAAGGAGTGGGATGGAAGAGGAACTAACAATTACAAGAGTCTTTTGACACTATGTGTAAGGTCCAAAAACAGTCATGACAAACACAAATTTTGTTATATGTGACTTGATTTTAAAAAAAAGTCATTAACTACGTTTTGTTACAGATGGGGGAGGAGTTGCTCTGGGAATGTACAACACTGACTCCTCTATTAGGGACTTCGCTCATAGCTCCTTCCAGCAAGCTCTTGCTAAAGGCTGGCCTTTATACATGAGCACAAAGAATACCATACTGAAGAAATACGATGGACGATTCAAGGACATATTCCAGGAAATCTATGAAAAGTAACTCTTTTAAAGTAATGATCTCAATGTTTTTTTTTTACTGCTGCCACACTCACTTTTTTCCATACATTATTCTTTTGTTTTTTGGAAAGAAATCTTCCTTCTTGAAGCTCCTTTAGTTGTAAAAGAGGATGGGCACTTTGGCTGTGGTTTATTTGCTTATGTCACTCTTTGATTGGTGAACAAGAGACTGATTCACCTGTGGCAGTGATCCATAAAGAAGCCTGTGGACCAAACTGGCTAGCCCTATCATCTGAAGGAAGAAACAATGACAGGAGAATGCATTTAGGTTCCTAAAAAGAGGAGGGACATGTAAATTTTAAACATTTGGAAAACTTGACTTTATGGTACAGTTGTTGAGGTAAGAAGATTAACTAGATGTCATTGCTTTAAAGTAAAAAGATACTTTTCTAACCCAGAATTGCTTTCTCTTTCAGCCAATACAAAGCACAGTTTGAGGCCAAAGGAATCTGGTATGAACACAGACTAATTGATGACATGGTAGCTCAAGCACTAAAATCTGAAGGTGGCTTCGTTTGGGCCTGTAAAAATTATGATGGTGATGTACAATCTGATTCTATTGCACAAGGTATTCTTGCCAGTTTGTTTATGTTATTCTACACTTGATAATATATAGTAACTAGCTAATTCTACTGATGAATGTCAACATTATATTCTACAGTTTGATTTGAAATTTATCAAAATAACTTGCAAAGTACATGTCAACTACACAAATGTTCTTGAAATACCAGACTTCCCAATTTCAAATTAACACAGAAGATAAGTAAGATATAAATGGTCAAACTTATTGAAAAATTGCTTCCAGTTCTTGTATATTCTTGGTGCCTATATTTGACAAAAAAATGAGAGGCTGACCTTTTTCTTTTATCTAATCACTTGTGGATTGTACTATAGTTTCTTTATTTTGTTTGTTTTTAAAAGATTTTTTTGTAATTGCCTACAGGGTATGGCTCACTGGGAATGATGACGAGCGTGTTGCTTTGTCCTGATGGTAAGACAGTAGAAGCTGAGGCAGCCCATGGTACTGTTACTCGCCATTACCGTATGCACCAGCAGGGCAAGGAAACTTCAACCAATCCAATTGGTAAAATTATTTTGTTTTGTCTTTATATAAAATTAATTGCAAAGTATAACTATTCTATTTTATTAATGTTAACACAGAGTTGCAGTGTATTACATGGTAGTCTCAAAATATACTAACTTGAAATGCATTTTACTTGATATTAGATCTGAGTAAAGCCCAACATCTCCATTGTACTAGTTTATTCTAGGAGATGAATTTTTCTTAGTTTACCTAAATGGAAGAAATCATTGGAGTTACAGCAATAATTCAGAATCATTTATCTTCATGAAACAAAGGTTTTACAGGTTTGGTAATGTTGATATTTAGGAGATGAATTTCCATGAAGTTCTTCCATTCCATCCATTGTTTAAATTGCTGAGGAAAACAGGTGTAAGTATTATTGTATGGAGATTTTTATGGCTCATCCACTGGGACAAATTGGTGAAGTACTGTGGAAATTTTACTCTTTTTAAGTTTGTTGGAAAACATTGTGTGGTTCTTGT
Source organism: Rhincodon typus (assembly GCF_021869965.1). Taxonomy (NCBI): domain Eukaryota; kingdom Metazoa; phylum Chordata; class Chondrichthyes; order Orectolobiformes; family Rhincodontidae; genus Rhincodon; species Rhincodon typus. The sequence continues at coordinate 24,061,801 of NC_063338.1, forward strand.
GAAAGCTGCAACTAAAGGTTTGTGAAACCATGGTAAAGACTCTGTAATAAGTTGGTTATTTAACAGGAACCAAAGGTAATGATGAGTAGTTGTATTTTCTATATCTGTTCAGGATGTGGGAAATTTTGAAACAAGAACATTTACTGCCTAACACAATTACTTTGTGGACATGAACAGCTAACCACATCTTGTGGAAATTGTTATCATACAGCTGATGGTTATACTGGACAGGTTTGATTCCAGAGTAAAACTTGGCTTGATAGATCATAAGTTTAATATTTGCAATTTAGTTAACTTGTTATCAGTCATTGAACATATTAACAAGAGGCTGATAATGTACTTTTAACAAAATGACATAAGTTTATTACTCAAAAAGAAAAAGAATGGAACAAAGCTATAAGAGAGTTTGAAAATGTATAAAAAACAAAGAGAGAGACTCAACCATCTTATCCAGCGATTTCCTTCTGGGCAGTCAACCCCACTGAAGTGTCACTCTGATCTTCATTCTTTAATTTCCTTCTCAACTGACAAGTTGGGAGTGTCTCAGTGGTTTACTCCACATCCGTCAGATTTCATTGTGTGTTACTGTCTCTCCAAGACACACAAAACACCAACAGCTGACTGACTGACCTTTTCTCACTGAACTCTTTGAAAAGCTGAGGGCTTTTCTAGCCTTTTTTTACAAGGACTGCTAAAACAACTGAAAATTTTTTTCCAGCTCTGATGGCCTGGAGACTGTCAACATCAAACTGTTCTTTCAGTGGTATGGATCTTTTTTATCTGAACTGGAGCTGAAGGTCCCTCTCCATCTGTCTGCCCAGGTTGTAGATCTTAAAGTGAACATTTCAGAATTAGCTCATCAGGTAGCTTGTCTAACCATTTAACTAATTTCTAGAAGGAAATAATTTGTGCTCAAGTCATATGTTTTCATGGAAATACCGTTTTGATCCATTGCCTAAAAAGACATTTCTGAATACTTGCAAAAACTGAAAACCAAAATCTCATTTACTTCTACTTTAGAAATGAAATTCCCTAAAAATAGTATATTACAAACCTTCATCACAAAATGGAGTTTTGTATGAACCAAACCAAGTAGAGATGATAGATTCACCACTCTATAAGGCATAATGAACTAGATGGATACTTAGAAAATCTAACATCTTTATGGGTTTTGTTTTCCTGGTATTGGATACACAGTAGCAAATTTATTGAATTCACTTTCACTTTTGCCATTTAAGTCAGGGCAGCTGGGTTGCTGACTCTTTTACGGTAATTACTACATTGCTGTGTATAATCAACATAATACTTTAGGCTGAGTATTGGGACTTTACTGTCAAAATTACACTCTTTAATTTTGTAGGTGACACCAAGTTTTATTGAAAGCATAATGTTTAGAAAAAGATTTAAAATTCTGGAGATCTAGATTCAGCAGTTAACAACCAGATAAGTGAATTTCAAATTGTTAATTATAAAAAAAAAGGTAATAGAAATGTATGAGTTTAGAACCATAGAACTTAATAGAAGGAAGTTAATTGTGTTGTCATTTTTATTAAAACATTGCAAAACTACTTTCACTGTCCTTCTCCTGATTCAAATATATCAACCCTTCCCTAGACGGTTCAATGGTCTGTCTTCAGAATTGTTTATAGCAAAGTATTTCTTGCTCTCAACAGTCCGCTAAAGAAAATTCTCTTAAAATTCATGACTCATTTGTGACCATTTTCAATTGATGACTTTCCAAGGAACAGTATTTCTTTGACCATTGTTTCAAAACACTCAATATTTTATATGCAATATTTTATTGCCATTTCTCTCATTTCTGAAATCTTGCTCATCTTCCTTACAACTCACAAGTCCTTCAAATCTGCGAAACCTCCTCTTAGCCCTAGTGAAATAGTTTGACTAGTTCCTTCACAAGTCTCTTATTCCTTACTGCTTAAGCTAAATTTTAAATTCTAAATCCCATCTGCCACCAAAATTGCTTACTGTCACAATTTCATGTTACTGCCACTCTTTATCAATTCTTATGATATCTCTAGAGTTGATTTCCCCAAAATCTTTCTTGCTGATCTCCAAATCTCCCAATACATTCAAACTTCCTCTCTTCTAGGCCGACTTACCAATCACAGCTGCCTATGAATTACTTTGGATACCTATTCTAATGGGTCGAATTTAAACTTGCCTTCATTTTCAAACCACTCCATTTCTAATTTACTTCAAACTTTACAACTTCCTCCAACCTCATTTCACTTCCTATGCTGCTCTCTTCCAACCATCAAGGATGATAAAGCCATCAGTTGCTTTAAACTGTAAGGCCCGGAACCCTCTGCTTAAGATCAACGACAGTCTCTCTTGCTTTAAAGTTATGTGGACATCTCTCCCATTATCACATCGCTTCTCTTCTTTTATAATTTCATCTGTGAGCTATGAATCTCCCAAAGATGTTTTCTTCTGTACTTAACATATTGCAATAATGGTTCAGTGCTTAATAGTCTGTTAAATCATAGAGTTGGTTAAAAGTACTTTTCTTGCCTAATAGTATGTTTTTATGCAAGACTCTTCTCCATCAACTCTCTTCGCACCAATTTTTGTTTCAAGCTTCCATCTTTGCTTGGACTCGAGGACTAGCCCATAGGGCAAAGCTGGATAATAACTCTGAGCTACAGACCTTCTGTACCTTATTAGAAGGAGTTTGTGTAGAAACTATCGAATCTGGTTTCATGACCAAGGATTTGGCTGCATGTATCAAAGGACTACCAAAGTAAGTACAAATCCTGCTTGAGGCTAGAAGTCTCATTCAGTTTAAGGAATCTGTTTTTTATTCTTAACTCTATTACAAATGTGACAAGGTTTATTCTGGATTGTTAATTTTTAGTAATGGTACACTCATGATCAACACTGCTAAATCACAAATTAGCAGAAATGTTCGTTATGATCTGGGATGATAGAACTACACATTGGTGCTAATTTGTTCCTAATTTGTTCCTAATTGGGATAAAATGTATTATATATTAATGTAATAATGTCTGTTCAGTTCAAATCCATTGCCATATTTCGTCCCAAATGTCCTTAATTGAACAAATGTTAAATTCCTCCAATCACAAGGGAGGCAGTGGCCTAGTGGTATTATTGCTGGACTGTTAATCTAGAGACCCAGATAATGTTCTAGGAAGAGATAGTAGGAACTGCAGATGCTGGAGAATCTCAGATAACAAGGTGTAGAGCTAGATGAACACAGCAGGCCAAGCAGCATCAGAAGAGCAGGAAAGCTGACGTTTCGGGCCTAGACCCTTTTTCAGAAATGGG
>NC_063338.1:24065506-24127763 GCF_021869965.1 Rhincodon typus
GATGGATAAAGGAGAAGATAGGTGGAGAGGAGACAGACAGGTGAAGGGTCTAGGCCCGAAATGTCAGCTTTCCTGCTCTTCTGATGCTGCTTGGGCTGCTGTGTTCATCCAGCACTACACCTTGTTATCTCAGATTCTCTAGTATCTCTGAAACAATTTTAACCCTACTGCGAAGCCTCTTCTAAGGATGCCTACCTTGAAGAAGTTACCCTCCTCCCTCCGGAAAGACCTCAGTGGATCTCTTTCCTATTTCTGAAGAAGGGGCGAGGCCCGAAACGTCAGCTTTCCTGCTCCTCGGCCTGCTGTGTTCATCCAGCTCTACACCTTGTTACCTCTAATGTTCTAGGAACTTGGCTTTGAACTTGCCACGGCAGATGTTGGAATTTGAATTCAATTTAAAAAAATCTGGAATTAAGAGTCTAACGATGGTCATGAATCCATTGCTGATTGTCAGCGAACCAGATGGGTTTTCTGATGTCCTTTAGGGAAGAAAACCGCCATTCTTAACTGGTCTGGCCTACATGTGATTCCAGACCCACAGCAATGTGATTGACTCTTAACTGCCCTCGGGGCAATTAGGGATGGAAATATAAGCTGCCTGTCCAGCCATGCCCTCTTCCCTTGAATGAATAAAAAAGTACAGTAGTACAACAAAATCAATGGGTTTCCCAAAAACAAAACATTCCACTAATTTCAGATATTTCGTCATTGACATCTGGTGAGTACCTGTGTTTTGTGCACAAATACCAAGTCCCTTTGTGTTGCAAATTTTATCCCTTTGCCAACTTGTTGCCATTTACTTAATCTGTTAATGTTTCTCATAACCTGCCTTTCCACCTATTTTTGTACCGTCTGCAAATTTGGCTACATTTGCTTTCTTCCTCCAAGTCATTAAGTATTATAAATAGTTGCAGTCCCAACGCTGTCATCTATGGAGCCCCAGTGGTCACAGGTTGCCCATCTCAAAAAAGAACCCTAAACCCCACGCACTGTTCCCTGCTCTTTCGCCAATTCTCTGTCTATGCCAATATACTTCCAACATTGCGCTCTTCACTAATGACAAACTTTTCTGAGGAACCTTGTCAAACATCTTCTGGTTCCCCTGCGTAAGTCTAGTTGAGACTTCTTCAAAACAAATATTAATAAATTAGAATGGTATCTGTTAAAGAGTGGCCCATTAAGATTTGTCGTATTAATTTAAATTTTTTTTAGAAAGAAAATTGATAAATTTGTTGAGTAACTTATTGTCCAAATCTCACCCTAGTAAATTATTCTTCCTCTTATTAAAATCTGACAAGTTGTATGTATTCCGGTACCTAAGGTTGATGATTTTTTTTTTGACTCCTTTTTTTTATTAAGCATTCTGATAGATTAGTTGCTAATCACAACCTAGAATTTTCTACGACCAAATGACCAATGACATTGAATATAAGAAAATCAACACTATTTAACCAATCTGGGCATTTACGATGATGGAATATTGTCCTGATGCCTACTTCATTTGTAAACAAGTGGCCTTCCTGTATCTTAAAATAAAATCATCCTTGTTTTGTTCCATGCAAAAATTTAATACAAATGGTTGGAATATTATGAATTCTAGTGTGGTCCACTTAATAAAAATATCTAATTTGCTTTGACTTTTTCAGCATGTTATTAGTTTAATTCTTGTCTGAAATTCACTAATCTTATTGTTTTGCAGTGTGCAACGCTCGGATTATTTGAATACCTTTGAATTCATGGACAAGCTTTCAGAAAATCTAAGCTTGAAACTGGTATCACATAAGCTTTAAAATTGTATATGTATTGTAGAAGGTACACTACAATATTAGAATTGGCTGTCAACTGGTAGATTATCATTTTTAAAATAAAAAGCCTAGACAGAATCAAATATAGCCATAACCTGAATGTTAAAATTGCATTGAGGAGCACGATTGTACTTAAAACTTTGAACACTTTATTCAATAATAATACCAACCAGTTTGAGTTACTGCTAGTTTTGATCATGATGTTATACAGATTGTGAAAGTATTTAATCGTGTGTTTAAATTACAACACTTTCCATTACTTTTGCTGGGTTGGGGTATATACATAGTGGCTGCAACAGACGCCATGTAAGATGAAATTTTAATGCCTACATAAACTTTTAGAAATCCGAATTTCATGTATTAGTGACTGCAATATCATTTTATCATTCTATGTTCACTACATACTCCAGTTTTTAAGACTTGAAGGGGGAAAAGAATATAAGGAATATTTTGTTCAAAGCACTTCCTCATTTTAAACTATTAGCCTTGGGATAATTACTTCATTGATATTTTTTTCCCTCGCCCTTGATGGCAATATTAGACAGGGTGATGGTCAAAAAAAAACAGTTGAGTGGTGGTATTCTTGAACAATGAGACCCTAGAAAACCATACTAGCCAATGAAAATGCTAACTTACTTACTAATGTCATGGATATCTGACGTCAGGGACAGCTGGAATATATTTTTGAATTTGGGTTAATTACTGTCAACAAATGCCCTAAAGAAAATTAGGCTTTTTGCCTGGAATTTCTGCAGCAATTCTTACTCTATCAGTACATTAATGGGAGACCCAAGGAAATACTTAAGATTCTCAAGGCAAATGTTTCTTGTGTAAGTTAAAGGGTGTATTTTGAACAAACGATTAACTTTTTGGCTCTGTATGGGTTTACTGCAACTTTGGCAACTTCAGTCTGCTTTTACATTTACAAGAGTTGTGAATAATTTTCCATCTGAAACAGCTAAAAAAATTTACTGTTAATATAATTTCTTTCATTACCAGATATTACTGAAATAAAGTTTACTCAACCTCTTGCACGTGTAAATTTGTATTTAAATTTAAGCAGCCACTTGAATATCTTATATGGATAATGTTAAACAGGATAAATATTGAATTTAATCAAGTCAACTTTAAGAACACGATATATAGACATAATTTCCCTAAAATATTTTGAGATTTATTCCAGAAAATGTTGAATACACACTTAACTGAAAGGAAGGGCAAGAACATTGAATTTTAATCAAGAATACAGTCTAAAAGAAGAAATTAGATCTAAAATACCACAAATATTAAAAACCCTCTGCACAGCCTTAACTCCCACCCTCCAAAATAAGAAAATAGCACATGGTATAAGCTGCAAGTCCCCAAAAACACCTGCCAGACAAAAGTCAAATTCTGGCATGCAGTGGATATGTACCTACGTGCAATTTCTTCCACAATCCAATACCTGTGGTTTTGCCATTCCTCAGCCTCCGGACCCAGTACTGGGCAACGACATCTGCTTGACTCCCTATCATTGGCACACTTCACTTACGACACTACCCATTATTCCTACTCTTTGTTGAAAAAGCAGATTTCATTTGCTGTTGATTGCAATGTTTTCTTGGATTGGTATGTGTTGGTTAGTAACAGGAGGCTCCTGTTCAGGAAATTCCAAGGCTGAAGTAATCAAAAGGTTAGTGTATTTCTTGGGCTGATCCAGCGTGGAAATAGGGATATTGAATCCAAATTCTAATTTATGGACCAATGTTTTTGAAAATAAGTTTAAGCATCTGAGATGTGACTCATTTTTAACCAAATACATTTCATTTTCAGCTGAATTGTCTTTTTATACTTTTAGGCTTTAACTTTTAAATTCAAGGTTTAATCTCTTCCAAATTAGACATTACATTGTTTGCTCGTACCTATTACACTTAGCTGAAAGCAGAGAGTATCGTATAAGCATCTGAAAATTGTTCAATGTTTCAAGAAGAACTAGTACTGTTTATTCAGCCAAATAAGGCCTTTTCTCTCCCTAAACATTTAGTTTGCGCTGAAGTTTTCAAAATTTCAGAAGCTGCAAACAAATTTCAGAAGCTTTATTAGAACCACATTTATAAATATTTGATTTAAAAGTGGTTTTGAACGGGAGAATTTATAAATTGATTATATGGTTATTCCCTGTACTCATTCAAGTTTGAACTTTAGAAGCAAATTAGCTGATTTTTTAAAGATTTTATAGCACCTGTCAGTATCTTAATTTTTTTTTGCACCTGCAAATTAGCTGAATTTTAAAATAAATCAAGAAAGCTTTTTAAAAAGACTTCATATTCTTGCCTCAAAAGTAGAGTATATTGGATATTCCAGTATGGATCACCGGCAAAAAACTTTTCTGGAGCTGGGATAGTACATGTGCACACCAGCTGGCTCCAAAAACCATGTCTTACAGCAATCCTTCCAAGGATTGAGAGCCATAGACCAAATTAGCATCTTTCGTTATTTTTTGACAGCACAACAGAAGATTAGAAATTAATATGTTACTATTTAGTCTACTAATCATGTTTCTCTACAAATTATTTCACCCTTCATTCAGTTAGCGTACACAAAATTAGGCAATAAGATTTTCAATTGCAACAATAAAACTTGTAAATACAAAAAACTTATTTTAGGTTATTGTTTCCACAGGTTTCTTGTACATTGCTGGAGTTAGCATAGATCTTATGGACATATTGTATAAGCAATTGTATTTTCTTGAAGAAATATACAGCCATAACAGTTTATTCAGTTAGCTATTACTTCACAAGGCAGAAAAATGCAATTTAAAAAAGTACACTTAAAACTAATTCTTGACAATGAATTGTTAATCATATAAACTGAGTGAAGATCACGTAAGAATTTTAAATGAACTGCCCATTTTGCAAACGCATCAAAAATAAATGGAATTTTTTTTTCCCCAAAGTATACAAAACCTAAAACTTATTGCATGTTAAGTCACAACTTTGCAAAGGTATTGCGGCAAATTTATTGCAGCAATTTTTGGTTATGTGCTTTCTCCTGTTTCAAGATTTTTTTTATCAATACATCAAGAGATGAAGACTTCCTGCCCAAAGGAAATAGAAAACAGTGGGGGCTGATTCATCTCCCATTTTTGTTATCATTATGACAGCCATAATATTCCCTGGGTCTCTGCAAGGCAGCCAGAACTAGGAAGAAGGCTTTGTTAATATGTAAATAGATACTATTGCATTCTCAGCATCTGTATTGCAATTAAGGGATAAAATTAGCTGGAGCTTGTGCCCAGTGCCATGTGGCAGTCCAACTGAATAGCAGCTTAAATGATAAGTCTTACTCAGAATCTGGAAGCAGCAGTCATGCTCCTCCGGGTTCTCAAAAGCAATCTGGGCCATGACAGAACTGAAAGGCTGCCTGCCTCTAGGTACATATTTACTGCCTGCAGCACTAATGCTTGTACCACTGGCCTTCCACAGACCAGACGTCCTTGGTGACAGTTGGCCTGCCATTGAGCACGCTTTGCTCCCGAGTTACTACATGGATCAAAAAGTTCTCTTGACCGAGATGAGACTTTCTGACCAGATGTATATAATTAGTATAAACCAATTTAGGTACGTGAACTTTATACTGCAATTGTACATTAACTGATAGTTTTCATATTAGCATTTTTACACTGGGTTTTAAGTATTTTTACCATGAAAATGGCAACTCAGTTTGACAGACAGCTTAAAAAAGTAAAGCAAAGTCATGATGCACCTCTAAGGTTCAAACTTGGATACAGAATCTTGAATGGTTTTACATATTTCCTTGGAACAACAAGAAAGCTCTCCTCTGCCAAGTTATATAACAAACATGAGCAGTAACAGCATTACACAAGAAATACATTGCTGTACATGCTGCATTTAGATAGCCTTAAAAATTTCAGAAATTTTAAAAATGGAGGAAGTGCAAGTATTACTTCTCAATCTGAAATTTGTCAGAAATTGAATTCTGTAAAGAAGTTGTTTTGTCCCTATATGCTCATTTGTGTACATTTTGAACACTGCGTCTTTGTCTTTTCTTCTTATTTTTATATACAGGTGAGCACAGAAACCTGGAGTCTGTAAACTGATCCCCTCGACGTAGTTTTCTGCAAAAACAGCACATTTTGCACAATAATAAATTACCAAGAGTTTTTTTTAGCATAAGACTGTATCTACATAAAATTTCTTTTAACATTTTTAAACATCAGCCTGTAAAATGATTCTTAATCCAATGGGCACACCAAAGACAATGCAATATACCACAGTCAAAATGTAAGTGATGTACCATGTAAGGACATTGTAATATTAAAAATTCTGAAGTAGCACTGACTGGGAGAAGACAGCTGTTACTTACATAAATTGTGATGCAACAGAAACTGCATCTTGTAAACATGCAATGACAATGCTGTAATGCATTTCTACTCTTATGGTCAGAGCACTATACTAAACTGAACCATATAGCACACTTCTGATGCCCTCTGTGTATTCAACTTACATGCTGAGAACCACCATAGTAATGTTTACCTTGACCAACCTTCCTCTCTTAATTAGGGCCCAAAGAAAATAGCTGCTACATTTGTCTGTACAGTTGTCACTGTGCTTTAAAGTAACATTTTGTGGACTTCAAGATATAAAACATGACTTATCCATGCCAGTTAACTTAAATAATTCTTCAAATTCCTCTTTCATTACATGCTATCTTTGTAATCTCCTTCAGATTAATAGGCCTTCGTGTACCTTTTGGTCCTCCCAACTATACATTTTTCTCCCATTACGAGTGACTGAACCTACTCCCATCTTAGTCCTCATTTCAAAAATGACCTCCACAACGGATCCACTTCATGCCAACGTTCAAGAATTCATTTTTGAATCAATTTAAAAATTAAAACTTGTGCAATAATTAGTGCATTAATTTCATGTGTACATCCCAAAATTATGAAGTTTGGCATATAGTCACTAGTGTAAGGTAAAGGGCAAAGGTCTCACTAAAACAACGCTGATGACTAGGTAACTTCTTTTAAAAAGTCATGTCACCTAATATTAGTCAAGACCCTAGAAGAACTGCTTGCTTTTCTTTGACTAATTTAACGGAATCTCAGAGGAGCCTCAGGTTGATTCAAAAGATGATACATGCAATATAGCAGCAGTCCACGATACTGAAGTAGAATATCAGTCTGAGGTATATGCTTACATCTGTGGTGAGGCTTGAAGCCATAAATTTGGCTTCTAGGACAAACCTCCATCTTTTCCAACTACAAATGAAGATTTTGTTTTATAAATGGTTAGCTGAAGCTCATTGGGGCCAGCGAAAAAAAAACAAAAATCCAGCTGTTCACTTCCTCAATTCCTGCTTCTCAAACATGTATCCAATATTCATAAGTGTAGTAATACTCGATGCTTCAGTGATCTTGCATAAGTCTAACAGTCAATGTCGAAAAAGTCAAATGCTAATTCAGTAAAAAAAGGATTTTCTGATTTTTCGTTTCTTTAATTTTTAACCTGTTGACATTGAATTATAAACAACTAATTCTACAGGAAACCCAGTACATAATTCTTTGAAATTTGCATCACATGCAGACAAGGAGGTTAAGTCATTTAGCACGCTTGCCTTCATTGCTCAGACCTTTGAGTACGAGTTGGGATGTCATATTAAGGTTGTAACAGGACATTGGTGAGGCCTCTTCTGCAGAGGTGTCCGATTCTGGTCACCCTCCTACAGGAAGATTATTATTAAATTGGAGAGGGTTCAGAAGAGATTTACCAGGATGTTGCCGGGAATGGAAAGTTTGAGTCATAAAGATAGCCTGGGCTTTTTTTCCCACTGCAGCATAGGACATTGAGGGGTGACCTTATAGAGGTCTATAAAATCACGAGGGGCATAGATAAGGTGAATATCAAGGGTCTTTTCCTTAGGTTGGGGGAGTTCAAAACTAGACTGCACATTTAAGATGAGAGGAGAAAGATTTAAAAATGACATGAGGGGCTTGTTTTAAAAACAACAGTCGTTCGTACATGGAATGAACTGTCTAAGAAAGTGATGGATGCAAGTTCAGTTACACACTTAAAAGACATTTGGATAAGTACATGATAGGAAAGGTTTGGAGTGACATGAGCCAAGCACAGGCAGGTGGGACTAGTTTTGGTTTGGGAACATGGTTGGCGTGGACTAGTTGAACCGAACGGTCTGTTCTCCTGCTATATGACTATTCAAATGTAGTTTCAAGCTACTTCCTTACCACCTGTTGATTGATTTTGCTTATAATTCTAATACAACAAATTTAAATCAAAAAAGGTTTCTCCAATTCTGTTTTTACTTCTATGCTTTCATCATCTAAGACAACAAAATCGGAAAATTTACACACTTGCTTTTACTCATCAAAACAGTTAGTTGTAAAGATTCTGTTCTCAAATGATGCTTATTTTCTGAAAATTCTAATATTTTTGATGAAAAGTAACATTGGTTAAGTCATGAAGAGAAATATTTTCATTTAAAAAGTATACAATGTGTTGTTTGGAGAGAAGGCTCATGATATGGAATAGCAAAGATTTATAGTTCACAAGACAAAGAGCATCTCAAGTGATTATGATCAGAACAAAATAAGCTGGGTTGTTTAGTATGAGGTATGGAATAGAAATTGCAGACACTGACCAATTTATACGAAACTAGTAAGATTACAATTAAAGTTGCTAAAGCAATTTTGACCTTCTTGCAATTGGAAATGCATTGCTAGAATGGAGAGGCAACAGAATAGATTCACTAGGACATGCAAGGAGATAATCATGAAGATTTAGTAACATGAGATAACTTATTAGATCACAGGAAAATGCAGAGTGATTTGGTAAAGATGTATAAAATTATGAAAAAGTGAGACAGTAAATAGTAACAGACTTTTCCATTAAATAGCAATGCAGAATTAGGGGCAATGAATACAAGATTTAAAAAAAAATCAGAACTGAAAGAAGGATAACTTTTCTTTGTAGAAATGTCCTTAAAATGCACTTCATTTTCAACCAGAGTTGAAATTTTAACAAATAATTTACGTGTTTTCCAAATTTGAGAAATGAACACCTGAATTTGAACCAATGAGAGAATTTTACTTTTGTATTTCAAAGAGGTGATAAACAAAATTAATTCACATACCTGCCTATTGGTGGTTCTTTATAATTTAACACTGCAACAGTTTGACGTTTGCTGCGTAAACTGAAAAGACCTTTGTTTTCTTCAGTGAGTTGCAACTGACAATCAAGTTTGTTCTGGGTTACATTTGTTACATCCTTTAGAACATCACATTCTTTTTTCTCTGATGAAAGAAGGAAAATCTAATTTTAAGACTGTAAAAGATTCAAGTTATATTGCAAAGAATGACAATTATATTTAGAGTTAATGATGTAATATAGTATGGAGCACAGAGTTACTCACCATCACATAGTTACATTTAAATTATAGTTAAATACATGGGAAATTACTTACCTATTATTTTACTCCAATGGAGTATGTAAGGCAACATTGTTCAAACTACTCATGTGTTGGGGGGCGGTGGTGGGGTGTGGAAGATGTCATTTCAATAGTTCTTTCACTCAGGGATAGGGAGGGGTGCAGTGAGCACTTTTCAGAAACAAAGTTTACCACAACAGGAAACACCGATTTGAAAAAAATTCCAAAAGCAATAAATTGATAATTTAAATGACTAATTAATAAAAATGACCAAAGTGTCAAGAAGCGGAGCCAAGTGTTAAAACTTTCTTTGGCCTTTTTTGACACTAATCCAGAGAGAGACAAAAACAACCTAGGCCAAAGTCCAGATCACGAGGGAAGGGAGTTGGGACCAAGGCCAAGCCAACTGTTGGGATTAATAAACACTGTCTTTTGTGGAACTCACATGCAAGTAGGTCAGAAGCCGTTTACCTTGGCTCCTCTTTTTCTCCATGCTTTCTGATGGCAGACACCCATTCTCTTTCTCTCATCACACTCCACCCCTAAGACTGACAACTTTAATTCACCTCCCTCTCTACTCCAGATAGCCAATTCACCTTCTCTCCCCACCCTAACTGTCAGCTCTCATCCTTCCCACTCTCCAATGCTGCTGACTTCTGTTCTCCCAAGCATCCTGACTCTTTCTTCCCCAGGCTAGCAAACACCCGATCACTCACATGCGGGCCAACACTTGTTCACCTGTGTTATCCAGACTCTCTAGTTCCTGCCAACCAGCCAGTGACAAGATTCTCATTCACTGCTCCTTTGGTCTCACTGTCTGTTTCCCCACCCCTCCTCCACAAACCACTATCTCCCATAATCCTCCCATTCCCTGTGTTGCAGACACACTCCTGCAGCTCTTGGTCTTGGGCTGAGTAAAGCCGATCAATTTCTGCTGCTATTTTAATCACACACTCTCCTGGTTTTGCTACAAATAGGCTCAGATTCAACAATGAGCAACAAATGCAAGAGAGACACTGCCTCTGAAGGAGCAGATTCCTGCAAAATCTCCCAATTACATTACTATATTTTAAACAATGGCTTGATGGGCCACTCAGGAACTTTTGCAAGCTGCCAATCAGATAAGGCTGATATCAAGGAACAGTAGAAAATTGAAGAATACTAGTCCTTTAAAGACTATTGTTATAATATTACCCATATGAGGCCCACTGATTTCAATTGACAATTGACAGTTCAACAGGACAGAAAAATGACTGTGTAGTACACCACTAGAATAGGAAGTGAAGTTGTGAAAGCTGATGGATGGCAAAGTCTAGACTAGTCCCAGTATAAACAACAAAAAAAAGGTAACTGAACTAGGGCAGAGAAAAGGAATTAACTGGAAAAAGATTAAGACAGCAATTGCCTTTAATGAAGACTGTAAAAAGTACCTTTCTTAGAAAATTTTTTGTACTCAAAATTCACTGATTGAACAATGGACCAGTAATTCATAAGTCACTGTTTACGTTGATAGCTTAGTTTACAAGCACCATGTTGCATAAGAAAACCAAAGTTAGCGTAGCCTTCATTTAAAAGATTATAACCAAAGCAAAAGGAATTAGCAAGTGTATTGCCCACAAAACCTCAAACTACAGTACGAGTCATGAATTTCCAAAAAACAAAAATGCTATTTCAAGTTAATAAAGGACCCATGCTACTGTTGATTAAACTTGACAACTAAACATGTATCAGAGCTCGCATACTGGATGAAAAACAAGCATCAAGGGCAACGTCTGAAGAGAGAATCTCAAATGTGGTTTCAGTCTTTCTTTCCGGAATTAAAATCAAGGAGTTTGTAAGACTACTTCTTTCAATCACGTTCTGTCAAATGAAATCTTGATAGGTGCTGTTATGCACTGTCATGGCATCAGCTATTCTCATGGCCACATTTTAATTTTGCTGATAAAGCAGCCACAGAGTACGGTGGTTAAATACATTTGCAATTTTGCTGGAGGAAGGTGTCTCAGCTTCTGAAACAAAACTCCTACTTCATGGAATTGAACCGATTTTGCCCAACTGATAAGTTTTGGTCTACATTCCTAGTATCACTTTACTAAGCACATTTTATCTGAACTTCATATCAAGGTGAAGATGTGGAATTAGTCTTTATGTTCGGACAAATCAGTTTGAAGATTTTGCAGTGGAGTCATGGAGTATAGAATTGTACAGCATGGAATCATATTCGTCAGCCCAACTCATCCATGCCGACCAGATATCTCAAATTAATTTAGTCCCATTTGCCAGCATCTGGCCCATATCACTCTAAACACTTCCTATTCATATAACCATCAAGATGCATTTTAAATGTTGTAATTGTACCAGCCTCCACTACTTCCTCTGGCAGCTCATTGCATACACACACCACCCACTGCAGCAAAAAGTTGCCCCTTAGATCCCTTTTAAATCTTTCCCCTCCCACCTTAAACCTATGCCCTCTAGTTTTCGGCTATACCACCCGAGGGATAAGATCTTGTCTATTTACCTTATCCATACTCCTCATGGTTTTATAAACCTCTATAAGGGCACCCCTCAACCTCTAACACTCCAGGGAAAATAGCCCCACTCTATTCAGCCTCTCCCTATAATGCAAACTCTCCAAGCCTAACAATATCCTAGTAAATCTTTTCTGAACCTTTTCAAGTTCACAACATTCTTCGTTTAGCAGGGAGACTAGAATTGCATGAATATTCCAAAAGTGGCCTTACCAATGTCCTGTACAGCCACAACACAACCTCTGAACTCCTCTCCTCAATGCACGGACTAATAAAGGCAAGCATACCAAATGCGTTCTTCACTATCCTATCCACCTGCAACTCTACTTTCAAGGAACTATGAACTTGCACTTCAAGGTCTATTTGTTCAACAACTTTCCCCAGGTCCTTACCAATAATTGTACAAGTCCTGCCCTGATTTGCCTTTCCAAAATACAGCACTGCACATTTATCTAAATTAAACTCCATCTGCCACTCCTCAATCCACTGGCCCATTTGATCAAGGTCCCGTTATACTCGGAGGTAACTTTCTTCCAATTTTGATGTCATCTGCAACCTTACCAACCATACCTCTTATGTTCATATCCAAATCATTTATACAAAAATGATAAAAGCAATGGACCCAGCACCGAACCTTGTTGCACCCCACTGGTTATGGCCTCCAGTCTGAAAAGCAACCCTTCACCACCACCACCACCGTGTCTTCTCCCTTCGTGTCAGTTCTGTATCCAAATAGCTGGTTCTCCCTCTATTCGATGTGATCTAACCTTGCTAACCAGCCTACCATGCAAAACTCGGTTGAACGCCTTACTGAAGTCCGTATAGACCATGTCCACTGCTCTGCCCTCAAACCTCGTCGTTACTTCTTCAAAAATCTCAATCAAGTTTGTGAGACATGAGTTCCCACACACAGCCTTGTTGACTATCCCCAATCAATCCCTGCCTTTCCAAATACATGTAAATCCTGTCCCTCAGGAATCCCCCTCAACTTGCCCACCAATGATGTCAGACTCAGTGGTCTATAGCTCCCTGGCTTCTCCTTACCATCTTTCTTTAATAGTGGCAACACATTAGCCAAACTCCAGTCTTCTGGCAACTCACCCATGGCTATCGATGGTACAAATATCTCAGCAAGGGGCTCAGCAATCACTTCCCTAGTTTTCCAGAGAGTTCTAGGGTACACCTGATCAGGTCCCAGGGATTTTTCCACCCTTATGTGTTTTAAGATGTTCAGCACCTCCTCTGTAATATTGACATCTTCCAAGATGTTGCTATTTATTTCCCATGTCATCTTCCATATGCTTTGCCACAGTAAGCACTAATGCAAATACTCATCTAGTATCTCCCCCATCTCCTGCGGTTCCACAAATAGGTGGCCTTGCTGATCTTTAAGGGGCCCTATTCTCTCCCTAGTTACCCTTTTGTCCTTAATATATTTGTAGAATCCCCGTGGATTCTCCTTAACCCTATTTGCCAAAGCTATCTCATGTCCCCTTTTTTCCCCTCCCGATTTCCCTCTTAAGTATACTCCTACTGCCTTTATACTCTTATAGGGATTCACTCCATCTCTGCTGTCTATACCCGACATATGCTTCCTTCTTATTCTTAACCAAAACCTCAATTTCTCTAGACATGCAGCATCCCCTACACCCACCAGCCTTGCCCTTCACCCTAACAGGAACATCTTGTCTCTGGACTCTCGTCTCATTTTTGAAGGCTTCCCATTTTTCGGCCGTCCCCTTACCTGCGAACATCTGTTCTCAGCTACCCCCAAACTTTGAAAGCTCTTGCCTAATATCGTCAAAATTGGCCTCCGTCCAATTTAGAACTTTAACTTTTAGATCCAGTATATCCTTTTCCGTCACTATTTTGAAACTGATGGAATTATAGTCACTGGTCCCAAAGTGCTCCCCCACTGACACCTCAATCATCTGCCCTGCTTTATTTCCCCAAGAGAAGGTCAGGTTTTACACCTTTAGCAGGTACATCCACATACTGCTTAAGAAAATTTCCTTGTACGTACAAATTCCTCTCCATCCAAGCCCTTAACACTACGGCAGTCCCAGTCTGTTTGGAAAATTAAAATCCCCTACCATAACCACCCTGTTATTCTTACAGATAACTGAGATGTCCTTACAAATTTTTCTCGATTTCCCACTGACTATTGGGAGATCTATAGTATAATCCCAATGAGATGATCGTCCCTTTCTTATTTCTCAGTTCCACCCAAATAACTACCCTGGACGTGTTCCCAGGAATATCCTAAGCACAGCCGTAATGTTATTCCTGAGCAAAAACACCACTCCCGCTCCTCTCTTGACCCCCTTTCTATCCTTCCTATAGGATCTCTACCCTGAAACATTAAGCTGCCAGTCCCATCCACCCTTGAGCCATGTCTCTGTAATTGCTATGATATCCCAGTCCCATGTTCATCTGCCTTACCTATTAGGCCTCTTGCATTGAAGTAAGTGTACTTTAATTTATCAGTCCTACCTCGTTCGCTGCTTTGTTCCTGTCTGTCCTGACTATTGGTCTTACTCCTCTTCCCAACCATACCAGTCTCAGAATGATCTGTCATCACCAGCTCCATAGTTCTCCTCTCTCCACGCACCCCACCACTATCCCCCCCACCCCCTTCCCAGGCTCACTAGTTTAAATCCTCCCAAGCAACTCTAGCAAATCTCCCCACCAGTATATTAGCCCCCTCCCAATTCAGGTGCAATCCATCCTCCTTATACAGTTCACTTCTATCCCAGAAGAGATTCCAATGATCCAAAAATGTGAATCCTTCTCCCCTGCACCAGCTCCTCAGCCACACATTCAACTGCTCTATCCTCCTATTCCTACCTTAACTAGCTTATGGCAGGAGTAATCCTGCATTTACTACCCTTGGGGACCTACTTTTTAAAATTCCTGCCTAATTTCCTATATTGTCTCCTCAAGCTCATCCTCCTCTTTTCCTTTGTCATTAATTTCAATGTGTATAATGACATGTAGGTCCCTCTCCCCTCTGAGATTATTTTGCACCCCCTTCTAGATACCCTTGATCCTGGCTCCAGGGAGGCAACACACCATTCTGATGTCTCATTGTTGGCTGCAGAAACATCTGTCTGGGCCTCTGACTAGACAGTCCCCTATTACAATCAACTGCTTGGAACCTGGTGCACCCCTCGTTACATTAGAACCAGTCTCGGTAACAGAAACCTGGCTGTCAGTGTTACATTCCCCCAAGGATCTATCACCCCCTACCTTTTCTAAAACAGTATACTTAAGATGGGGATAGCCACAGGAGACTCCTACACTACCTGCCTCCCTCCTCTATCTTTCCTAGAGGGCACCCATGTACCTGACTGTATCTTCAGTTTACCTCCCTCCCTACACCTACCATCCATCACATCCCCAGCTCCTGTAAATTCCTCATTGCCACTATCTGCCACTCCAACCAATCCAATGCAATCTGATAGTATTCGCAACCAAACATACTTCTTGCAGCCATACAGGAATCTTCCACATCCAACAAGTGCACTTCACTCTACTAAATGGCATCTTTGAACCTTAATCTACAGACCCAGAAAATAGCCCAGTCTTGCTGCTTTAAAAACATTGCTCCAGGCTAGCTTAGTACCTATGTTAATATAATTTTCAATCTAATCAAGTGACAGATTTCAATAAAAACAACTCACTGTTGTAGATTTACAAAAACAAATAAGGTTACACTTTAAAATTAGCCACTTAACTGCTCCCTTGCTGTGAGCTCCAGGATTTTCTCCAAGGACAGCTGTGAATTTTGCTGTTTGTTTTTCTTCGAACAAGCTCCAAAGTCCAGAGATAGTTGAAACTAAACAGCAAAAGCAGCAGCTGTACAGATTCACTGTTGGGTCAAAACAGTAGTGTAGGTCTCTTTCTCAGTTTGAATCACTTCCCATGTGGTCACTGCCTTTGTCTCCCTTCCTCATTTTTAAAGTGCCATTGTTTTGAACTTTCCCACCACCTTCTCCAAAGCTTACAAATCAGTAGTTACTGCTCTTAGAATTCAAGGAAATCAGCTCCAAAACTGAAAATACCTCAAAAAAAAAAAAAAAAAAAAAAAAAAAAAAAAAATGGGGAACAGCACTTACAGCCACAGTTTTTTCCGGTCCTCCATCTTGGATTACCCAGAATCTGATGTGTAGTTGCCCAATAACAGCAGAGACTCCTTTACTAGATTGATATCTTCATATGACAACCCACTCACCAAGTTAAGAACAGGCCAGGCTTTTTTCTACTGGAGTTTAGAAAAATGAGGGGTGACTTGAATTAACTGATAAAATCCTGAATGTTGCCAAGGTGGACATGGAAAGGATATTTCCCCTTATGGGTCAGTCCATAACCAGGGGGTAGTGTTTTAAAATTAGGGTCTCCTTCTCAAGACAGGGTTGAATTGTTTTTTGTACCCCCTCAGAGGTTGAGACACTTTAGGAGTACTCTGTCTCAGAAGGTAGAGGTTATTGAATATTTTTCAGATAGAGGTGGATTGAGCCCCTCACCTACTAAGAATCTAAATCTCATTAAGAATAAATGGGAACGTGGAATGCAAAACATGAACAGATCAACTACGATCATAGAGAATGGTGGAGGAAGCCAGCGAGATCAAATGGTCTCCTTATACTCCTATTTTATGTTTTATATTTGTAATTTTGAAATCAATATTGTAAACAGGTGTTTTGAATGATAATCAATGGTCTATATCTACATCAAACTACAGCTGGTGTTAACCAGTATCCAAAATCAACTGAAACCCACATGATGAGCTCAAGCACCAGCATTTAGAGGTTGAAGGTTAATGACAGCCACCATATTTCCATAGAGGTGATGAGTGATATTAACAAGTCCAAAGAACTCTGGATGTCAAGGGATGTACGCGATTAGATAAAACAAAGTTTATGGCAGATACTGAGGGTACAAAACAGTGGATTCCCTAGAGGGGCTTAGAAATGCAAGGGGTTACTTAAAAAAATAAACTTGGAGAGCAAACAGAGGACATGAAAATATCCAAAGGCGATTTATAGGTATTCTTGGAGCAAGAGAATAACCAGGGAAAGAGTAGGCAGGGGTCATTAGGGACCAATGTGACAATCCATGTGTGGTGCAGAAAGACATAGCAGAGGTTTTCATTGAGTACTTTGCATGTATATTCACTACAGAGAAGGACACTGTTGGTATAGAAATCAGGGAGGATGATCATGATATACTTGAAGAAAATTAGCAATTATGAGGTGGTGATGGTACTGACAGGCTTGAAAATAAATAGATCTTCAAGCCAGATGAGATGTATCTCAGGCTGCTATGAGGCAGGGTGGAGATGGCAGGAACTCTGACAGTAATTTTCAAATCCTCTCAATACAGAGGAATGCCAGAGGACAGCTAATCTGGTACCATTATTCAAGGGTGGTATGGATAAACCAAGAAACTGCAGGTCAGTGAGTCTAACATGAGTGGTATTGAAACCGTTGGAAAAATACAAATTTAATCTCCGTGTGGAGAGGTGTGGATGAAGCAAGGAAAGTCACTGTGGCTTTATCAAGGGAGATCATGTCTAACAACAGTAAATTTTTCAAGGATGCGACCAGGTGTGTAGATGAGGGTAGTTTAGTTGACGTAGTCTTCATGGACTTCAGTAAGCCTTTTAACAACATTGCCAATGGCAGACTGGTTAAGAAGCTGAGAGTGCATGGGATCATACGGCAAACTGGATCAAAACTTGGCTCTGACAGGAAAGGTGTTTTAGTGATTGAAAACCTGTGTCCAGTGGCATACCAGTGTTCAGGACTGAGTCCCTGGCAGTTTTTAGTATGCATTAATACAAACGTTGGAACAGGAGTAGGCCATTTAGCCCCTTGATCCTGCTCTACCACTCAACAAGATCATGGCTGGTCTGTGGCCCAATTCCATATATCCGCCTTTGACCCGTATACCTTAAAAAAATTTGTTGAGCAAAGGTATCATCTCAGATTTAAAATTAACAACTGATATGCATCCACTGCTGTTTGTGAAAAAGAGTTTTACACTACCTGCCATATCTAGGCATAAATGTGTCAGGTATAATTAGTAAGATCACAGACAACATGAAAATTGGTGGTGTGGTAAATAGCGAGGACAAAAGGAGGACTGCAGCATGATACAGGTGGACTGGTCAGATGGGGTGAACATGGGAAAGGGAATTTCATCATAAAAATATGACAGTAGTGTATTTTGAGAAGACTAACAAGGCAAAGGAGTACACATTGATTGGTAGAAAATACAGAGGACCAGAGGGACCTTGGTATCCATGTTCATATTCATATGCACAATGAAGGCAGGACAAGTAGATAAAATGGTTGAGGAGGAATTTGGGAGACTCACCTTTATTAGTCAAAGCATTGAATACAAGAGCAAGCAATTTATGATGGAGCTGTATACAAGAGTAGTTAGGCCACAGCTGGAGGTCCAGTGTATGACTCTAGCTGCCACACAATAAGGCTGCGACTGTACTATAGAAGGTGCAGAAGAGATGCACCAGGATGTTTGAGCTGGAAATGTTTATCTATGATGAGAGGCTAGATAGGCAGGGTTGTTTTCCTTAGAGCAGAGAAGGCTGAAAGCAGATCTGATTGAAGTGTACTGAGGGGCATAAATTGGGAGAAACTTTTCCCCTTAGTACAGTGTTCAAGAGCCAGGTAGCATAGTTTTAAGTTAAGGAGCAGATTGAACCCTTTTTTTCTCCCCACCCAGAGGTTAGTGGGTATCTGGAGCTCACTGCCAAAACCAAAATAAAAAGTGGTATAGACAGGGATCCTCAAGATATTTTACTGTTTAGATGGAGGTTGGTCAGCCGAGTTAACTGTTGGTTTGCAACATAATGTGGGTTCAATTCCCACACCAGCCGAATTCACCATGAAGCTCTGACTTCTTAATTTTGCCCCCTACCTGAGGCATGCTAACCTTTGGATTAAACCCACCACCAGCTGTCTCTCTAATGAGAGCAGCCCTATGGTACTCTGGAACGATGGTAACTTTATCTTTATTTAGATGATTACTTGAAACATCATAGCATACAAGGCTACAAGCCAAGATGTTGGAAAACGGGATTAGAACAGATAGATGCTTGATGACCAGCACAGACATGATTGGTGTCAAGACCTTTTGCCATACTGTAAAAACTCAAACTCCTAGGTGCCTGAAGTTCCACTTGGTATAGCAGAACTGTGAATAAAAAAAGTGAAATGACTAACGTAAATTTTGGAATATGTCAGCCTCATCCCTTGCATTTAGTGCCTCACTGCAGAATTGTTGGCCTTCAACTCTAGAGAAGGCACCATGTCTTAAGGAAGGATAAATTGGTTTTGGAAGGAGCACAGCACAGATTCACAAATGCAAAAAACACTTGCCCACCATTGTATTGTGACAATCAGCTGCCTCTGCAGCATTCCCCCCTTCCATCAGACTACCTGACAAAACTTTAATGTTCTACCTTCTGCTAGTCCCAAGTTGCTTTTCTTAGTTTAGGGGAGATAGAAGAGGAACTGTCTTGGAGCTCATTTAGTTCCCTCAATTTTATTCCCACTGAACAGGTGACCTAATTGCCTCTCACTCCACTTCGGTTTCTTTCTCAACCACAAATATAAAAATGGCTTTTATCAAAATCACAATTAACTTACTGAGACTACAAACAGAGAAAGAGAGCGTGTGCAGTGTGCATGTAATCTGTTTCCATTCATTTCTAAATCAGAAGTACTCCAATGTCTCTATTTCCTCAGAAGGCTAAGGAAATGCAGCACATCGACAAGGAGTTAATTTTTATAAATGCACCATAGAAAACATCCTATCCAGATGCATCACAGCTTGGTATGGCACCTGCTCTGTCCAAGACCCCAAAAAATTACAGAAACTTATGAACGGAGCCCAGTTCATCACAAAAACCAGACTTCCTTCCACTGAGTCAGTCTACACGGAACGCAGTCAACATAATCAAAGACCTCTCTCATCCCAGTTATACTCTCCTCCACCCTCTTCTATTAGGCAGAAGATACCAAAGTTTGAAAACATGTAGCAATACATTTAAGAACAGCTTCTTCCCTGCTGTTATTGGACTTATTAACAGACCTCTCATATTAGAATTAATCTTTCTCTGCACCTTCTCTGTAGCTGTAGCACTTTCTCTATATTCTGCATTCTGTTCTATTAGCTTGATGTGCTTAGACAAGGTATGATTTGTCTGGTTAGCACGCAATTTTTTCACTGTATCTCGGTACGTGACAATAATAAATCAAAATCAAATGTGCAGTTGGTTTATTTCCTGTTCCTACACTGTCATCTCTGGCTTCTCCCATGCTGTCCTTTGGTGACATAATTTGAAGGCATTGCATTACTTTTTACACAAACACTAACGCCATGCAACTTGATCTTCCTCAACCACTCCATTGCTACCGAATTATCAGACTGCTGACCCAACATTGAGTAGTATATCAGCAGATATTTCATCCAACTAAAAATTTGCAGGATAAAAGCCACTGCTTTTCGTCCCCGTTCCAAATTTTGTTCTCCAATCAACTCCATTTCTCTCTGTAGCAAAAGTCTGAGCTTAAACCAGTTTATTTGCAACTTTGGTACCACATTTGATCCAGAGATGAGTTTCTGACCTCAATTTAATGTCATGTCCGAGACTACGCATTTCCATTTCTGTAACATCACTAGACTTGGCCCCAGTATCAGCTCATCTTCTGCTGAAATCCTCATTCATGCCTTTATTACCTCTAGACTTGATTATTCTAATGTATTGTTAGCCAGTTTCTACCCTCCCTAAATGTGAGGTCATCCAAAACTCTGCCGCCCATGTCTAAACTTGCAGCATTTCTTTTACCCCTATTACCCCTCTGCTTACTGAGCTACAATAGCTCCCATCATATGACATCCTAATTTTAAATTTCTCGTTTCTTGTTTGAAAATACCTTCCTGATCTCAGCCTCCGTATTTCTCTTACCTCCAGCAATCCCTCAACCTTCCCAAATGTCTGCATTCACCTAATTCTGGCATGTTATGCATTACCAATTATAACTGCTCCACTATTGACTGCCCTGCCTTCAGTTGCCCCCAGCTCTGAAATTCCCTCCTTATATCCCCTACCTTGGTTTCTTGTTTTAAGTCACTTAAGATCTACCCCTGACCGAACTTCTGGAGATCTGCCCTATTGCATCATTTTATGGTGTGATGTCACATCTTTTCATGAGTCTACGAAGCACCTTGAGTAATACAATATAAATACAATTTATTTTTGTAAAATGAAAGCTGATTATCAAAGGTTAAATTACAAAGAGATTAGGCAAACTAGAGTTGGACTCCTAGGAATTTAGATGGTTAAAGAGTGATTTGATTGAAACTTATAATAAAGGCAGAACAGATATGTGAGAAAGGTGAGAAAGATAACAAGGTGTAGAGCTGGATGAACACAGCAGGCCAAGCAGCATTAGAGGAGCAGGAAGGCTGACGTTTTGGGCTTACTTCTACTGGTTCAGAGGAGAAATTAAACAACAGCTATGTCTGTCTGTTCAGGAAATAAATACCAACTTTTCCATTATTACGTTAATTGTGCAAGTTCCTTTAAAGACATAACTCCCATAATGTTCAAACTTTCACGACTTTTGGGTTACCACCACTTTACCCAAATAATGTCCTGAAAAAAAAGTTCCACAATACTTTCATAGGTTGAGAGTTCTTTCAGTCACAGTCCGGAGAAACATCCTTGCACCATAATTACCTATTTCCATTATCTACCCCCATCTTGTCCATATATTCCCTTATTTTTTCTCATGCATGTACCATGTCTCCTTTTAGACAAACTAATGCTATTCTACTCACTCAAAATGATCAACACAATATAAAGAAATTGCTTAGTAATTGATTTGATCATCTAATAACCATATTACATATAAATGGAAACACAACCTCTGCAATCATCTAGTCAAATCCCTTCGTAATTTTAGAGGCCAGAAGATCTCTTCTCTTTTCAAGCGATAAAAGACTCACAGAAATAAGTCATTATGAAAGTGTTTTAAGACAGCGGAGAATGAAATTGCATACATGTACAAAATAGAATGAAGATGTTCTAACTGCCATGCAGTATATATTGTGCATATACACATCAGTTAATCGTTTGACCAAAAACAAAGGCATACCTTGAACTTTCGGGCACTCTGCAGTTAGTACACCCACAGCAATATCATCCCGTCTGGATAGCCATGTGACAAATTCACTACAGCTGTTGACAGAGATTTGCTCAGCAAGTATGCTTTCCTCTTTTGAAGTAGTTATGCAATCAGGATTTAAAATTTTGTGGGTGTTCTGCTCACACTCTACTTGTTCCTTCTTGACTTCACAGTGTAAAGTTTTTCTCGCTGCCCGTATTGAGCAAGTTGGGTCTTCAAAATTTTTGCAAACTACAATTGTTTCTGGAGAAATATCTGCATTTTGATTGCAGATTTTTCTGTTTCTATTCAAGTGCTGATTTACATCCATTTGATACTGCTCTTCACTTTGATTTTCCACAATTAGATTATGTGGACTTTCAATGTTTTCTTGTATTTTGTTTGCCACAAAGGTCCTTTGGCAATCTATTCCTTTTATATAATCTTGTGGCATGACAGATGTTTTACTGTTCCCTTTTGTGCAAGGCAAACGTTCAGCTATTGTATACTGTTCATCATCTTTCTCCTCTTTAATTAGGTTAGAGAAATTTTGTTTAAATTTCTTTCCTTTCTTAGGCACCACAGCCATGTCAGTTTTGCGTTTTTTTTCTATGTTTTCTCTTAAGGCATTACAAGTCTTGTTGGCTTCTTCCATATTATCCAGACATTCACCGACCATTTCAGGACGATTTTTAAATTTCTCTCGTTTGGATGCTTTTTTGTCCTTTTTAGGTACTGCAACTATCTTCTGGTTATCATTATTATTTGTATTGCTAACTTTTAAGTTACCTAAACACTCAGCCACTTCCACTTCGTTTCGCTCTTTGCCATCATGCCATATCACTGAATTTGTTGAACGTTCTTTAATGGTCTGGTGTTGGTTATGCACAAGTGTCCTTTGGTTAACCTTGCTTTTATGACCAACATTTTTTTCTGAAGTATTACAGTTCTTGCAACCCTCCTCCAAACTATCTACAGATTCCTCTGTTACCATTACACTCAGTTTTGTAAGTTTCTCCTGTACAATTGGTTTAAGTGAAATACTTTCAACACCGTTGTGCTTTTCTGTGACCACAAATGTCCTTCGGTCAGCCTTACCTTTAGTGCCAGTATTTTCTCGTGTAGCATGGCAACTCCTGCAGCCCTCTTCCAAACTATCTGAATATTTATTTGTTACCAGTACACTCTGTTTTGTAAGTTTCTCCTGTACAATTGGTTTAAGTGAAATATCTTTAATGCCTTTGTGCTTTTCTGTGACCACAAATGTCCTTCGGTCAGCCTTTCCTTTAGTGCCAGTATTCTCTTCCGCAGCATGACAATTTGGAAGAGAGCTGCCATTGTGCTTTTCTGTGACCACAAATGTCCTTCGGTCAGTCTTGCCTTTAGGGCCAGTATTCTTTTCTGCAGCATGAATGTTTGGAAGAGGGCTGCAGGAACTATCTGAATATTCTTTTGTTACCACTACACTCTGCTTTCTAAATTTTTTTTGTACAATTGGTTTAGGGGAATTATCTTCAATGTTGTTGTGCCCTTCTGTCACCACAAATGTCCTTCGGCTAGTGCTCTTGTTATTTAAATTCCGGTAATCTTCTAATCCTATATGTTTAGCTATTTCCACTTCGTCCTCTACCATTTGCTGTATAACTGGATTAGATGTACTTTCTTCAACATTGTTATACTTCTTTGACACAGTAAATGTTCCTCGTCCAATCTTTCCTTTTACATTACGAAGCTGTACCTGCAAAATATCTGAAATTCCTTTGCTCTCTTCCTCATTATTTAGACAATCATTCCTCTCTGGTTTATTGTAAATTTCAATAGCCCTTGATGCAAATAAATTACATGAGCTTTCCTTAATGCCGTCATGAATTCTAAATGTCTTTTCCTCAAATGTTTCTTTCATATTGTTTATGTTATTTTTTGAAGCACTTTCAACTTGGCTACCCTCCTTCTGAGGATTTGGGTGAATGTCCTCTTTATGCACTAGCCAATTATTCAGTCCACTGCTTGGAATGCTAACATTGGGCTCCTCGTTATTATTCATAAAAGTTTGGTCAAAGACAGAAAATTCATCAGAACATTTTCTTTGTCTCTTTTCAAACAGATGAGAATCAATATTGCAATTCCTTTGAACGCCGTTGGAATATTTTCCCTTTGTCTGTTTTACTTTTCGCAGGGTTGCCACGTTCTTTGAGGTTGTTTCAACTTCCTTATTATCTCTTTCAGTTTCTTTCATTTTGCCCTTTGTCGATTTTGTTCCAACAGTAACAATTTCTACTGCTTCACTTGTAGTTAGATCCATCTCTGCATCAAAGACAGTCACTTCAGGTTTCCGTTGCTCAACTGACTGTTCTTCAGTGATCAGACCTGTGCCGCACTTCTGTGGATCAGAAGGATGTGAGGTGTGTAGCACTGGAGAAATTTCAACGTGCGGTCTACCCAAACTTATTCTGTTAAAATCAGGGGTATCACTGATTTTAGAATTTCTTGAACAAGATTCTCTTGCCAAGGAAGTACGTTTTTTCTCCAGTAATTCCAGAGATATTTTAGAACTTCGGGAACATGAATCTTTCTTTCTTAAGGTAACATTCTGACATGCAATTATGGTTTCATTCTGCTGAGTTTCAGGCATTTGTTCAGTAAATGATGTTTGTGGAACATTAAAGCTATTCGGTGAAGATATTTCAGAATTCTGACGAAGCCAGGCATGGTTTGAAACGCTATCTAAAATACATAAAAAAAACAAGTTTTTTATTGAAAAGAACATTTTCTACTAAACTCTATAGTGATGCAGAGCAAAACTAAAGGATGATATTTCATGCCATACCCTTGGAGGCAAGGAAAGCATTTAATCAGGGAGAATGGTGGTGGGTGGTCTCTGATTCGCAACCTGCCCCTAATGTCACGATACCGTGTAAAACCCACCTATGGCTTGTAAATTGCCAGACTGGCTCATAACTTGGCATGGGTCTTACGCCAGCTCTGTATCTTTTTCTTGGGGAGGGGGTGGGATTTGCCCTTCTGCCTCCCTAAAATTCTCCACTAACACTCCAAATGAATTAATTCAAACAGCCTGGAAAAATGAAAATTCATAAGTTAACTCGCTCATTATTTCCTAATCAAACTGAACTTGCAACATTGTTGATAAACCAAAATAGCCTGAAGCTGTAAATTGTGGCATCAGCCATGTTTTGGTTGATTCACAAATGTTGTGGACTTAAGTTCCACTTTCAACATTGGAGCGCAAACAAAATTCTACACCTACATCCAGTGAGGTTGCTGAGAAATACTGACTGTTGAATGAGATTTTAAATCTAGGACCTGCCTGGCCCCTCAGTGCAATGATATCTTGTTCATTTCCCGATTTCAAAAAGAACAGCGACTTAATTTTCTGCAGGGTCCCGACCTGAAACGTCAACTTTGCTGTTCCTCTGATGCTGCCTGGCCTGCTGTACTTCTCCAGCTCCACACTTATCTGACTTCAGCATCTGCAGTTCTTACTATCTGAGTGGCTTCATACCTTGTGTCAAGGCCGATATTTATCTCATAAATCAACATCATTGAAATCAGATTATTTCTTCATCATCATCACATTGGTGCTTGTGGGAGCTTGCAAATTAGCTGCTGCATTTCCTACATTAGAATAACGTGGTTGGTTGGCTTGCCGAGCTGGTTCATTGTTCTGTAGACGTTTCATTATTCTGCTGGGTAACATCATCACTGCAGCCTCCGATGAAGCACTGTTGTGTTTTCCCACCTGTTATTTGAACTCTAGTGTCCATCAGGCTGGATTACCTCACTTCCAGTTTTCCTTCGCAGTGCAGTGTATATGGGGTCGAGCTGTGTTTTTTGATGGCCTTCTTAGTGGAGTACCAGGTTTCTAGGAATTCCCCTGCTTGTCCCAGGATCCTGATGATGTCCCAGTCAAACCGGTGATTCTCCTTATCCGTGTGGATAGAGATGAGACAGCATTGGTCATGTCTTTTTGTTGCCAATTTCGTGTACCCTTGTGGTTAATTTCCTTCCTGTTTGTCCAATGTAGTGTTTGTCACAGACTCTGCAGGGAATCTTGTATATGACATTGGTCCTGTCCATAGTGGGTAGTGGGTCTTTGGTTTGGGTGAGCAGGTGTCGAAGGGTTGATGTGGGTTTGTCTGCTACTCTGATGCCCAGTGGTCAGTAGGAGACTTGTGATCAGTTCAGATGCATTCCTGATGTAAGGTAGCCTGATGAATGTGTTGGGGCATGTAGTATCTTCCTGGTGTCGTTCGTGTGATAGGCATCTTCTGACCCAGTTTTCAGGTATCCATTGTCTTTGAATACCTGGAAGAGGTGGTACTCTTCTTAACGTAGCTCTGTGCTGCTGCAATGTGCTGTTGCCCATCCTCCATATGGATAAGAACCACCAATTTGATTGGGACAACACCTGGATCCTGGGACAAGCAAAGCAGAGACAAGCACGGGAATTCCTAGACGGACACCAGAGTTCAAATAACAGGAAGGAAAACGCAACAGCGCTTCATCGGAGGCTGCACTGATGATGTTACCCAGCAGGGTAACGAAACGTCTGCGGAACAATGAACCAGCTCAGCGAGCCAACCAACCACAACATCCACAACCCGAGCTACAAATCTACTCTAAAACCATAGAATAATGACATCAAAAGTAGTTCGTCAGCTATAAAGTGTTTTGGGATGTTCAGAGGTCTTAGGTTTTCGCATTGTATATAATATACAGTGTTCCTCCAGGAGATGACTAGGCCAAAACGTATGCTCATCCCTACATGGTCTTTGAGACAGTCATGGGGTGATGCCTTCGTTAATTTCCAGAGTCCTCGTAGGGACACCAATATTGCAGAAAGGAAGTTCCAAGATTTTGACCCAGTAACAATAAAAGAACAACACAGTTCCAAGCCAGGTTAATGTGGCTTGGAGGGGAATTTGCAAGTGATGACATTCCTATCTAACCTGCCCTTATCTTTCTAGGTGCATAGGGTTGCATGTTTGGAAAGTGCAACTGAAGAAGCTGGGGCAATTTGCTGCTGTGCATCTTGTAAATGGTACATACTGCTGCCCACTATGTGTTGGTGGCGAAGGTTGAAAAATGGTTGATGGGATATTCACAATAACATTGAACTTCTTGAGTGTGCTTGGAGTTGCGCCCATCCAGGTAAGTAGAGAGTATTTCATCCCATACCTTATGGTGAGCAGGCACAGAGGAAACAGGAGGCGAGTTAGTCACCACACAATTCCTAACCTCAAACACAATCTTAAATGGCCAATCCAGTTCAATTTCTGGTCGATATTAAGCTGCAAGATTTTAATAGTGGGGGCTTCAGAGATAGTGATTCCACTGAATATCAACTGGAAATGGTTAGATTATCTCTTGTTAGAGATGATCAATGCCTGTCACTTGTGTTAATTATCACTTTTCAGTCTAAGCCTGGATGTGGTCTAGGTATTGCTGGATGTGGACATGTGCTTCAGTATCCAAGGCATGACGAACATTGCTAAACGGTATGTGCAGTGCACATCTCCACTTCTGATCTTATGGTAGAGGGTAAGTCATCATTAAAGCAGCTGGAGATGATTGGACCTGGGACACTATTCTGAGGAACTCCTGCACTAACATCCCAGAGATTACTGACCTTACCACATCCATTTCTTTTGTGCTATATATGGCCACAAGTTAGTGGAAAGATTCTCCCCTGCCACCCACCACCAGACTCCTATTGACTCTAGTTTCACTCGGGTCCAAGGTGTAACTTGGTCAAAATGCTGCGTTGATGTGAGGAACAGTCAACTTCACCTCATCTCTGGATATGGCTCCAACTAGTAATCAGTTCCACCCTTGCTACCCAGATTCCCATCCTTCCAGTTTTGCTGGGGTCCTTGCTACCACAGGGTCAAATCTGAATTGATGTTAAGTTCAGTCATTTTCACCTCATCACTATGTAAAGCTCTTTTGCCCGTATTTGAATCATGGTGGTCATGCAGTAAGCAATTAAATGGCCCTGGCTTAAAAAGACTATCAGTGAGCAGGTTACTGCTGAGCAAGTGCCACTTAATAGCACTGTTATGGACCCCTTTTTGTTACTTTGCCATGATGGAGAGTAAACTGATAGGGTCGAATTGGATTGCCCTTAGTTTTACGGACAGGGCATATACGATCAGTTTGCTACATTGTCAGATAGATACTAGTGTTTTCATTGTGCTAGAGCAGCAAAGTCAAGAACGCTGTTAGTTCTAGAATAATTTTGAAGGAGCTTTGTCAGGGTCCATAGCCTTTGCTGTGTCCGGTGCCTTCAGCCTTTTGAGGAGTGGAGAGAATCAAATTGGTTGATGATTGGCATCTGTAATACTGGGGGATTTCAGGAGGAAGCTGAGACGGGTCATCCACTCAGCATTTCTGGCAGAGATAGTTTAAAAATCTTCAGGCTCCACTTTTTTTAACACGTGCTGGGGTCTGTCAATGATTAAGGATGGAGATATTTGTACAGAATCATCCTCCTGTCAGTTGTTTAATTGCCCACTACTGCTCATGACTGTGTGGTAGATCTGCAGACATCAGAACTAATCAGTTGGTTCTGGGACTGCTTAATCATGTCAAATTGCATGCTGTTTCCATGGTTTTGGGAGAGCCTTGCCTTACAACCTTACCAAGTTGACATGACATTTCCCGATATGCTCTCCTGCGCTCTTCATTGAAGCAAGGTTCATCCCCCGGCTCAATGGTAATAAAAGAATGCAGAGACATGCTCCAAGTGAGGTACAGCTTGCAGTCAGATTTAATTCTGCAGCTGATAGCTTCATAGATGCCCAGTTTTAAATTGCTAGATCTATTTGAAATCTATTCTGTTTAGCACAATGATAGTGTCATGCACACAACACAGGGAATTGTCAATATGAAAATGAGACTTTGTCATCACAATGCCACGTACAGTGATTACTCCTACCTATACTGTCATGGACAGATGCAACTGTGGCAGATAGTTTAGGGAGGATGAGATCAAGTTGGTTTTCCCTCTTGCTGGTTCTCTCACCATCACCAGCTGCCCCCTTTAGGATTCAGCCAGCGCTACCAAGCCATACTTGGTGACAGACATTGAAGTTTCCCACCAATACATTCTATGCCTTTGCTGCCTTCAGTACTTCCTCTAAGTAGTGGTCAACATGGAGGAGTACCGATCGATCAGTTGACAAATGGTAATCAGCAAGAGGGTTTCTCGCCCATGTTTGACTTGATGCCATGAGACATCATGGAACCTAGAGCTACTGCTGAGGCTTCCCAGAGCAACCTCCTAGTATTATAGCACAGTGGTGTCACATTTGATGCATTGGGCCTGCTTGTAGACCAGTACATACATACATACATGCATACAAACAAACTAATCCTCTAGACACTTGGATAAGGAATAATTCCTCGAGTATGACAAAGTCAGGCTATACCTGACAAGTCTGTGGGCAAGTTCTCCCTAATTCTGGCACAAGCCCCTGGATGTTAGTGAGGAGGGCTTGCAGAGTCAGTCGGGCTGGGTTTGCCTTTACCATTTCCAATGCTTTCTTAAGTTGATGCCAGATGGTTTACCTGGTTTAATTTCTTTCCCTAAACATAGCGGTTTTGATATAACAGAGTGACTTGCTAGGCTTTAACAGACAGCAATTCGAAGTCAACCACAAAATATTATAAAAGTGCTAACTAAATGCAACTTGTAATTCACCTGCACTTTTTTTGCACCATCTAATTTTGTCCATTTAATTTCCTAGAACTATATTGGCTTACAGAACAATTACTAAAGTTGTTGCTTGGTATTATGTTGTTTAGAAGTACACAGACAATGAGTATAATAAGCGATTGTCAAGAGGTAGGAGCATTTAGATAATGGAGATCTTTTTTCTTAACTGTACTTGCCTTGACTATGTTGCCCAAATTCAATTTGCTCTCTGACATTTGGTTCATTGATAGAAACATTTTCATGGAAATTCACAGTAAAAGCTTGACGTGTTGGTTCACTAGCTGAAGATATTGAATCCTCTACTGGAATTGCTACAGCTTGTTTCAGGGGATCAATTTTGTCATCCCGGCTGGCATTAGTTTTGTATCTTCCTTCAATTCCAAATTTATGCAGAACCTCAGATGGTAACTTAGCATTTCTGTAATGAAAACAGGCATTCAGGAGGTCAATTTGTTTATTAGTGCATGTTTTATTTTTGCATGTTTTTCACTGTACATCCCAAGAACCAACATGGTTCTTACCAATCAACTTAATAGCTTTACACTATAATTTGACTTATAGTCAGAGCACGGAAACAGACCATTCAGTCCAACTTGTCCATGTCGACCAAGTTTCCCAAACTAAACCAGTCCCACTTGCCTGTGTTTGGCCAGCATCCCTCTAAACTTTTCCTATTCATGTATCCAAATAAATTTTTGTTCACATCAAAATCTAGACACAACTGACCACAGCAACTTCAGGGATATGCTTATCTTGGCTTGGGGCTTCACTGAGAAAATCTGGGCTTCCACATTGAACCTACTCAAGTCACTAGCTAAAACTTGGAAACAATTTGTACGCTTGTCTGCCAAGCTAAGAGATGGTGTGGAACGAGAGATAAAGAAATAATGCAAATCAAAGAAACAATTGCAACTTATCTCACAGGAAGCAAACTGCACTTCAGAATTCCTGTACAGTAGGAATTTTTTTTTTGAACTTGTATACTTATTAAAATTTATTAATTTGACACTACTGTAATTGAACCTCATAAGCTAACTGCAGCCCTGAATTTTGGAATACACTTCTTTAAGCTTTAAATAAATGCAATTGGCAGATCATTTTAAAGCATAAAACTTTGTTGATTACTTACAAGTTGCAGTTGGAATCTTCACTCACACGGTTACTTCTTTGGAATAACATACCATTCCACTGATGTTCCTGAAACAACATGGAAAACAGTAAATGCCTCAACGGGAAGGATACAAGCAGATATAGCAAATGGTTTGCCTAATTTTCATTACTTTAACCAAAATGATACATAAAAAGTGATTTGGAAATCTATAATAATAAATAGGTAACTATCAGTACACCATTTTTTATGGGAGTGATGGAGATAGGAAGGAGGACAACATGAAGAACTGAACGCCCCATCACAAAGCACAGCAGTAAAGGCTAAGCTCACGATCTTTGTGCATTTCATCTTAAGTGAAGGTCACACAAATACACCAGATTGGGGCACAATTAACCCTGCAGATGACTGCAAAAGAAAAAAAGACGACAATACGGACAACCTTGCATCACGGTACATAACTGACAAATGAACCTCAATTCAAACATGGGTGAGATGCTGCATTTGGTAGAATGGTAATGTGATGCTATGCTATATTCCTTGCAAAATAAATCAGGGTAGCAACAGATTCAGGGATAGACGTTCATAAAATCAAATTGATCCCAGTTTTTAAAAAAAAAAAGTATTTTTTTGAGGAAAAGAACTGAAAAGGATGATAAATTTGTACAGAATACTGATTACATAGTGTGTACAATTCTGTTCCCCATATTACAACAGGGATATTGAGAAGCTAGAGGCAGTGCAAGAAAAACACGTTTACCAAAAAAGAAAGCTTGTACTGGTCAGGAAGGACTAAACACAATATAGCATTTTTATCCATGAAAGTTTCAAGAGCTGACCCAAGGCCTTTAAGATTATAAAATATTTTCATAAAGGCAGATGTGAAGATGTTTCCATTTCGAGGAAAAAGAAAGACTAGAAGTATTTATGGGAAAGCCCGATAAACATATTGGGAAGAAAAACTTGTGCTGATAGGCAAGATGAAGAAGATGGAAAAACCTTTGAATGGAGCACATAAAATAACTTGGATCAGCTAAACCAAAATGACCTACTTCTGCACTGCAGTCATTCTTCTATTTGCCTTAATAAGCAATTGATGCGATTGCCTAAAAACTTATGCTCATGTACCAGGACATCTAGATCCCTATTACTGTAGAGTTATGCAGACTTTCTCCAATAAAATAATATATTGCTTTATTTTTCTTGTCAAACATGAGACTCAAATCGACCAGATTTTTGTCCACTCTCTTTATCCAAATCCTTTTACACTGTGTCCACTTGCACCAAGCATAATTAGACCAGTTGGATTGCATGTAGTAGTTCACAAGAGCAATACATCACCACCTTCTCAAGGGCAATTACAGTTTAGCAGCAAACGCTAGCCTTATCAGTGATGTCAAAATCCCATGAAAGAATTTAAAAAAAATCTTACTTTCAAGTACCTATCCAATTCTCAAAGTTTCTATCACATTTGTTTCCATTGCAGTTTGAGGTAGTTTATTCCAGATCATAACTCATTGGATAGATGTTTTTCCTCCTTTGCTCTGTTTTTCTTTGTCAATTATCTTAACTTTATTTAACTGTGTTAAATGATAACAGGCCATTATTTCATCGTTGTAATATTTTAGATTCTAGTTAAAAATACTTCAGCTTTGTATAAGTTGTTTGATGCAGTGCCTAGATTCTATTAAACCCTACAGTTTTAATTCAATATGAAATGTTCATAAAGAAACTGAATAAAGCCAAGTCCTTACATCACATTCACAGGTGCTGATGGCAGTTGACAGGTAATCAGTAGCATCAGAGAAGCAGCTTTTTATCTTCATCAAAAATTCTTCTAAGGTTGAAAGTTTTGCATTCTGTTTCTCAAAAGATACAAATTCAAATATTATATCAAAGGTATTCAAGGATCTATTAAACCCACATTCAAATGTTAGATGTTGGCTTAACCTTTCATTCCCTAAAGCTTATCCCTTTGGGTCTGGGACCAGGTCCAGGTCCCGGTCTCACCCCCAAATTCTAGTGGATCCACCCATATCTTAAGGTTTTGATGCAGAAGACACTGCTGATGGGCTTAGAATCGAGAAGCAACATTGTAACTCCAACTTGTGAGAAGCCATATTGAACTACAATATCATTGAAACGGGAGCAGGGATCCCAAAAATGCTCAGTTACAATGCCACATTAAAGGCAGTTGACAATCAAAAAGAATTGAGGATTTGTCCTTTTTACCTGCGTAGTCAACCTTTGCTGAAGCATAACTATGTCATAATTTTGAGTGCATATTTCTTTTTGAAGAATTACTTTTTCCTGTTCAGACAATCTATACTTTTTCTTCTCTTCAGCAAGAGCTAATGCCAAAGCTTTATTGTTATTTTTAAGTGAAATCTTCATCATTGAGGAGTTGTCTGAAACAAAAAATGATTGCAATGGATCAAGTTCAAAATGCAACGTAGAAATTATGATCTTTCTTTTAGCATCTTCAGAAACAGCTGTTGAACCACTGCTGGCAGTAAGGCAACGTGATGAATTTAGACTGAGTGACTGTTGTGAACATTGCAGAAATGACTTGAAATGGGCTGTTAATTTCAAGAAACAAAACAGAATCAAGGAGAAACAAAACATCTAATCTATTTTAAAAATAAACATCTTCATAGAGTTTATGTCTTTTAGAAGATTCAAGTCGAAGTTTGTTTTAACTTGACTTCCCATAGTTTGCTGAAACTAGAAACAAACAGTCACAGAAGAACGGCCAACCAGAAATAGTGGGTCGCACAAGGCGTACAAAATTAAATGATAAAAACTAACTGACAAAATGAGTCTTTAGTTAAATAGATGTGTGTGTGAATAATATTAATGGTGTCATTTGTGGAGCTGATTTCAGAATGTCACATTGTTTGCTATATTAAAATAGCCACGTGAAGAGTAACCCAGTCAGCTGTAGGCAAAAGTCTATTTGACAACATTTGACAAGATTAAACAGGGCAATTACAATATTTTGCCTCAAGTGTGATGGGGAGTACATGACATATTAGAGACACACCATTAATACTCTTATAAAGTTATCATGGTCTGTCACACACGTCAAAACCCTATACTGAAACCTATTAATTTGATTTTTCAAAGAATCTGATGACAGTACCCTTTAAAACTAGATAAGAGTCTAACATGGAAATCAAAAATTAAGTTGATCAAACTGAAGGTGGTACATTACAATACAGCGGGTTGTGCTAACATATAAAATTGCAACACAATCTCAAATCAAAAACCCAAAAGATACTGTATGTGTCACACAGATGGCTACAAAAAGTTACTGCTGAATGCTGTAATATAGCTAATAAGGTTCAAGTGCATTTGTAAGATAACTGATTACAACTAAAGCATTTATTTTAATTTGCTGCTGTATTAAGCCAATGAGCAGCAGGCACCAATCAACAAATCTGAAGAAGAGTTACAAGATTTGTAATATTAACTCTGCTTTCTCGCCAAAAACGATACCAGACTTGCTTATTTCTGTCTTTGAATCAATAATTATTACAGTGATGAATTAATGAAGTAGGCAAGTTGAAGTAGAAATCCTGCCAAGAGACAGTGTGAAGAAACAGCTAACAAAAAGCAAAATTTAAAATGTAATAGAGTAGGCAATAAGAGGATTATAAGAGGAGCTGAGCGAAATGAGAAGGAAGTTCAGGGGTGGATCAGACAATTACTTTAGCCATTTGTAATTGATATTTCCACCCTCCCCAAACAGCAATGAGGAGAAATATCTTAATCCAGAGAATGGTACTATTTGCTGCCAAAGAAAGCAGCTGAGGCCAAAACACTGAATGTTTCATAGGAGTCACATATAGTTATTAGTGCTAAAAGGATCAAAGGATATGGGTAGAAAGCAAAAACAGCCTTGATCTTATTGATTGACAGAGCAGCCTTGAAGGGCTCTTATTTTCTATGTCTGCCATCCCTGCCATTGTCAGCCACTTCACCTGAATACACTAATTCTCCATAGAATGTCAAACAGTAATATTTACCAAATCTTACATCAGCACTATTTAGTTATAAATTCCTATGCCTGAATTTGTAATGAAAAGATATTTGCTTAATGTAATTTTGCCACTGTAAACCCTCTCTTTGGTGGTACTGCAGCAAATCCCCTGTGTATGATTACTACATAACAGTATAACAAGGATTGCATTACATCTATGCAAATAGCTCAACTAAGCCTTCTTGACTGGAAGACTAGAAAATATATAAATAGCACAGATGGTATGAATATGACTCTGATGGTGGCATTGGCACGAGACAGGAAATCAAAATGTTGAAAACATTTGATAGAAATGATGATGGCAAGAAGTCACTTGAGAGAGTGGTGTATGGGTCCTTCACAGTAACCATACAGTAGGATGGGGAATAACTGAAGAAATAATGACAGCGTGTCGGAAAGGTATTACAATAATTATTGGAGATTTTAATTTACATTAACTGTAAAAGGCAGATGGGCAAAAAGGTAGCCCTGATGGTGAGTTCATAGAATGTTTTCAAGATAGCTTTTTAAGAACAACATGCTCCAAAACTGACCAGACATCAATTTATACTAAATAAAAACCAAAAAAAAACTGCAGATGTCATAAACCAGAAACAAAAAGAGAGGTTGCTGGAAAAGCTCATCAGATCTGGCAGCATCTGTGAAGACAAATCAAAGTTAATGTTTTGGGTCTGGTGACTCTCTCTCAGAACTTCCTCAGCAGTCTAGACTAAATTTGATATTGTGGAATGGGATAGGATTAATTAGTGACCTCATAGTGAAGATGCTTTTATCGATGGGAAACAATACTTTGATTGAATTTTACATACAGTTTAAGGGAAAGAGGAGTGGGTGCGAGATCATAGCTTTAATTTCAAACCTCTACTTTCAACGGTAGGAGAGTTAATAACTACAGTGCACAAATTTAAGATAACTGCAAAAGAATCAGAAATGACATAGGAATGAAAAAAATAAGTAGTGGAATGCCCAAGCAGATTCAACAATTTTCTAAAAAGGAATTGGATAAATATTTGAAGAAAGCTTTTGCAGGGCTTATGCATAGCTCTTTGCAAGAGTAGGCTTTGCCCGCAGCAGTATTACTAGAAATAACTACTTTGGGCAAAAATTAGCCTTCCCAAAGGACTGACACAGGCCTATTTTGGTTCTGTACTATTCTATAACATATGTTGAACATCAAATGGGAGGAAACACTGAGGGTAGCAAGTGCACAGAACATATTCACTTATGTGATGGAGTGTGCATGTCTCAAAGGGTGGTTTGGCAGCACTTCCAGCTAAGCCCTAAAGGACACAATTTCCAGATTGGTAGGCAAGAGAGCCAACACTAGTCAGTCTTCATAAATCTACTCACTTTTTAAAAAATCTACCCATAGCAGGATTAGTAGGAATATTGACTTTGAACATAAAATAGCCTTCACAAAGGGCATTTTCCATTGTGTTTTATGGCATTTTATCCATGCTAACAAATAATTTATTAAGTAGTCTAACAGCTAAAAGCTGCAATGTGGAGGTGCTGGTGTTGGACCAGGGTGGACAAGGTCAGAAATCATACAGCACCAGGTTATAGTTCAACAGGTTTATTTGAAAACACAAGCTCTCGGAACCTCAGCTCTTCAGGCGTTAGAAGTTTGGACTATAACCTGGTTTCATGTTATTTCTGAGCTAAAAGCTGGGCATGCACAAGACATTGCAGGCAAATCCCAGCAGACCTATTCCACGTATCACTCACTCCTCAATCACAACCTCCTGGGATCCTTGACATCACAGATGCCAATCTTCATCCATGTGTAATAAGTAATGACTGAAAGCACTGAGCTACAATTTCTGGCAATATCCCAGCTGTAGCACTGAAAAGGTGTGCTCTAGAACTAGCCATGCGGATGCAATACAGTTACATCGATATCCACACAACAAATGGGGGATCCAAGCAGGTCTTATTCACACAAGATAAATCCAACAGAGTGAATTCCCACCCTGTCAACCTTCTGTCAATCAGCTGGAAATTATGGGAGGAATATTGTTTGCACTATCAACACCATGTCACCAATAACCCATTCACTAATCCTTAATCTATTAAGATGCAAAGAGAGCAACTGCCCAGATATCACTGTAGCTGTTAAAGTCAGAGTCATTCAGAATGGAAACAGCCTGTTCGGTCCAAATCATCCACACCAACCAGACATCCCAATCTGACCTAGTCCCAATTGCCAGCATTTGGCCGACACCCCTCTAAACCTTTCCCATTCATATACCCATCCAGATGCCTTTTAAATGTTCTAATTGTACCGCTTCCACCATTTCCTGATAGCTCATTCCATATACTCTCTTCCCTCTGCATGAAAACGCTTATCTTCGGGTCCTTTTTAAATTAGTCCTCTCTCATCTTAAAGATCTCTCCCCCTAGTTTTGGACTCCCACACCCTAGGAAAACAAAAAAAAAAAACCTAGGTTATTCACACTATTCCCTCATGATTTTATGAACCTCTAAGGTCACCCCTCAGTCTCCAACGCTCCACAGAAAAAAAAAAACCAACCTATTCAGCTTCTCCCTATAGCTCAACCCCTCCAGTCCCAGCAACATCTTTATAAATCTTTTCTGCACCCTCTCAAATTTAACACCAACCTTCCTATTGCAGGGAGACCAGAACTGAGCACAGTATTCCAAAAGTGGTCTAACCAATGTCCTGTACAGCCACAACATCTTATCCCATATCCTATGCTCAGTGCATTGATCAATGAAAGTAAACATGCCAAATGTCACCTTCACCACCCTGTCTACCCATTACTCCACTTTCAAGGAACTATGCACGTGCACCACTAAGGTTCTCTTGGTTCAGCAACACTTCCCAGTTATCTGAATGTAGCATTACAAATCCTCAAAACAAAAACCTAGTTATTAATGACCCTTCTACCACAGAAAGTAGAGGTTTCTCCTTGTTTTTCTTTATGATAAAATTCATGATTTTGAATATTATCAGATTTTCTCCTCTAGGGTGGACCTCAGCTTCTCTAGTCTGTCCAGATGATAGACATTACTAATATTCTATTAAATCTGATCTGCACCCTTTCAAAAGTATTGAGTGCTTAAGTGCAGTTTCCGGAATTGCTTACAATACTATACCGGTAACTGGGAAAACTCGCAGTGATTAGAGTCTTGCCTAGTACTAAAGATGATGATTGCAGTTCTAAGAAACAAATCATCTCATTTCAGAACATTACTGTATGTTTCCAAGATGTACACCTTAAAACCAACCATTTTCAATCGCTTCATCACTCCAACGTTAAGATCAGAAATCAGGGTGTTCGCTGCAAGTAACAGTTAACGCCAGGCACATTTTGGAGAGAGTGTTTACTACAGTGCCACACAAATGGCTTCTGAACAAAGCCATAGTTTATGGAATAAAAAACAAGGGACAGAAACAACAGATATAAAATTGGCTGAGTCACAAGAAGCAGATGGAAATGAATGCTTCTTAACACTGGAGTGCAGTCTTCAAGGTTCATTGCTGAGACCCTTGTTTTTCCAAATATAAAATGACCTAGACTGTGGAGTCCCAAGACACAATTTCAAAGTTTGCACACAACATGAAATTTGGAAGCATTGTGAACTGTGAGGAGGATGGTGTAGAACTTCAAAAGGATTTAGAATCGGTTGACAGGTGGCATTTGAAGTTCAATGTTGAGAAATGCGAACAGCCAATGTAAAAGAAAAAGAAAAAGGACAATTTTAACAGGGCATAGGACCAGAGGTACCTGAATCAACTAAGGCAGCATGACATGTTGAGAGCATGTTTAAAGCAGCATACAGTACCCTAGATTTTAATAAGAGTACAACGAGAAACTTATGCTGAATGTGTATTGAACTTTCATTGGATACTAGATTGGCCTCAGCTGGAGGAATGTATCCAGCTCTGGGGGCTGCACTTTACAAAAGATGTAAAGACTACAGAAGAGATTCACAAGCATGACATCGGGGATGAGGATCAGCAGTTATAAAGATAGACTGGACAAGTTAGATTTGCTTTTCTTGAAGAAAATAAGGTTGAAAGAAGATTTGATGGAGGCATTCAAAAATCAAGGAGTTTGAACAGAATAGACAGGGAGAA
Organism: Rhincodon typus; assembly: GCF_021869965.1. Lineage (NCBI taxonomy): Eukaryota > Metazoa > Chordata > Chondrichthyes > Orectolobiformes > Rhincodontidae > Rhincodon > Rhincodon typus. Next base: position 24,104,478 of record NC_063338.1, read on the forward strand.
ACTGTTCTAAGTCATGAGAAGATTGAGGAAGGTGAACAGCTTTAAAGAAATTCACAAAAGAGAAAAAAATGAGAAAAAGATATGTTTTCACATATGGAATGCACTCTCAGTGTGCTGAAGGCAGGTTCAATTGACACATTGAAAAGAAAACTAAATAGTTAACTGAAAAAGAAAGAATTTGCAGAGTTATGCGGAAACGGCAGGAGAATAACATTTCGTGAGCTACTCATTCAAACAAAGGATACAGCCACGATGGGCCAAATGGCTGCCTTCTACATGCAACAGTTCTGCGATGACCACCTTCAACAGTAGAGTCACGCAACTTCTCCACAGCTTTTAAGGACATCAAACGTTTTTGAGAAGATTTGTAGCTCGGGTTGTAGACTTGCTCGCCGAGGCATTCGTGCAGGAAGTATAGTTGTTCGCTCAGACGGATGGCAAGTCTACAACCTTATCCCGAGCTACAAATCCTCTCAAAAACTTTAAACACCTACGGGCGCAATATCCTCAAACTGGCCTGCAGATGGGAGACAAATGCCATCCGTCTGAGCGCAACCCGTGAACTGTACTTCCTGCACAAATGTCTCAGAACGAGCACGTCTACAACCTTTTAAAGGACATCACCAATCAATCCTCTACCATCAACATTCTGCTAGCATTATTAATGATAGAAAATCAATTAAATTAGTCACGCAAGTATCAATATCAACAGATTAGTGCACAAGCAGGTTGAGCAACGCAAGATTTGCGGCAAGCCCGACAAAGTTTCAAGGGGAATAGAATACTTACTGAGAATTTTGGTCTTAATCTTAGAAATCAAAGATGCATTATATTTTGTCTTTTTCATAATACAATTCCGTCGTTCCTTCATTTTACCAGAGAACCCCAAATGGCTGGTGGATACAGTTGCATTCATCACTTCACCTTCCATATTTTAAGTTGCTACTTTGTGTACCTTAAAAAAGGATAGACTACATTAGTGGCCTGTGATCCTGAACTCTCAAAATAATAAATATCCAATAAATGAAATACATATGTTGACCTATCACAAATATAATAACAATTCTACTTGTTCATACACTTAAATATACAGCATAAGTAATCTCAGTGTTATGCTCCATCCCCAATTCTTCCTGATTTAATAGCAGTGAAAAATCGTACGAATTAAAATTACAACTACCTAACAAAAGGGGGGCAGGTTCTCCCAGAAAATAATACAAATATTATTTCAAACAATGTACAACATAGGACCGTGGAGTAGACAAATGAAATCATGGCAAATGTGATCACATATCAAAATGTGTTTTCATTGCATAAACCAACCTTAACAGAAAACTAGCAACTTTGGAGATTTAAAATTAATAAAGTGGCCAGATATCAATTTGTTTGCAGAAGTTCCAAACTTCCAATAGCCCTTCCGCGTATTCCAGAAGATTAGAAAACTATCTACAAGTTGTCTTTTGGTTGTTTGGTTGTGTTCTATACCTATTCATTACATTTTAATGGTCCATGTGTATTGATTCCACCACTAATCTTCATGTAGAATAATAGAATGCCTACAATGTGGAAGCAGGCTGTGGAGCCCATTGAGTCCTCAGTGACTCTCCAAAGAGTAGCCCATTGAGACCTAACACCTTGTCCTATCCATGTAACCCTGCATTACAATCCCATATACAATCCACCTAGCCTGCTCATCCCTAGACACAGTATGGACAATTTAGTATGACCAATCCACTTAACTGCTACCTTTCAGTGCCAGAGACCCAAGTTCAATTCCATCCTCAGGGGATGGTGTGTGGAATTTGCACATTCTCCCCGCGTCTGCATGAGTTTTGTCCAGATGCTCCGGTTTCCTCCCACATTCCAAAGATGTGCATGTTAGATGGATTTGCCCTGCGCAATTGCCCATAGTATCCAGGGATGTGCAGGTTAGGTGGGTTAGCCATGGGAAATGCAGGGTTACTGGGATAGGGTGGGGTCGTGGATGGGTGTGGACTGGAAGGACCAAATGGCCTGTGTCCACCCTGTAGGGACTCCATGTAATCAACAGAACCCACTCATCCTGGGAATTGCCTGTACTTAGAATGAGTACAAAGCTTTAATATAAGGCTAGTGCAGAAAGTTGAAGTCGATCAGCCATAATCCTGCTGTATGGTGGGGCAGACTTGAGGAGAGAAATGGCTTACTCCAACATTTTCTATTCAATCCAAACCAAACCAATCATGTGGGCCAAATTTAACCAATCTAACTGCATAGACTAATTCTGTCCACCACACCAGATTATTACCACTACAATTTAATCATATAGTAGCCCAAAGAGTTGTACTTACCTTTCCAGATATGAAGATAAAGGCTCTGTGATTGAATATTTACACATACACACCAATATTCTCCTTGCTCAGAGCTGGCTCTTTCTCCACTCTTCCCCTATTTCTCTGTTCAGTCCATCTCTCTATTCCTTTATCTCCCAGCTTTCTGTCTTCATTCCCACCAACCTCGCAATCAGTCACTGTTTTCGGTCTCTATTTTTCTCTTCCCAGTTTTCTCTCTCTCCCTCCCACCACTTTAATATCACCTACTTTCTCTACACTTCCACAATCCTTTCTCCAACAATAAAGGGAGTGTATTTTCCTTTCTCTTTTATTTCTTTATTCTTCTAACTATTCTTTCTCCCGTCCTTTATTCGACTTACTACCTCTTTATATCTTTAATTCCCTCACTCTATTCCTGTGCTTCTGTATTCCTTTATTTCTCTATTCCTTTCACTTTATTCTCCTCTTTCTTTATTCCTCCATGTATATTTCTCTATTTATCTACCTTTAACTCTTCATGCTTCTATTTCTCTGCAGTTATCTCTATCTCTCCATTCCTCTCACTAGCTCTCCTTTCTTTATTCCTCTCTTTACCTACCGCTAGCTCCTTACTCGTCTCTATCACCCTACTCCTCTTTCTAGCTGTTTACCTCTCTTGTTAATCTTTATCACTCTATTAGTATTGGTATTGGTATTGGTATTGGTACTTTTCTCTTTCTTTCTTTCCTCTCCTCCGCCGGTTAAAAATCCGCACCGCGCGCCTCCAATATCAAATTAAAAAAACAACAAGAGCCTCTGATTGGTGTTACAATGCGCAGGCGCGAGCGGCTGCGAGGGGCGTACGCTCTCATTGGTCGCCGGGGCGGGGACGGGCCGAGGTCACGGGGTGGCCTGCCATACGTTCCTACTAGCGGTGGGAGAGCGCTTTGATTCGCTTGCCCTGTGTCACGTGGTGTTCGGGGGCGGGATGTATTTGCTCACGTGATGTGTCGGCTGGCGGCTTGCACTTCTTACCCCATCCCACGCTGTACTCTTTCTCGGTACAGGGAGTCTGTTTACTGTCATTGATCAAACTGGGGGAAGAATTGGATTAGGGGTTACTTCATTGTTAGTTCATTGAGTTAGCATAGACGGCCAAAATGAAGATTTTTAATCCGCTTCACCAAAGGTGTAGCCAAGAGCAAAAAAAAATTGCATATGGGTTTTGGAATAAACTGGGGCAATGTGAATTAAACATAAACCTCTCCTCACCAAAACAAAAAGCTCTTCTCACCATCCAAGGCCCCACATGCACCCTGGGTGGACAGCAATTTACCTGTACTTCATTCAGCCTAGTCCAATGAATTGGCAATTCACAGGTGGTCTCCTCTACGTTGGGAAGATTAAATGCCGGCTGGGTGACCACATTGCAGAGTACCTACATTCTGTCTGCAAGAGTGACCCCAAGCTACCAGTTACCCACCATTTCGACCCACCACTCTGTTCCACGCCAACATTTATAGCAGGCCTGCTGTGGTGTTTCAGCAATCCCCAGTGCAAGCTCAAAAGACCAATGTCTCATTTTCAGTCTGGGGACCCTGCATCCTTTAGGACTCAGCATCGAGTTCCGATTTACAGCATCTGCAGTTCTTTCACTTTTTATAATCGAGTTTCGAGCCTGATTCCATCTTTCCGTATTTGTTACCCACCCCACACCCCATCCTGTTATGACTTGGATTGCTTTTACTACAGTAATGCATGTGCTCCTAGGCCTATTATCATATTATATGAGTTACATTCAGCACAGCGAACCAATTTTCTCACTCTTAGTTCTTATTTTCATTTATGCAGCTTTTGTTCTGTCCAAGCCTGTTGTCCATAATCTTGATGTTTACCTACCCCTTTCGTTTCTCTCTCTCTGAGCTCCATCTCTATTTATCATCTCTCTGCTCAGTGCAACTTCGGCTTTGCGGGTTGGGACCCTTCATCAGATCAAATGTCGACTTTTCTGTTCCTTTGATGCTGCCTGACCTGCTGTGTCCCTCCAGCTCCACACTGTGTTGAATCTGCAGTTCTTTGTTTTGTTTTATTATAGAAATATTGATTAACTTGGTTAAGACCCCCAGACATGAGCTTTTAAAAGATTAATGGATTAGTCAGAGGAATATAGTGAATGGGATATAGAAATGTGAGGTTTTATTTAAAAAAATACATTTATGTGATTTGGCTGTGACTGGCTGGATCAACTTTTATTGTTCATCCCTATATTTAAAAACATGTGGATGCTGGAAATCTGAAACAAGTACACAAGTTCTGGAGAAACATTTTCTCTGTAGAAAGAAAGAGAAAAACAGAATCAACACTTAGAGTCCAATATGACCCATCTCCAGAACTGAAAGATTGGTTTCCTTTTATACTTTTGACAGAGGCAGAGGAGGAGCAGGGGAAACAGATGATGTAGAGGCCCAGTGCAAAAGAAAAATGGGGTTGCAAATTTGGAGGAAAGAGAAATTGAAATGTAAGATGGGTGTAAGTTAAGGTTTGAAAGAGGATTATTTATCCCTAATTGCCCTGGAAAAGTCATAAAGCGTCTTTTTGCATCATGGAAAAAGACTCTTTGGCCCATCCTGTCTGCAATGGCTATTAATTATCCATCTAATCTAATTCAATTTTTGAACACTTGGCCCCTAGCCTTGGTGGCGGTAAGCTGCCGTCTTGCTGTCCCTGGGGTGTAGGGGCTCCCACACTGAGAGGTGTTGGATCAGCCACGATCCTATTGAATGGTGGAGCAGGCTTAAGGTGCAAGGGGACCCTCTCTTGTTCTTATTTCTTGCAGTCTTACAATGCTGTTAGAAAGGAAGTTCCAGAATTCTGACCCAATGACAATAAAAGAACGATGATATGTTTCTAAGTCAGGATGGTAAATGGCTACACTTATCCGTGCCAGAGGAGTGTATTCCATCACACTCCTGATATATGTCTTTTAGATGATGGACAGGCTAGGGGTCAGAAGCAGTAGTCTGGTTCAGTTCAGTTTCTGATCAAAGGTAACCCCCAGGATGTTGATAGTGGGAGATTCAACAGTGGTAAATCAATTGAATATCAAGGGAAGATGATTGACAATCTTCTTGTTGCTGACGACCATTGTCTAGCATTTATACATCTGTAGTGACTCTTGGCACTTATCAACCCAAGTAAGAAAACAGTTCTGCATTTGCTGGAGATCTGAAATAAAAACAGATAGTGCTGGAGAAACTCAGCAGGTCTGGCAACATCTCTCTAACAGAAGCGTGAACTTCCTGAGTTTCTCCAGCACTTTGGTTTCATTACATATGAGCCCAAGCCTGAATGTTGTCCAAATTTTGCTGGATTTGTACATGAGAGTATGTAAGGAGTTGTAAATGGTATGAAGGGTCTAGGCCCGAAACGTCAGCCTCTCTGCTCCTATGATGCTGCTTGGCCTGCTGTGTTCATCCAGCCCTGCACCTTGTTGTCTCAGTAATCAGCCCCAGTTCTGATCTTATAGTGGAGGGAAGATCATTGAAGCAGCTGAGGTGTTTGGATCCATGAAGTTACCCTGAGGAATTCCTGCAGCGATGCCTCAGGGCAGAAATGATTGACCTCTAACAACCAGATCCATCTTCCTTTCTGCTGGTTGTGACTTGAAACAATGAAGAGTTTTCTCCTCAGTTCCCTTTGCTGTCAATTTTGTTAGTGCAGTCAAGTACAGTCACTGCTGTCACCTCAAGTGTCACATGTTGACTGAGGCTGTATCGGGGTCGGGGGTTGGTGTTGATTGAGCTGAACCCAAATTGAATGTCAGAGAATATTAATGCTTTGTAAGAGCTGCTTGGTAGCATTGTTGATTAGAGGGACCTGATGGTTAGATATCACAGAATCCCTATAGTATGGAAAGAGGCCATTCGGCCAATCAAGTCTGAAGCAACCCTCTGAAGAGCATCCCCCTAACTGCCCCCGTTCCAGTAACCTTGCATTTACCATGGCTAATTGGCTGCACATCCCTGGACACTACGGTTAAATTTAGCACAGCAAGTCCACGTAACCTACACATCGTTGAACTTTGGGAGGAAACTGGAGCTCCCAGTGGAAACCCACACAAACACAGGGAGAATGTGCAAACTCCACACAGACAGTCATCCGAGGCTGGAATCGAACCCAAGTTCCTGGCACTGAGAGGCAGCACTGCAAATTTGCCATCAAAGTTTATCTTCTCCCTCTTTGTTGTATTTTTGGTTTTCATTCGTTAGTCTTTTTAAACTTTCTCAGTCCTCTGGCTTACTTCTAACCTTTGCTACTTTGCATGATTTTTTTTCTTGCAACTTGATGTTATCTGTAACTTTCTTGCTTATTTTTAAGACACAAGTAGATAAAATTTTGATAAGCACAGGAGTGACAGGTTAGCAAGAGGTTGGGAGGAATGTGGAGCAATCAGATTTTCCATGATATTATTGAATAGTGGAGCAGGTCCAAGTGGCCCATTTCTGCTCCATATATTCTTTTCATACATATTGATTTCTGTTCAGGCTACGAAGTCTGTCCTGGTGTTTGTGCCATACATGAGTTTACACTTGATCAGACAGACGGCATTGTTCGTCTTAGTATCTTCCTCCCACTACAATCAGAATGTGGTGGTCGTAAAACTCTAACAAGATCAGTTCACTTTCTACTTTTTCTACCAGAAAACTACATAATTGTTTTTATTCCCACTTAATGAAAAACAAGATTGTCAAATCTCAAAAATAAAGAACAAAGTGATAGAATCGTCATTGTCCGATCCTCCCATTCATGGGATAGTGAATGGTGAAAGACAGCTTTCCAACATTCTGCTGTACTTTGCTTTTGTGAAGAATGAAGAAAAGTCCTTGTACAGTTCTTCGAATGACCTGACCTGAACATGAACAAGTTGGTTTTGCAGCTATTGAAATTTCATGATGAATCAAATGACATTGGTATAAAAATGCTGAGGTGAAAACTTGGGAAGGAAACTTGGCAGGAATACCAACTGCTGAAGTTGCACGAATGGAGTCATCTGGAATTGTCACTTTGTGAAATAGATTTGAATTGTATCACAATTTATGCAATTTGCCTCTTTTTTCTGCACACTGTGAAGTTAAATTGATTAAATAAATTATGTTTAACAGATTTAATTGGTATCAATATTGATACAAGTGTTCTTTGAATCACGCTAATTATATTTACACAAAACCGGGCCATAGTGTTATCAATATTCTATCAAAGCCAATAAACATTTAGTCAAAATGTCAGCAAGCTATCCTATATTTATAAAATAGATATTAGTTACTTGCCATCTATTTGAAAGTAACCCGGTGAACTAATTGACTGGTAATATAATGCAGTGAGAGACACGCATGCAATTTAAGACCAGGAGTATCGGTCCCAGGGTGCCTGTTTCCATTTGTGTTTATACCAAGGTTTCCTAGCAACAAGAAAAGTACTTTGGTCTTTTGAATGAGATCAGAAACCAGAGTATTGAGTTTCTGCACCAAAGAAATTGTAGACACATTGCAGAATTCATGCTCTTGGTATTTATTCTGCAAGCACTTTTTGGTATCAGTGACTAAATTGCATTTTTGGAAAGTCTAGAGTTTATTGCATTTTCTTAAGAATAGAACTATTGTATTCTTGCAACAAGTTTTTATTTGAGAGATATCATTCAGGTAATGTATACTTGTTTTCAAGACTTTTACTCTTATGAGAGCAATATCTATGATTGAAAGCAAAATTGAAAATGGCTTCCAACCAGTTGTTAGTGAATCCACTTGTAAGTTTTGTAGTGCTATTCTGTAAGTAAAGAAACCTAACCTTCATTGCAGAGGATGAACTAAGGAATATAGTCTCTGGTCTTCAAACCCGAAGTGATTTTTTAGAGAAGAAGAATGTCACTGGACATGGAAAAACAGCGCATTAAGAAAGAAATTGAAAAATTGTTGTATGTATCAAATTGTTGTTTCCTCCTCTTAATGTTGTCTCTAATATATGTGCTTAAACAGCAACTTATGGATATGAAAGAGAGAAAAAATAATTTGAAGGCCAAACAGAGTGGTCAATGACTTCTGTTTTGTAAGCCTCAAAATGTTCTGGCAAGATCCCACAGGTGCCGAAAGCTTTCTGATGCTTAATAAAAGTGAACATTTTTCCTGGGTGAGATCTAAAATGATTGTTAACAAATCATATGACCATTGTGGGTATTACAGCTGAGTTTTCTCTTGCTGTGAGCCAATAACTTTATATGCATACACTTCCAGAGGCCATTGATAACAATCAGGATGGGACATTTGTATGCCTTATTAACTTGTAAATTCCATTCACTTTGAGACAGGGGCCTTGAGGTCAATTATCATTCCACAGTTATCAGTTAATAAGGCATAGACCAATAATCGAATGAAGAATCTCCTTCCTATATGGATTACAGTTATAGGCAGTGCTTTTACCTAGTCATTAATGCTCAATAATCTTTCATGGGGAGGAAACTGCACATAAAAGTTAAAGTGATCATCTGTCATACTTATGTAACCAGCATCTGTTTCTGTACAAAGGAAACATTACATTGGCACAAGACTTCGTGAAAACAGCTTTGATCCCACGGGAAAAATGGAGTCAGTGGAGTCAACCTACTTCAATGATTTGGTAAAGCTAATAACAAATTAGAGAATCACCATTAACTAGTTAGTCTGAAATAAATGTTAATTTGTTATGAATATTTGTTTAGCAGGAATTCACAACACAACATCTACTCAAAACACTTTTAATCATTTATAAAATGCAGGCATCAATACCCAGACAGTAATATTTGTGAAATACACCGAAAATATTTTTAACTACTTCATTTTAACTTCTTATATGGAACTATCTTGGGTTTACAACATAGTATTTATTCAAAGTTAATAGTAACTGAAATTGCTTGCTAAATTAATTTTGACTAACCAATATCTATTAACATTTACACGAGCAACTTCCCATTAAGATGTCGCAGAGTACTGAGTGAAAGAATTGTTTTATCAGTTATTAAAGGAGATGACAAAGTCAGTACTAATAATCATTTATGAATATAGTTAACAACATTTAAATTAGTGATTAGGGTTAACCGATAGACTAAATAACATTAAAAAGGCTGTTCAATTATAGCCAAGAAATTCAGCGTTAACTGCTTGCTAAAATTCACATAACAATTGTTGAAGTTAATTTGGGATTAGGCATCTTGGATATTGACAAGCTAACGCCATATATTTCACAGACATCCTTTCAAACAGATTTATGTCAAAATGCTTATAGTCAGCCACATGTCCAGAAGTGTGAACTATCTCATTCTTTTCGGTTGACATGGATGAAATAGTTTCTTTGTTTTCCACTGAGAGGATTGTGGCAGCTTGGATATATAGAGAACTCTGGTCTTTAATGTTATCCATTCATCCTGGAACATCTCCTGGCTAAATTTACTTTTTGTGCAGGTATCTGTCCTTGAACTAGCTGTCTTAAATCTTACTTCTGAATCCAGGAAAACTTGTACTTTATTGTGACACTCCTCTTAGCTTCCTAGGTCTTAGTAACAAGCTGAAGGCTGACCCAAATACCTTAATATGACCTTTAACAAGCCATCTCTGGATCTATAGTCTTGATAATTTGTCTTCTATCACAGCGCAGTAATTGTGAACCAACTTGAGGTTTAAGAGTTTTACTAGCATTTGTTATCAGCACAGAATTCCAAATTCTGGAAAAGCATAAGCAATATCTTTCCTATCTCAAGGCAATTTTCTTCAATGTAGACCTCTTTTCGCAATTACACAGACAATGTTACTGAAAGTCACTGAGGATAAATCTTGCCAGAAATTGACTGTGTCATTTTCATCATGTTTTGTGGAGGGTTTCCTCTCATGAGGCCCACACTATTTTCTTGCTAGATCATGTGACATTCACTTCATCAACTGAAAATTATTCTTCACGGTGTCCACTCATCTCATGCCAGCCCGATTCTCCCACTCACCGTTGGCGGAAGTACTTACCACTGCTGGGATATCTCAAGATTCCTGGCACCATAGTGAAAAGGCCACAGTGCACCCAGTTAAAAATGGGCAGCCCAGAGCCGCCCTGCATTGTTGGACACTTTTGTCCTGGACATGGCAGACAAGGGAAAATTGGCACTGTGGACTGGGACCTGGAGGAACTGGTGAAAAGGGCAATGCAGGGGAAAGATGTCCTCTTTGCCCAGGACTGACAGAGAAAGTCAAGACACCAGACCCTGCCATCCTGTTCCCTCAACTGGGTCAGTGGTCTCAACAATCCAAAAGAACATCTACTAGTGCCATAAGAAGGTGAATCACTTTCTCTGCACCACCAGAGTAAGTGCCACCACCTTCTCTCAGCTAACAAGGCCCTGCTTGCTAACTCACACTCACCTTCCGCCTCTGTTCATGCACTACCACTTTCACTATTACATGTGACATCTTCCCTACTCACTGTCACTCACTCAATTCCCCAACCCCACTGAAACTGCAAGCCCTCTGCGTTGCCTACTGAGTGCCTCAGGATGCCTCTCCACTAACATTTGTATCACCCAATTTCAACTCACTCAATCCCTCCCAATGCAGTTGGGCCCTTTCTGCCTCAGGCATGCAACTGCTTGGCTGCCTTCATGGACAACTTGGTGGCTGACTTGAAGATCCAGGTCTAACACTGTCAGTGCACAGACCTGCACTCCATTGCTCCAACCATTGGTGCTCAGCACCAACAGCAAAGCCACAGGAGGACAAGGGACCTTGAACTCACTTCAGGTGCCCCGTCCTCATAAGGATACAGGGTGGTGCCAGGAGGAGGAGAACCACACACAGGCTCCTCAGTAATGTCTTCTCCAGAGATGACTGGGCCTTCCACCTTCACCATACCTGCAACTCTCAACCCTCTGGGAGTTGAAGCTGGGGAGGGTGTACCTGTCTCTGGGCAGAGCATGCTCAATCCTTGAGGCATAAATGCACCAATTTTCCAAGACCATCAGGCTCTACTGGAGCAAAAGCGGAGAGTCCTGTGAAACACAGCAGCTCTGGCAGCGTCTGTGGAGGAAAACAGAGTAGATGTTTCGAGGCAGTGACCCTTTGTCAGAGCTGAAGGTAACTGGGGATGGGTGGCATGTATGCTGATGATATGGGAGGGGAGGAGGGTTGGGAGTGGGGATAATTCACAGAAACTGGGCACCCTGCAAAATGTAAGCATTGTAACTGCTCCCTGGATAGTGGGTGCATGCCTGTAGCAACTGTTGCCTGTGGTCACAAGCAAAATGGACATTGAGGGAGCAAAATGCTTTCCTGTTTAGGATCTGGCTGGATGATGCCATGGAAACTGTACCACCACCTCTAATCCAACCCAACCCACACCAGCATTGCTGGGGAATCTTCTCTGGCTTTCTTGTGAAAAGTTATTGAATGACAGGAAATGGCTGGCAGATAGCTGGTTTTATCTTTTACACATTAGTGGCCTTCAATTTGCAGTGAATATTTTCCTTCAATGCAATGGTTTTAACATACTGTTCGTGAAAAGCTTTGTTCAGTTTTGTTTCCCATTTCCCTTTTGGGGGTGTGTTTTCACCCTGTCTAAGTATTGAAGACATGCCTGGACTCATTTTTGCACTGCGCATTCACAGATATCCTGGTTTGTAGAAACTTTGCAGGAAAGTAATTGTTGCCAGCTTTCTTCTGATTCTTTTATCCAGTACCCTTTTTCTTTTGAGTGCACTTTTTCCCATTATTTCTGATGGCCATCTTAATTCCTCTCCCTTCCCATCTGTCTCGCTTCAGTGACCCCCGATTACAATCTCCTTGGACATCTCTCCACCGATCCAACTCCCATTGACATCCAGTCTTATCCTTACTGCACTTCACATTCAATTCCATTGCTGTTTCTCGATTGCCACAACACCATTTTTACCTAAAAGGATTGTGACTTTGGATACAATTCTAATGGGTTGGGGTTTTCATGACATGCCAATGAATGCAAAAGAGAAAGGTGCAGTGATCCACTTGAGAGTTTCCAAGAAATTAATACCAAATGTTTAACATGCCATCGAGGTGTGTTCCCCACCCTTCATATCCGGCTCCGAAATCCTCACTGTGTCTACAATCTTCTTATTCTTCTCTCTTCAAGTCAGTTTGCTCCTTCCATTCCCTAAATCAGGTGATTTGAGTTGAATTCTCTTTCTTTCCTTTGCAGCAACATACCTTTGTCTCAAACTTTTCTGTTGATCTCCCTTTTAATTGGACCTCAATTTAATACATTGTCACTTTTAAGCTGATCTCCCTTTCAAGTTCACATATGCTTGCCCACTCCACTCTGTTATTTGAGTGAGACATTGTGGCTGCCTCAATCAAGTTGGCTAGTGGGCACAGTCAGCCTTCAACCAAGACACTATATGTGGAAGCATGAGCTCCTCTAACTGTCAGCTTTGATGAGCTGCTCAACATGGTCAGCCTTCACTCAAGACATTAAGAAGCTGTGCCAAAATCTGCTCAGAGTCTGAAGGAGCCAAGTATTGTACTCACTAGCACTTAAAGGAAGCAGTCTACACCTTCAGTTACATATCAAATGCTAGAGTTGGAATTATGAACAAACATTTTTACCTAAAAGGATTGTGACTTTGGATGCAATTCTAATGGATTGGGGTTTTCATGACGTGCCAATGAATGCAAAAGAGAAAGGTGTGGTGATGCACTTGAGAGTTTCCAAGAAATTAATACCAAATGTTTAACCTGCCATCGAGAAACTGGCATCTTGCGTCCCGCCCAATTAATTTCCACTGCTCTCCTTTCTAAAATTTTGGGGTGGGCCCGGAAGATTCCACCCCACGCATGCTGCAATTAGTTCACTTATACTTGATAGAAAAAGCTAAAAGCAAAATGTGAACTGGTCATTAATTCAAATTACCATAGTATCGTTCATGCCACTGTGCCAGTAAATGGCATCAAATGTACAGAAAACTTCAGCATTCATTCAGTTAGTCACTTTTCTTGACCTGATGAATCATAAAAATGCTTTAAAATTATGTAATTATGTTTACCAAATTTTCATCTGTTAATCCTGTTCCATTCAGGTTTCCCAACATAGCTCCACTATTTCAGCTTTAGCTTCCCACATCTAGATCCATTCTATTACTATACAAGGATACCGTACCAATTTCTAGCCAAAAACAGCATGCAAATGCCAATAACAAAATTCTCAATTCGTTACTGTCACTCAAAATAAATGATGCTTGCTGAATTGGTTTGGAATTTATGGAGAGAACATACGTTGGCAAATGGACCAAATAGACTAGTCAATTTGTCAATCACAACATAAGCAGTCAAAGTTAGCATGAATTACTTGGCTTTTTTTAATATTTGAGCTTACTTTTCAGAATGGCAGAATTTGTGATTGTGCAATGCAAGTTTAATTTCTTGAGGTTTTGTTGTTTTTAAATATAACTTATAAAATCTTTAAAGTACACTCAGTCAGGTAACGAGGTTCTTCCAGCACAGGTGTTATAAATCAATAGTGAGGAGAGATATGTATAAAATATATTCAAAGGGTAGCTGTTTTATGGTCTGTTTTATGAGTGTAGTTGGAGTCAATGTTCACCGAACAAAGAAAAAAATTATTTAAGTGCTACTAAAATTGCTTTATGGTTAAATGACTGTTCAGCAATAATTATTCTAACGTGCACAGGTATAAACACAATACAGAAATGATCCTATTGAATAGATTAAACAAATTGAAAATGATCTTGTAAACTTTATTACAAAGGCACATTATGATTTGGCGATCAACGTTGCTTTGCTTTGGCTAAATGAAGAGGAAGATCGAGAAGTTCTGGAAAATGAAAAAATGTGAGTACTACCCGTCACCAATAAAGGACTGGTCAATAAATTGTATTTTGCAATAAGCCAAGAGGTACGATCTCAGCTGATGTTAATACTGGACAAGTTACATCGTAGGCTGATGTTAATACTGGACAAGTTATATCCTAGGGTGAAACCTGGGTTGATAAACCTTCATGATTCTTTTTAACCATGGAGGTCAATTATCGAACACATTGGCAAGAATCTGCAAGTGTACTTTTAACCCAGAATGAAATGTATCAAACAAGGAAGAAAACTACATTATACGAGGCAACATGTTTGGAAATATTTCAGTACACACACTAGGGAAAGGATTCCGACTCATCCTTCTATTGTAACAATATCCTTACAAACACCAAAACCTAGTGAAGATTCACCACTGACTCCTTGTGAAGGTTTCTTGCTCAGCCTGACACAGCTGCAACCAGTTTCATTCCAGTGAATGCTTTTCTTCAGCTGGTAGCTCTCCCTGATGCACCTAAAATAAACTGCAACCTAAACTCTCTACTGCTTTAACTTCCGAACAATCCTGAATTCGCTAAATCCATTTTTCCAACAATATTGTGGGATACTTTATGGGAGATTTTAATCCTCCTGCTTCCACTCTCTGGCACACACACACACACACACACACGGACACAGATCCATTTTTTAACATCTCGGAACAGTATATAACACAAACATATAAGATATTAGCACTGTTAGCAATCAGTGTGCTGCTTTTATTAAAATTACTATTCAGAGAAGCTTCTGGCTCCACAAAACAGTGCCTGTTAGAACTAGCAAGGATGGACTGGTTGAAATGATTCAAAATTGTTAGTCATGTAGCCAATGTAAATTTCTATTGTGTGAATAACTTGTTTACCTCAAAATGCAAATTATGTATTGTGCACTGACTCGACTTTCATTTTAATTGAAGTAATTCTGGGCTCTAAGATATTTTGTACAGTCTAATCAGCTGTTGAAATGTGTTAAACCTGCAGTGTATTAGCGGCAAAATATTGCACTTTTTATATATTCAATGCTGTAAATTATGTATCATTCTGGAAAAAAAAAATTGGAGGATGTTGTTAAGATATCTTGACTCATAAATTCACAGATATATACAGCACAGAAACAGATCCTTCGATCCAACTCGTTCATGCTGACCAGATAGCCTAAATTAATCTAGTCCCATTTGCCAACATTTGGCCCATATCCCTCAAAACCCTTCCTATCCCTATACCCATCTAGATGCCTTTTAAATGTTGTAATCATACCAACCTCCAACAATTCCTCTGGCAGCTCATTCCATACACGCTCCGCTGTCTGCATGAAAATTTTGCCCCTTAGGCCCCTTTTAAATCTTTCCTCTCACCTTAAACATGTGCCGTCTGGTTATGCAAGCTCACCCTGGGGAAAAGACCTTGCCTATTTACTCTATCCATGCCCCTCATGATTTTATAAACCTCAATATGGCCACCCCTCAGCCTCCGACACTCCAGGGAAAATAGCCCCACCCAATCAGCCTCTCCCCGTAGCTCAAACCTTCCAGCCCTGGCAACATTGTAATTGGTGCATTAGTTCAAATTTAATCTGAATATATAAATTAGATTAATTGAAACGTATTTAATGCAGGAGATGTGTTCTCCAAATTTTACTCCTTCCAAACCTCTCAGCATTTCTGTCTGTCAGTGCACAAACTTCATATGAAGACAGCAGAAGTCATACAATCGTTTTGTCACAGTTTACAGTGCAGAATACTACAATACAATTGTGAAATGCCACATATGTTTCTCAGTTACACCTAATTCTATTCCCATCTGTGTCTCTAGAGTAATTTCACACCGTGCTAGGTCGAAATACCCAAATAAAATGGAGCGAGAAGCAATGATACTCTCTTCCTTTGCTGGAATTCTAATGGCAAGTCAATTTCTAATGTATGAATGGATGTATAATACGTTTATTACAATGAGTAAAAGTGATATTTACGTGAAGAACACTAAAGCCATTTAAGGAATTCTTTCCTTCCTGGTGTCCCAGTCACCCAACTCTGTCATATCTATGATCTAACGTTGTCGAAAACAGAATCAGTTTGCTTGGATCAGATACTTTGCACTCGGTTTTTGTCTCTTATTCCTCAAGGGATCCATGTTTAAAATGTACAATATAAAAAGTGTAAGTTTTAGTCTTTCAATGCGCCTTCCATTGAATCACCAATTCAGGAACCCATTCTAAACAGGGTGTTAATATGCCTGATATCTTGGAAGTACATTATTCCTGCATCCTACAAGACTGGGGCAGATTAACCTTAAAAATGCAAGACACACTGAGGGTTGTGTCTTCCCATCTTGGGTTGTGATGGAATGGAGACAGGACGGCGCATAAAATTGCAGCTAAATGAAACGCCCGGAAGTTTCACCTCTGTTTCCAGCGCCTGCTGTTTTTGCATAGGTTTGTAAAGGATGTGGGTAGCAAATTGTCGCTGTTAAAGCTTCAGTTAAGCTCATCAATGCTGCGGAAAAGGCCCTCCATTTTAGACGTCTTGCAATTTTCCAGGAGATGATCAATAATCATGAGTCCTCAGCAATCATGTCCAGAAATGCATGCAAGATCCTTGGACAGCAGCTACCAAACCCAAGACCACTTCCATTAAGAAGGACAAGGGCAGCAGACACTTGGGAACACCATCTCCTACATGTTCACTCCAAGCCACTCACCATCCTGACTTGGAACTTTATCACTGATCCTTCACTGTTGCTGGGTCAAAATCCTGGAACTCCCTGCATAACACCGTTGTGAGACAACCAACGGCACATGGACTGCAGCAGTTCAAGAAGGCAGCTCACCAGCACCTACTCAAGGTCAACAAGGGATGGGCAATAAATGCTGGCCACATCCCATGAGTGAATAAGAGAAAAGTGAAGACATGCTAGCTGGTAAGGAAGGTCTTTGAAACTTTATTTGAATTGTTTGAATTGGATGAAAGGGCTCATGATATGTATTGAAAAGTTTCAGGAACTCAGCAAAGAAGTGTGGGAAGTCAGGGGTCCAGCCCCTGTTACTTTGGGCTAGGAACACAACCAGAAACATTGGGAGATGACTAATACCTTGGCTACTAGGACATCACCTGGCTAACAAGAGGAGGCATCCCGAAAATTGACTTACACCAGTACAAATAGAAGCCATTGAGGCATTGCAGCAGCAGCATGCATAGCTAGGAAGGGTCATTGAGCATCAAGCGTTCACAACTGGGGTACCATAGCCACGAAGGGAAACAGATAATTCAGAGTACAGGATCTATTGAAACAGATGATACTATCTGACCATGAAAAAAAGCCAGCATGGAAAGTTGGGGACTGTGACTCTCCAAGAAGATGGTCACAGACATCTCCGCCCTCATCAATAGGGAATGCACGCCTCACTCCATTAATGACCAGGCGCTGACAATAACAATCAAGGAAACTGCACCTTGAATTTCTTTGCCTCTGGATCATCTCAGGGCTTAGCTGGGGACCTGTGTGATATTTTGTATTTACCTGCAGACAAGTGCATCAAAATGGTCACAGAGACCCTTTTTTGTCAAGGCTATGGTTGACACAAAATTCCTCACCAATGGAATCTCCCAGAACAGGATGGCACTTTGATTTGCTGCAACCACCAGATCCTTACCAGTGCATGGCATTATTGACCATAACCAGATAGCATAGGGCACCCCTTGATAAAGGAACTTGGAAGGTCAGTAATCTCCCTGCAAGCTGTAGTCAACATTTGTCAGCAAACCCGACGCCTGCCATAAATTGCAACTGACTTCATGAGTTTTAGAAAGACATGAATGCCAAGCCTTTTATTGAGCCCTCTCCAGAAATCAGCCCGTCTCCACTTCTGGGTCGTGTCTGCTGGAGTGCATGGCTGTCCTATCTTCAGGCTAGATGAGGCTCTGGATACCACATAAATGCACTTTGTGGCAGGCTGTAGAAGGGGGTAGGTTCACGAGGCAGGGTCAGTCTCACCTCCCAATTTCCATCGCCAGGGAGAAAGTCCAGCTCTGGGAAGAAGGTATGTGAAAACAGATCTTATGATCCCACGATGCCACTAAAACATCCTCCTAGATTATCAATAACGCCTCTCAAATTCCACCCTTATGTACTGACTGATCAATGCAGGGAACAGAAGGGTGAACCCTGTAGCCTAACCAGAATCAACCTGGAGACGACAAAATCATTCATCTGGAACAAAGGAAGGACCCAAAGCATAGAACGCAATGACACCCAAAAATTAACCAAAAAAAGTATATCATGTTTACATATGATAAATCAAAATGAATTTAAAAGAAGAGCAAAAGTTAGGGAATTGACAAATTGGAGCCCCATCCAGAAACAAAAGCAAGTTTTGCAATAGTAATAGAGAATGTAAATACAAAACTGCAGTTGTGCCTGAAAGTCGCAATGACAAGAAATTCTGGAGAAACTTAGCAGGTCTGATAACACTCGGGGAGAGAAGAACAAAGTTAATATTTTGAATCTAGTAGGACTCTGACTACGTCAATAAACATGATAATTTTCATGGACAAAATACACTGGATGCTGGAAATAGAATACAACATAATAGAATAGAATAGAATATCTACAATTGTCACGAGTTATCCATTGTAGAAGTACAGTGAAAACTTTTACAATGTCTGCCTCTTATAGCACCATTTTAGGTACAAGTACCTAGATACAAATCTTGGATACAACAGAGGAATAAAAAGTAGTTAGATTACTTTACAGAGTTTAAAAAAAAAGCTAGAAATAAGACATTGTTAAGCAAATGACATTATAGTCAGGTAAAAAATTTCAAACAAACATTAAATTCCAGCCAAGTGCAGGGCCTCCGCATGTGATCTGACCGCCCGCACCAGATCCCAGTCCAACAGCCATTCCCATTCCACATCAAGCTTCCAGACCACTCTGTACTGGCACTCAGCAGCTCCAAGGTAAGTTCCAGAACTGCCTCCCCACGTCGGTTGCTACCTGAGACTTGCTGCCCGCACACTGCTCCAGGACTCGCTGTCCACGCAGTGCTCCAGGACTCGCTGTCCGTGTGCTGCTCCGGGACTCGCTGTCCGCGCATTGCTCCGGGACTCGCTGTCCACGCATTGCTCCGGGACTCGCTGTCCGTGTGCTGCTCTGGGACTCGCTGTCCGTGCACTGCTCTGGGACTCGCTGTCCGCGCATTGCTCTGGGACTCGCTTTCCGCACACTGCTCCAGCACTTGCTGTCCGCGCACTGCTCCGGGGCTCGCTGTCCATGCACAGCTCCGGGACTTGCTGTCCACACACTGCTCCGGGACTCGCTGTCCGTGCACAGCTCCGGGACTTGCTGTCCACACACTGCTCCGGACTCGCTGTCCGCACACTGCTCCGGGACTCGCTGTCCGCGCATTGCTCCGGGACTCACTATCCGTGCACTGCTCCGGGACTCGCTGTCCGTGCACTGCTCTGGGACTCGCTGTCCGTGCACAGCTGTGGGACATGCTGTCCATGTGCTACTCGAGGACTCACTGTCAGTGCACTGCTCTAGGACTCGCTGCCCATGTTGTGCCCTGTGACTCGCTACCCACGCTCTGCTCTGGGACTCAGTACCCACACTCTGCTCCAGGACCCACTACCCGCGCTCTGCTGCAGGACATGCTGTCGGTGCATGGCTCCGGGACTCTCTGTCCACACACAGCTCCGGGAATCGCTGTCTGTGCATGGCTCCGGGACTCTTTATCCACGCACTGCTTTGGGACATACTATCTGTGCCGCTGCGGGACCTGCTGCTCCCATGGTCTGTTCCGGGACTCGCTACCCATGCTGCTCCAGGATCCGCTGCCCATGTTCTGCTGCTGGACATGCTGCCCGTGTGCTGCTCTGGGACTCGTTACCCGCACTCTGCTTTGGGACTCACTACCCCGCTATGCTCCGGGACTCGCTATCTGCGCTGCTCCAGGACCCGTTACTCACACTCTGCTCTTGGACTCAGTCCCCACGCTCTGCTCTGGGACTCACTGCCCACGCACTGCTCCAGGACTCACTATTTGCACTCTTCCAGGATCTGCTGCCCACAGTCTGCTCCGGGACTTGCTGCCCATGTGCTGCTCTGGGACTTGCTGCCCACACTCTGGTCCAGGACTTGCTGCCTGCATGCTGCTCCGGGAGTCACTCCCTGCGCCTGCCGCTTCTCCAGGATTTGCCTCTGGAGCTGAGTTAAAAAAAAAGAGAGGGAAGAAAAAGAAAAATGAAAAAGAAAAGATGGAGCAGAGGATCTCCAGCAGGAGCATCTTACTGTGCTCCAGCTTGCCAGAAATAGGAAATAAAAATAGAAAATTCTGGAAAAGCTCAGCAGGTTTGGTAGCTTCTGTGAGAGAGATAAACAGAGTTAATGTTTTTGATCGTGGAGTTTGAGAAATTTCAAAATGTAATAGCTTTTATGAAGGGTGGAGGGAGTGAGTAAAGAGCAAAATGAGAAATATTAAATGAAATGAGTTGGTTGGTACAGCCAAAGAAAGTAAATAAACTAAAATGGATTCACTAGGGGTGTAAATGACAGGGTAATGAATAGCTGCAGCCCAGCAGCAAAAATGAGAAAAACAAGATTAAGGTCAATACGTGCAGAGAAATGCAAACAAAATTGGGAGTGAGGAATGGCAGACAGAGATTACGATCCAACTCCAAAAAGACGTAAAATGCCTAACGTACTGTTCTTCAAACTTACTTTGTTGAACAGTGCATGTGGATTGAGGACAGGGATATCAGCATGAGAACAGAGTAGAAAATTAAAATGTGAGGCCACTGAAAGTCCAGTGTCTTGCTTGCAGACTGAATTGAGTTTATTTGCAATGCAGTCACCTAATCTGTATTTAGTTTCACCATCCTAGAGAAGCCCATATTGTGAACAGTGAAGACTGTATACTAACATTGAAAGAGGTACACGTAAACCAATGCTTCACCTGAGAAGAGTGTGTGGGGTCTTGGACTGTGAGGAGAGAGGGCATAAAAGGGTCAGGTGGTATATTTATTATGTACCTGTGGAATTTAATGCTGACCCCAACCTTTACAAAGAGGGTACTTGTGACCATTGTGAAGTTCTGTATAACAGTCATATTGGACTCAAAATATTAACTGTGTTTCTCTCTTCACAGCTGCTGCCAGGCCTGCTGAGTTTCTTCAGAACTGTCTGTTTTTACTTCAGATCGCCAGCATCTGCAGTATTTTGCTTTTAGTTATATCCAATCTACTGATTGTGGTGTCAAAAGAGACTTATAACAAGGTAACCTCTTACATTTGGTAGGCCAAAACTTGAGTATTACGAGAAAAAGACATTTTGTCAACACTTTTTTGCCTTGCACTCACTACCTACAAATTGTCCTGATGAGTGCAAGATGAAAAGCATTGACTAGTTGTTTCTTTTAACAGTAATGCTCAAGAAAACTTTGTGTATTGGATTGAAAGATTTACTTTTGTAAGCAACACAAAAAGAGGACCAATTACTATAGCCAGAGAGTGGGCCTTCCAACTAGAGCACTTGTCTTGGAATTGTAAAATTTACATATGTTTGAACTCAAAGATTTTACAGGTAAGACTTGCTAGTTCTTGGCTGATCTGTTAATCGAGTTTTTAATCATGGGAATACCAGGAAGTAAAGATGGGAATGTCTTATCATTGATTAAAGATGCAGATTGCTTGAAAAGTCTATTATTTTGCGTCAGCCCAAACACTTGACAAAGCATTTGTAAAACATCAAGATGGGATAAAATGCCAAAAGCCTAATATGAGCAACCGATAATCAGTTTGTTAATAATAATAATCATTTTCTTTGGAAATTCAGTTTTACTATCAATTACAGGAAGTGGGTGTGCCATTCATTTATTTACCATTATTGCAATTAAAACATTTTCAGGAATCAATATTTCCAATATCTGTAAATCATAACTGTCAATTATTTTAAAATATGAAATAAGTGGCATGCATAGAAATAATTAATCTTTAGTTGAGTCCAAGCATGCCGTGATTTTAATAGTTATACTTTTTTGTCATTCTGGAATGCTTCCTTTTAAAAGATTCAGCAACTTTTTTTTAATCTGTTTTCAGAGCAGTCTCCCACTAGAAGACATTCTAAAGATTTACAGATATAAGCCCTCAATTACTCAGTTCTGTAAGACAGTTACGGTAAGATATCTTGTAGAGAGATAAAGACAAGGGTGACTAATTTGGGAGAAATTCATTCTTGGCTATTCAATAGATCTTCAAATATGCTTGATTTGTTTGTTGTTGGAATTTACTTGTCTTTTAAGTCATGAAATTTATATTAAAATGGCACTCATTGTGATGATCAGTACACTTTGAACTTTTAGAAACAGAGTCATAGTTCTAGGAAAAAATGTTTTGTGATGTTTTTCTCCCTATGTTCACGTGTGCAACTTCAAAGATGCACATCACTTTTTAATGTTGCCACTAGGTTGCACCCTTTGACCACAGAAGAAATCATCCTTTGCTGCAGTTAGCTCAAGTTGTGGAGGTGCCGGTGTGAGGCTGGGGTGGACAAAGTCAGAAGTCACACAACACCAGGTTGTAGTCCAACAGGTTTACTTGGATTCACACTAGCAGTGAGATCAAGGGCACGGAGATCATACAACTGGTGTGAGTGGAATGTCAGATGATAAGTGTCTGCAGGTGACCAAGAGTGTTAGACGGGGTGTAAGGTGGTTATAAAGTCAATGTCAGTGCTGTGCTGTCATGACCATCAGGCAAAGCCATGGAATATACAAAAGGTGACATCTCAGGTCAGACACTGATTTGTAGGTGTGGGGCTTTGTTCAGAATTTGTCTCAGAGTTTTAATGTGGAATCAGGCTGGTTTTATTCTGAAAAGTGTAATTTATAAGATGCCACAATGACTGTCTATGACTACAAATTGTGTGATTTTTGACGAAGTAGAATGTATCTTCAAATAAACAACAATCTTGGATGAAATTATTCCCTCCATAGACTTTTACGTGTGTGTGTGTGTGTGTGTGTGTGTGTGTGTGTGTGTGTGTGTGTGTGTGTGTGTGTGTGTGTGTGTGTGTGTGTGTGTGTGTGTGTGTGTGTGT